>NC_082616.1:240000-558500 GCF_030936135.1 Gavia stellata | reverse complement strand
AAAAATTTCAGATTAATTCTAAATTTGTTTGCTATGTTAGCTGTTAATGCAACCTGATCAAAACAGTACTGGGTCCTGGGTATCACTGATACGTAGAACAATAAAAAGAGAAAGAACAATCTTCTGCACTGCTTTTAAAAACTACACACCCCTAAGTTAGTGGAGAGAAAACGCAGCTTCTTCTGAAAATGTTAACAGCTATTAGAAAGCCTAAACGGACTTTTAAGCAACTTTTACTAAGTATCCGCAGTCATGGAAGAGATCTTACCTGCTTCGGGGCCACGTAACAGATCTGGATCTAGACCTGGATCTTGATCTAGACCTGAAATAAAAAGTTAAGACAAATTTAAACAAAATCAAAGAAGTCAAATCAACCAGAAGTGATAACAATTACAGCACTAGTTAGATTAATGTCTACATGTTGAACTTAAAACCCACATGATCATTACAAGTTTTAGACATCAAAATTCCTCATGGGATACGCAGCTGTGTAAGGTCTCAAAACTAACCGTGTTGCCATGCCTCTAAATTAAACTAGGATTATTGGAAACTTTTTAAAGTATGCTAAAGTCAACACCTTTCAAAGTGTGCTATCCAATACCTTCTGGAATCCCTTAACTAAAACGAAAAAGAACGACAAAACAAAGCACACAACCTATTAAAAATTACTACTACTTACCTTGATCTCTTCAAGGAACCCGATCGGGACCGGCGGGGAGACACAGACCTAGACCTACGAGGAGAAACGGACCGGGACCTACGATAGGAAGCTGACCTGGACCTGCAAAGAAGTCAATGAAAGAGTTTTACAAGTGTAGCTTTTTCTAAGCAAAAGCAGCAAATAGGAATAAAAGACAAACTTAAGCACACCTCCTACCACGACTCCGACTGCGTGAACGCGAATACCTTCTTCCTCGGGACCTTGAGCGGGATCTAGACCGGGACCTGGTTTTAGGTTAGAGAAAACAGGTATCAGGAAACAGCTGCAGCAATCACTGCATGTGAGGCCCTGCTGAAGTCAAAACTGATTTCAGACAACTAAAGAACTAGCATCTGTCAGTTGGAAAAATCTCTGGGCCTACTTGTCTTGAGCATTTTACTACCTAGAAAAATGTTAAAAGCTGAATTACATTGCAGAATTACATTAGAATAGAAAACACTGTAATGCGTATTTAAAATAAACCTTGCAAGTTTGCAGGTCGACCCTCTTTGGCCCAAGGTCTAGCAGATCTAGACGATCTAGAAGTATCTATAGCCGATCGCTGCATCTAGGTGTTCTCTTCAATCTAACGACGATCAAACTGACAGCCCAATGAGCCAGGGTGAGGCTTGATTGACGCAAGAAGATTTTTCTAGGTGGGAATGTGGTCAATCTGGTGTTCCTCTTTCTAAACCGGAGGGGGGCCCCAATTGAAAGCCAAATTTACTGTTACGGCGATCACCGTCTCAAATTTTCTGCCCTTAAAGAATAAGGTGAAGCTACGTGTAGATGGCTCGAGGGGATCTGGCCTCTTATGCTGATCACCTCAAGGTCTAGGAGGATCTTAAGTGTCGGATTTGCAAGGCGCCTCAGCATGAAATCTTAAGGCTCGTGACATTCTGAATCAAGGCGACTGACTCAAACGAAGAAACCTGAAAGGTTTTGACCAGGTTGATTATTAAGATATTAACAATTGATAGAAATAGCAACAAATTGTAATATACACCTATACATTTATTCTAGCGTTAAACTTTAAAGAAAACTGGCGTAACATTCTGTTCTTTGCTAACAAGAGCTACACAAAAGTGAACTGGCGAAGCAACCCAGCCACTCTGGCCCCACACGTACCTGCTCCTCCTTCGGCGACTATAGCGGTGACAATCATAAGCATAGTGGCCTTTCTCACCACACTCATAGCATCTGTCGTTAGGGTCAAAAGGGCGCCGTGCAGGAGGCCTGTCGTAACGGGAGCGACGAGGCATCCCCGTTGACACTTCCACTCTAACCCTGGAGCCACATATCACCCTGCAACAAGTCCACGACGGCTCTAAGTTAATCGTTACTGTTTACGGCGAACTACAAAAAGGAGAGGAACTAGAGAAAAAACCCTGATTCTCTCTCAGGTCTTACAACCGGCTATAGCTCCTGCAAACATGTGAAATGCACACGTACTTCCCATCGAGTCCACGGACAGCATCTTCAGCATCCCTCGGGTCTTCAAACTCCACGAAGGCGAACCCCGGCGGGTTCCTCGCGATCCACACGGTTCTCAGGGGCCCGTAGTAGCTGAAGGCTCTCTCCAGCTCGCCTTTGCCCGCGCCCGTGCCCAGGTTCCCCACGTACACCTTGGTCTCTGCCGGGAGCGAAGCCGGTGTCAGCGCTGGAGCGGCAGCGGGGTCCCGGGACGCGCGGAAGCGGCGCCCCCGGCCCGCCCCCCCCCGGCGGGCGCCGCCATCTTGTTTGCGCGGCCCGCTCCCGCCTTCACCACGAGCAGCGGCACGCGCGGGCGCACCCCCTCCCCCACGGCCGCTGACGCAAAATGGCGGCGGCGACAACGGCAGCAGCAGCAGCCGCCTCGCCTCCCTTCCCCCTCACGGGCCGCCGGCCGCTCCGCTCCCCGCGGTAATCACCCCTTCCGCGAGCCTCCCTCCCCCTCCCCTCCGCGCAGCCGCCCGCCGCTCACGGCGCCCCGGGAACTCACCGCCTCCATAGCGGCCGTAACGCGACATCCTAACGGCTCCGCCAACCGCCTCTCCGCGCGCACGCGCCGCCGCACGCGCCTGCCCCCTGCCCTCCCTTCCCTCCTCCCCCGGGCGGCGCGGGGCTGCGGCGTGAGGAGGCGCGCATGCGCGCGGGGCGGTGGCGCGCGCCAGGGGGCAGGGCCGGCAACGGGGCGCCGGTTGCCACGGCAACGGCGGGGTGCGGCGGAATGGCGCCGGAGGCGGGGAGCGGCGCGGGGTGGGCTCCTGCGCCCGGGGAGGCCTCGGGGGTCGCCCGGTTGCCGCCGCGCCGGCGGGGGGAGCTTCCGGCGGCGGCGGGGCCCCGTGGTGAGCGAGCGGGAGCGCGGAGGGAAGCTGCCTCTGGAGCGGAGGGCAGCAGGGCCTAAGGAGCTCCGTTCCCCCGGGCCTGCCGCGGCGGCGGGAAGCGCTTCGGGCCTGCGCCGGTCCCCCCGAAAGGGAGCTGTGGGCTCGGGAGGGCGGTGCAGCAAGAGCAGCAGGGCTGCTCTCACCAGAGAAGAGGGGTTTGTCTCACAAGTTGCCTATTTACGACGTGATCTGCGCCAGGCGCTGCCGCTAGTACCGGGGCTTGAGTTGGGAGAGCCGCTCCTCGTTGTGAGCGTGACTACGGTTACCGGTGGCAGAGCTGTAGTAACTGCCCGCAATAGTGACCTGTGTCTGTAAGATACGGTGACAGGATAAAAAAGTACTTCAGGGCTTCGTGGTTCAGAAGAATTAAATAACTACGCAGGCAACAGTGGAGAAAAAAAAAAAATCAGCAGGGACTGAGCCTAGCAAGAATTAAAACGGAGGATGTTCAGCGTATTTTCTCAAAAGGGACTTGGAACAAACCGCCCTCCAGTCTGTGATCCAGAAGGGGACCGGTTAGGAAGCTATTTAGTCCGTAAATGACTAAAATGTGTTAGGCATATAAATATATAAAACCAAACCACATTCCTTTCCACCACTTGTCTTTCGAACGGAAGCTAAGATTTCCCACCGCGTTGCTTGCTTTTGCAGTGAAAACAATTAGATTTGCTATTCCCTGCTTTCCGATCAACCGAAAGAACACAGTAGCTGAATACAGTGGCGTAAAACATTCATAAATAATCCCCGTAGCACTGTGGAAGTCGAATTGAAACGCCACAAAAAAAAAAAGGAAATTACCTCCTTAACCCTGCAAAACAAGACGATCTCATTTTTTTATACCCTTGGTATTTTTTCTGCTACGCTCACAAAATCATCACATGCTTGCTTTCGCTTAAATCACTGAAACGATGGCAGCTTGTTTGCTTCATCCATAGGAAGCTTTTCATTAGTACTGTTAAAATGGAGCAGCTTTTGGGGGGGGGGGGAAATGAAGTTTCTCACCTTCACAGCTGCACAGGAAAGCTTGTAAAGACAACTCAAAACCAGGGAGCAAAAATATCTTATTTTAACGGAGTACATACGCACACAGATTGCTCGAAGAGGCTTGAGCCGTGATCTTGCGCGGTCAAGTCAGCAATCCCAGGGCACCAGCAGCAAACCCAACTTAAATTTCGGGAGGCGGAACGCCGGGCGGATCGAAGTGCTACGTATCTCACCTCCTTCTTTTGCAATCTGGTCTTATGTATATAAGACTGTATATAACTTATATGCACATCCGTGCTTGTAAAACCCTCCCGCTCTGAGCATTGCCCCGCATCCCCTGCTTAAGGAGGTGCTGAGCCGTGGCGGGGCGGCGTTCAGCGGCAGCAGGAAGCGGCGGCCCCACCGGGGAACCGAGCGGCTGGTGGCCACCGAGTCGGTGAGCGGGGATGCGGGTGCAAGGGCGGGGGGCCCCGGGGTGCTCCCTTCTCCTGCCCCCCTGCTCTCCCGTCGCCTGCGGCTCCAGCTGGGAGCAGGCAGGCGTGGAGGGGCGGGCAGAGCCAGGGAGCTGGGAGGGAAGCAAAGGAGGGAGCTTCCTCCGGGCCTTTGTCCCCCCGTACTGCGCTGCCCCCGTCTCTCTTCGGGCCCCTTCGCTGCGGGGGAGACAAAACCCTCGTGTGGCCCCGGGCTGAGTCGGGTGGCTTTGCTGTCATCACCGGTAATGCAACTGGTACGGGGAAAAGGGTGGAACGGCACTTGCTGCTCGCCTTACCGTAGGGGATGGGGATGGAGACGGGATCCGGGTGGATGAGGCTCATGTGGAAGGGATTGGACACAAGGGATGTGCCGGTACACAGACCAAAGGTGGTAAACTTCGTCCCTAGAGGGATCCCGAAGGTTTTGTTAGAGGGTAGAGCAATAAATGGAACGTTTAATGCAACGGGAAAGCATTCGGTTAGCAGAGCAGTGACTTTTGAGGCTTCACTGTGTGCCTTTAAAAACAAGTGGACGGGGTGGGAAATTACAGAACTGCAGCGATATGCAAACCACTTGTGTGGACGTTTGCTTTTAAAAAAAAGCAACCTGTGCTTGAGGTGAATGGAAGATCTTTACCTGGAAGCAAACTCAGTTCTGATGTGATGGGCAAAGCAAGAGGATTCATTACTTTTGCTAATTGCTCTGGCTATTTTCTAGGTTCTGGATGTAGGAAATATGAGTGACTGGCAGAGGAAAAGCCCTCTAGACTGGCAAACATATGTGAACAAAATGGTCAAAGTTGCTGCAATTGAGAAGCATGAATATGAAGGATGGGTCTTAACAGTTGATCCAGTTTCTGCCAGGTAAGTACCAAAGCTTTTGTTTCAGTAAAGCTAAGAGAAAACAAGTTTTTCAGGAAGAAAAAAGATCCCAAGACTGAAGCAAACTTATCTGGAGCAAAACCTCTATGTTGGGGCTGCGTGTCCTGGTTTTTTAATTGGCAAGGCCTAAGAGAAAGCAATATTGTAGTTGATGAGGCCAGTTCACCTAAATCCACTTTAATCTCATTCAAAGGACTAATAGGTTTGGGGAATGGATGTCTGGATTCACACTGACCTTATTGTGGACCTAAGGTTAATACTTCAAATGATATCCACGTGTTCACAAATGCTTTTAATAATATACCAAGCCCTGCTTCACAAAGAAAGCAGGAATGTTTTTAATGCTTTAGGTGTTGAAATCCTTATCCTCTATCCAGAGTTCTCACATCGATGCCCAGCTTTCCCCTCCAGCCAGACACCCATGAGGGTGTAGTGGCTGCTTTGGAGAGGAAGCAGGGAAAATCCACAAGGGCGTTGGACAGAAAGTGGTACCACAGGTCTCTAGTGTCTCAAGTGAGTAACTTGAAAACAGGGTGTGAAAGGCAGAATGCACCAGCGAATAGGCAGAAATTTGGCTCCTTGCATACCTTTTTGGTTGTGAGCTTGTCCCACATGAGCACAAGATGGAGGCTAGAAACTAAAACATCCAGCTTCTGATGTGTTTCAGAAGAATTGGTTGTTGCTTCAACTCTGGAGTAGCTCCGATACTCTAATCTTCTCTTGGAGTTGCTTATTGTTTTGGTAGGAAAGGTGTGCGCAGCTGTGAGTGATTCCGGGGATGGCCCAGGCTAAAATCAAGACGTATTTCATTGCACATTTCCCAAAAAGTCATTACTTCCACTAATGGTGGCAACAGTAGATTAGCAAAGTGCTGGCATCAAATTCTGGAATTTTTCTTCCCACAAGAGAAAGAAAATGGTTTCTTCGTTGATATATGGGGAAGAGATCCTAGAAATACAACAAGCTGCCTTCCTACCTGTATTTTGGGACTTCTGGGCTGTAAGTGCCCTTGAGAAAAGACCAGGCTGCTGTAACATGAGCCTGAACCTGCTGTGGTGCGTTCCCATTGTAATACCCAAGCTACAGTTTTCAGTTAAAAACTAGCAACACTCATTTAAAAAAAAAATCTTCTAGTAACAGTCAATAATTAAATATTAATAATTTGTCATTAAAATGTTCTGATGTTGTTAGCTGCCACCATTGTCTTCAGTGTTCAAAGTGCTGAATGTGTGAAGGTATCATTGTTTTTGAATGCTGGAAGACTTAAGGTTCTTCAGCAAGGTTGGGAATGCTGCAGAAAAATATTTAGATTCCCAGCCCTGATTTTAATGTACGCTTTGTTTTTTTAAAAGTAATGTTCTGCTTGATAGTATCTACAGTATTTTCAAATTCAAGGCCAGAAGTTACCCACAAAGGTAAGGGTATAGTATTTTAAGGGTATAGCAACATGCTTTTTGAGGAGAAATGCTGGGTACTCGATACTGCTTAAATACCTGGGTTATGCTGATGCTAATGAGCACCCATCTCCAAGAATCTTGGCCTGTGTTTCTCAGTCTTAAGTACAGCGACTCATCCATCCTTCTTTCCTCGGCAGTATTGTCCTTGCGACATTCCTGGAGAATGAAAAAGTGTCCATATCAGTTGTCTTGGGCCATGCTGTCCAGGAGGTCGAAATACTGAAAGAAGGGGATGATGAAATGAAGCAACGGCTTTCTTGCATATTTGCACCTGAAGAAAGCAAAGCCTACAGCCCAGAGGAACTTGAAAAGAGGAAGAACGACTTGAAGACTTGGCTAGAAACAAACCACATCCCCGTAACAGAGCAAGGTGAATCGGGAAGAACGCTATGCGTGGCGGGGGTATTAACTATTGACCCACCATACGGCCCAGAAGAGTGCAGCAGCTCCAATGAGATTATTCTGTCTCGGGTTCAAGGCTTGGTACAGGGCTATCTTGAAAAACAACAGTGATGTCTGCTGCTTAAAGCTGTTGTCTTTAGGAATGGGTCTACCCGCCCTACTTTAGGAACGGTCCTGGGAATCAATATTCACTATTTGCAAAAATGCTGGGTTTAGCTACTGTTGTCCGATTTTTATATGTTAAGAAAGGGATAAAACCAGTATAAACTAAAAGCACGAAGTATTTTCCGTGCTCTATTTTTTTTATGAAAAGCAAGCCATTGGATAATGATGATGTATTAAACTAATATATCAGTTTACTGTATCAGTATTAAGCTGATACATCAGTTTAAGAAGTATTTTTTGTAACAGTATTGTGAAAGATGATATATGATAAACTGTGTTTTCCTCTGCCTTTAAAATTAATTCAATTCCTTATCTAGCGGTGTAGGCATGTTTATTTGAACTGCTTACCAGATTTTATTTTTTTCAGAAAGAGAATTGTGAAACTTGGCCTTCCCAAACTACATGCAAAAATTGTTCAGAAAGCTCTTTTTGTCTTTTTCCCCCAACTGTTCTCCTGTTTTAGAACATGAATTGTAATGCACGTCCAAGTTTGTAAAATTATTGGGGAAAGTTAGCAGGCAAATTGCAGGTTTTAAAAACACTTCCTATCTATATTTGTTATTTTAGAGCAGCAGCGATTAGAAGACCTTTGCTCTTTAGAATTTCTTGCGGTTCACTAAGTTTCTGTTTCTTAATGCTTTGTTTCTAGCTTACGGCAACACACAATGCAAGAATCATTACATGATTATTCCTGAGGTTGTTAATCCAGTCAGGACCTTTTAGAGCCCTCGTTTATTTCTTAGTGTATTGATTTGTTCTGTCTTATTATGAGATAGCACCAAAACACGTTAGTGCGCTCAAAGCCTGTCTAACCCACGTTAATAAAAGGCCTTCCTCATTCCTGCTGTGGTTTATTTAAATTTACTTCGTATCGGTCAGGTTCACACTGATTTTTTTCTTAAAAATCCTCTACTGCACCTATGCTCCAGCCTGTCTCCCTGAAAAGGTTGGTAGGTGCCAACGCACGAATGCTTCAGCTGTCTGGGTGAGGGGAGGGCCTGAACCCTGGGGCACCCAAGGCTGGTTGGGATGTATTTGGCGTGAGGGCTCCCCTCAGGTCAAGCTCCACTCAGGAGATTTAAGAACAGCTCAACAATGCCTCCCGCCTGGGAGTAAGGAGCCTCGTAGGCTCCCTCCCCTCCAGCCTCGGCAGGGCCAGAAGCTGAGGTACCGCTCTGGGGTGAGGGGCCGTGACCGGAACGAGCCGCTCCCCTCCCCGCTGCGCCACCGCGCCTTCCTCACAGCCAGGCACGCTCCAGGCGGGAGCTCCCGTGTGGGGCGGGCGGGGGGCGCCTCGCTGACGACCTGAGCCCCAGCGGGGGCCCCGCGGGCACAGCGGACGCGACCGACTTCCTCGTGGAAACCCCCCGGGAACGGAGCGGCCCTACGTGGAGCCTCCCGCCTCTTCCCCTCACTCGGCCCCGCGCAGGCGCACTCGACCGCCGCCGTTCTCGCGAGACCTCCTCGCGCGCGAGGAGCGGGATTGTCCCGCCCCGCCCCGCGTTGCCGAGCGACCACAGCCCCGCCCCCCCCCTCCGTGCGGCGGTCGGGGCGCGGCGCGCAGTCGCAGCGGCGGCTCCCTCCGTATAAGGGTCGCGCGCCGGGCTCGGCCTGTAGTCGGGAAGATGTCGCGCTACGGGCGTTACGGTAGGGAGGGATGGGGAGCCGGGGGCTGCGCGGAGCGAGGGGGGGGCTGCCGTTGGGATGGCGGTGTCGTTGGCGCCGCGCTGAGGATGGGAGAAGGTGGCCGTTGCTTCGGGCTAGCCGGTTGTGAGACAAGATGGCGCTGAGAGGCCGAGGAGGGAGACGCTGGGGCCAGGCGGCCGCCGTGGGGCCGTGGCTGCGGGCCCGGCAGAGAGCGAGCCCTGACGAAGGTGGGGGGAGGGCGAGCACGGCGCCGGTGGGAGCGCACCAAAATGGAGGCGGTGTCAAAGATGGCGGCGCCCGCCGGGGGAGGCGCGACGGCGGCGGTCGCGCCGCGCGCTTGGCCTCGTGTCCCGCGCCGCGCCTGCGCGCTGCGGCCGCTGCCTGGGGCCGAGCGCCGGCCCTGACATGGCGTCCCTCCCGGCAGAGACCAAGGTGTACGTGGGGAACCTGGGCACGGGCGCGGGCAAAGGCGAGCTGGAGAGAGCCTTCAGCTACTACGGGCCCCTGAGAACCGTGTGGATCGCGAGGAACCCGCCGGGGTTCGCCTTCGTGGAGTTTGAAGACCCGAGGGATGCTGAAGATGCCGTGCTTGGCCTCGATGGGAAGTATGTGCATGCCTAAAGCCTCCTTGGCTGCTCTGACTGCAGTTTCTGACCTCCTCTGCCCGCACCATCATCAGTATCCGTTCTGTGTGTAACGAGCACAGGGCAGAAAAGTATTCCTGTGATTAATACTTACCATATCTTGCAGGATAATATGTGGCTCCAGGGTTAGAGTGGAAGTGTCAACGGGGATGCCTCGTCGCTCCCGTTACGACAGGCCTCCTGCACGGCGCCCCTTTGACCCTAACGACAGATGCTATGAGTGTGGTGAGAAAGGCCACTATGCTTATGATTGTCACCGCTATAGTCGCCGAAGGAGGAGCAGGTACGTGTGGGGCCAGAGTGGCTGGGTTGCTTCGCCAGTTCACTTTTGTGTAGCTCTTGTTAGCAAAGAACAGAATGTTACGCCAGTTAAACTCTTAATGTTGTAAGTCAACAGGTATATATCACAATTTATTTTGCTAATACATATAAAATGTTAATATCTTAATAATCAACCTGGTCAAAACCTTTCAGGTTTCTTCGTTTGAGTCAGTCGCCTTGATTCAGAATGTCACGAGCCTTAAGATTTCATGCTGAGGCGCCTTGCAAATCCGACACTTAAGATCCTCCTAGACCTTGAGGTGATCAGCATAAGAGGCCAGATCCCCTCGAGCCATCTACACGTAGCTTCACCTTATTCTTTAAGGGCAGAAAATTTGAGACGGTGATCGCCGTAACAGTAAATTTGGCTTTCAATTGGGGCCCCCCTCCGGTTTAGAAAGAGGAACACCAGATTGACCACATTCCCACCTAGAAAAATCTTCTTGCGTCAATCAAGCCTCACCCTGGCTCATTGGGCTGTCAGTTTGATCGTCGTTAGATTGAAGAGAACACCTAGATGCAGCGATCGGCTATAGATACTTCTAGATCGTCTAGATCTGCTAGACCTTGGGCCAAAGAGGGTCGACCTGCAAACTTGCAAGGTTTATTTTAAATACGCATTACAGTGTTTTCTATTCTAATGTAATTCTGCAATGTAATTCAGCTTTTAACATTTTTCTAGGTAGTAAAATGCTCAAGACAAGTAGGCCCAGAGATTTTTCCAACTGACAGATGCTATTGGTGTGTTTTTGTTGTTTGGTTTGGTTTGGTTTTTTTTTTTTTCTTTTTAGTTGTCTGAAATCAGTTTTGACTTCAGCAGGGCCTCACGTGCAGTGATTGCTGCAGCTGTTTCCTGATACCTGTTTTCTCTAACCTAAAACCAGGTCCCGGTCTAGATCCCGCTCAAGGTCCCGAGGAAGAAGGTATTCGCGTTCACGCAGTCGGAGTCGCGGTAGGAGGTAGAGTTCTGGCTGTTGTGTTTTCATTCTTTTTCTTACTCCTCCCTCTGCTCCACCCCTTTCTGTAGTCCTCGTGAAAAGTACCTTGCAGTAAGTTTGGTTGGTTTTCCCTTTGTTTTGTAGATCAAGGTCAGCTTCCTACCGCAGGTCCAGGTCAATCTCTCCTCGTAGGTATAGATCATTTTCACCCCGCAGATCTCGGTCTGGTTCTTTAAGGAGATCAAGGTATGTGTTTTCTATTAAGCGCACAAGATTGTTGAAGGGAACATAACTGTTGAAGTTAACATTAAGTTTATATTGTGCAGTTCATGTGTTTGCAGGAACCTTCACGGTGTTACCATCCCTGAAAGCTAATCTGAACGCTTTCTTTGAAGTTAAAAATTTAAGCATATATTTTTGGAACTGCTGTTTCTATACTGTACCAAAGTTACAGCCTTGATCTATGGTTAAGGTTTCCTACTTCAGGGGTACAGGGAGTAATTATGCTTAGTCAACTAGGGTGGTGGGATTTCTTATGTGGATGGTAGTACTGGCCAAATGTACTACTGCGTTCTAATAATAAAAGTTACGTCTGCAAAACCAATAGTTCCAACAAAATTCTCTGAGGTCAGTATCGTAAAAGTCAAAGAATACTATCTCAGCTGTATGAATCATGTAGTAGTAGTTGAGCTTTCGCTGCTTTTTTCCTAGATCTAGGTCCAGATCACGCTCAAGGTCCCGGTCTGTTGTATGGCCTCGAAGCAGGTAAGATATTTGTTTTAATTCAAACCGATAATAGTTCTGTGGTTTTCTTGTTTTTTCTTCCCCAGGGGAATTTGGGTGGAAGGGGCTAGAAAATTGTGCAGCACAGCAATATTTGCACTTAATGATTTATGCCTTTTCACAGGCTAAAGTAGTGGTCGATTTCTTGTAATAAGCCTGAGGTTTTTTTGGTCTGTGGGTAGTATATATAGTCTATGTATATGTAGCTATAAACAGAGCATATATATGATTTAAGGCCTGTGGAGAGGAGTTTTGAAAACTTACGCATGTAGAGAATGCTTGACCCTGTGTCCTGCAGGAAAGAGCCCTTAGGTTTTTCTTGGCATGTTTCTTTGTAAATCCCAAATGCTGGCGGGGGGGGGGGAAGCGATGAGAAGGTTGCCGCTATTGACTGAACTCTTGCTTACAGCTTTTCAACTTTGTCAGTTCAGTTCTGAGAGTTAGATCAAGTGAAATTGCTGAAGTGCTGAGAACTACATTACATGGGGTAGGACGCTTGACTTCAGAGGCTTGGAGGGCTGAATGAACAGGGTCATGAGTCTTAATGCCCCAGGTAGTGTTTTGAAGGACTTCTCTGACGTGTAGCCCTGGTTTTGTGGATCTGGATGTTTTCCATGCTGAAATGGAAGCTGAGGAAAAGGGGTATAGGGTAAATGCTCCTGCATTATTTTCCTCTATCTTTTGTGGTAAGTCTCAGTAAGAAGAAAGGTGAAAGAGTAGGATAGAAACATGATGGACGCGAGAGCTGATCAGTTGGAAGAAGCTGTCTTTTGTTTTGCATTAGAACAGGGGAGAAGAGTGTTTTAGGGGTCTGCCTGCTACTTTAGAACTTGCACATTGAGTTTTTAAGGGGATGATGATGATCATCGCTAGAGGTGTCCTGACCTATTACTCATACAGGCCTGTAATGCAGGAGATGACTAGCCAGGCTCAAATTGCATGCTGCTACTGCGGAAGAGTCCGGATACTGCTGATGTTGTTGTTTGGGGACTTCTAGTTCTGGGACAGTCATGTTCCAACATGAAAGACTTGATGTTCCTCTTGAAATTTCTGAGGAGTGATGACTCTGCGTAGGTCTGCAATTGCAGTGGTGAGAAGCGGTAGTTCAGGACTGGAGTTACGGAAGCATTGTGAAAACTCCAGCCAGTGCTGGTCCGCTGTTAGTGCAGCAAAACACTAGTACGTAACCGGTGCTGCATCCAGAGCTTTTGATCTGCAGTCCTGCTTTGTTGCTGTGCCTCTCGGAAGGAGGATTTGCCAGTAGTTCTTGTAGTAAGATGATGCTCTTGTGTGCTGCCTTACTGTATTTCTTACCAAAGGAAGTCACGCCCATGCTACAGAATGCAAGTCCAGGGTAGTTGTGAGCAACTCCCTCCTGTGCAACTGTGATACAGTAACAAAATTACTGGTTATAGTGTCAGGAACTGTGACAGAGGATGGCTCAGCATTGTGACCAGGAAGGTTTCAAAGCAGTGGCATGTAACTCTTCGTTCAACTTAGGCCAACAGTGTCCGTGTAGTATTTCTGTAAGTTAATAGGCCAGGGAAAGGTGAATCTTGATTACCCTTTAAAAACAGTTCTGAGCAGAAATAGAATAAAAGTTTCTTTTTTTGGTCAAGTCTATTAAACAACTGATTATCGTGAACACTGGGCTTTCTGATGTTCAGTAATACCACATGCCTGAATTGTGACGCTCTAGGAGGACAAATATTTTCTAAGTAACAGCAAATACTTGAGTTGGTAAAGTAACATGATAAATGTGGGAGAAAAGTCTCACTGAGTAAATTCATAAGATCAACTGGGAATAGTTCACACACGAGTAGCCAGGTACTGAAGAGAAAACTGAAATGCTGATTTCATTGGGATAACTGATGAAAAAGTTATAATATACTTGAATAAAAGTGGCACTGGGATCTTGATCTGAAGAATGCATCAGCTCTTCAGCGCACATGCTTACCTCTGGCTGATTCCAGGCTCTTGATGTGCTATTAAAAGATTTTTCTATGATGACAGTTGAAACTATTCTTCCCTTTACGGAAGGGATACTTGCAGGCGGGGAGGAAGTCTGGGAGCCTGGTACAAGGTCTTCTGTTTTCTGAGAGTGGTAGCTGAAGCTTTGCTGGGGAGCTTCTTGTGCTTGTACTCTTGTCTTCTGATAAGTGGGGTCTCTGGAATAAGAGCTAAAGGATTCTCCTGAAATGTCACGGGAAAAGCCTGCAGCACCAGGGCCCTCCTCTCTGGTTTGTGACGCTATGTAGTATGAATTTGCTGTTGCTGGTTTAGCTAACTTTCATTGTATGTGCATGCCACTGGCTGCTTTGCTGAGCTTTATTTTTCTCCTGTTGTAGGTCTGGGTCCCATGGTAGATCTAAATCTGGCTTACCTGCTAAAAGGTGAGCGTATGAATACAAGTAGCACTCAGTATTTTTTTTTGTCATGATTCAAAATCTCTGCTTGGACCAGTATTTCAGTTGCATGTGGAAGAGGTTTGGGGTTTTTTGTGTTATTGTTTGGTTGTTTTTTTAATAGCTGATTCTTAAATATTTTTCATACATTATTTTAATGCATTTTTTTATAGCTGATTTTTGTGGGACAGTAGGCAATTCATCCAGAGGATTGTGGATACAGGTTTTTGTTTAACCCATGATTGTGACAAAAAGTATTTTTGACAGGATTTGGGGCATATCTTTCCCTCCTTTTGTTCTCAGTTGTCTGTAGTTCTCAGTCTCCCTGACTCTCCTGTACTTGATTCACCGCTCCTGCTTTGCAGGATTACTGGGATCATTTTATAGCTGCTTTGAAGCTGAGTGTTGCTCTTTTCCCGAGGGTGCTGGCTTTCAGCAGTTTTCCTTCTCAACTGCAGCTTCTTGCTTAAAGTAATTTGGTATACATGCTATCAGCAGCATTAAGGGTGGTGTCTTCTAATGTATTTAGCATCATCAAACTGTTCTTACTGTTTTTAAATGGTCAAAAGTGGTTACTGAGTGTATACAGGTTTACCACATTGATTGGTTTGGTTTGTGTTTTTTTTCTTTAACAGTCGCTCAAAGTCCAGATCACCATCTCCAAAGAGAAGGTAGGAATATCTTAGAACTAGAGCGTGCCATACAGTTACATAGAACTAGTGTCAGGAGCGGTTGCTGTAGAAGTTGACTTGTACAAGGATAGAAGTTGACTTGTGCAAGGATAAAAGCTTTAAGTTTTTTACTTGTCTTAATTTGTGAACTATGAAAAGATGAATTGTTATGGGCACTTCCTGCTATGAAAAGATGGTAGTCAGAACTTCATGATAATAACTCTAAGGTAACCTACTTCAGTGAAATTTTAAAGGACAACAGAAAATGTAGGCAAATGAGAATCAACTATCCTGATGTTCCTGAGGAATTTAGAATCTGGGGAAGAAGTGAGTAATGTAAGGTATGGAGCAAACCATGAATACGTGGTAGGATTAAGTTGCTGCTGGTGGCTCCTCGCAGCTGGCTCTTGCTCAGTTGCACAGCTGCCAAGTTTTGCTGTCACTGTGAAGTAAGAAGCAAGTTTTCCTATGCAACCAGAGAAATATGTGCTGGAATTTACATAGCCTGAGATAGTTTAGGGCTAGCCACGAGGTGCTGGACCCGTGTAGGTTATGGCAGAGTGATAATTCCTCCACAGCTGGAGCACAGGCTCTGGGACGCTTTCTGAGCAGGCTTGATGTCTCACCCAGCTGTCACAGCTGATGTCTCTTACTTTGCCTGCCCTTTACAAGCTTAAAGCAGTTGTTACTTATAAAGGTCTAAAATACAACACTTTTTTACTCGTTTTTCATGAGCTGGAATTGAAAACAGGGTGGGGAGGGGTGTTCTGAGGCAGGGAGAGGGCTCCTGGGCGGAGGAAGCCTGGGGTAGCATGCAGTTTCTGCTGGGTTTGCTGTAGGAGTTGCTCTTAATCTTTTTCTTTCCCTTTCAGTCACTCGCCATCAGGAAGCCCTTGAAGGAGTGCAAGTCCTGAAAGAACGGATTCAAGTTTAAAGTTTAAGAAGAAAATTTATTTTGTTTACATTATTATAAGGGATTTTGTGGTGTCTTTATAAATGTAAGGGCTTAGTCCTGGAAGGCTGTTTCTATTGACTAACAATTGGCATGAATCTGGACCTTTTAAAAGTCTTATTAGCAGACTAATGCAAAACTCTTTTGTTGTGTTAACGTTCTGTGATCTGGAAATGTTGGGCTTTTTTTATTGGCGCATTGAAATAAACTGTGCATTTCTAACGAAGAAATAGTTTGTGATAACCCTGCTGTTTCTGTGAACGTTTGGGTAGCTGAAGCAGGTCGGGTGCCACGGTGGTGCAGAGCAGGAGGCAGGCTGTTACAGGCACTGGCGGAGGGAGCGTGGTGCCGCAGCCGGCTGTCCCGCAGGCGCCTGCCCCTTGCAGGACTTCACTCCTACAGAGCACCGAGTCGAGTGAAGAGTTCCCGTAGCAGCTGTCGTTCTTACTGTTCGGTCTTGAATGTTATGGTGATCTGTACCTTGTGTTTTTATTTGCATCTCCTCAAAGCTCAGTGAAGCTGAAAACCTGCCTGGAGGTGCTTGTACGTGTGAGGATTTGAGTTACAAAAATGTCTACAAGGGGCGTTAACAGATGGGAAGAACAAGGCATGTCTAAGCGCTGGTCTGTCTGTCATGTTGATTAAAGGACCAGTGAACATCTCACCTGAAGGTATTTGGAATACTTCTGGAATGTAAACTATTGAAGTAAATCTTTTTTAGAAATCTCGTTTTATGTCCTGGTTGTCCAAATAGCACTACTTCTTTGTGATGCGTAGGATAAATTGGCAGCTCTGGTGCAGAAGAGAATACATTTAGATACTGTTTAGGAAATTAAGGCTTTTCTTACAGATTGCAGGTCATGTTTATGTAGCAGTACATCTGGGGAATCATTTAACACCTATCTGACCTGCCTGATCCCATTGTCTCCTTCGGCAGTCGAGTGTAACCAAGGGACTCGCTGCTGTCCCGGTCGGTTGTTGCTTTGGGAAACGGGACTGCAGCTGCCTGTATACAGATAGGTTACCGGAGGGTTCAATGTAAATATGATAAACTAGTGCGAGGTATTTGCCGGTTTGATTTGTCTTTGGAGCTGATCATGGCTATTATCAGGCTAGTAAGGAAACTGGAGTGCCAGAGAAGTCTTCCTTACAGTCTGTTCTGGCCTGTACTGCTGTGTCTTACAGCGCAGTGAGGAACAGTTCTCCTGGGGCTGCTCATTTGTCAGCAGCAGGTTGATACCTCACTGTTAGAGTGGAGCACCGCAGCTGTGCGTGAGCACCCAGCCCCAGCTTTTCAGCTGAGCTTTGGTCGTGGTTGCTTTACAAGATGTCCAGGTATTGAGGGGATGATAACAAGCCCCTGTGTGTGACTTCACAAAGACTTCCTGCGTACTGCAGGATGTGCTTGTCTGGTCCCTTCGCTCTCTTTCCCCGTGTTTGTATGTGTTAGTGCATCGGTGCTTAGTAGGGTAAGTGACTTTCCTTGCTGATGCTGCTGCAATTAATATTTTGTTACAATCATAGTCCATTATAAGCTGCAGAAGAGGGAGGCGGAAGCAACACAGTTAAACTAGGATGACCCAAAAGCCATTGCTAAACGCTGTTGGGGGGAGGATTTATTTGGTTCCCTTCCCCCTGCCCCACTGCAGTTTATGGCACCAAGGGTAAAATTACCCCATGCAACGGTGCTTTTAAGGGGGAGCCTCTTTCTCTTTTCCCCTTTGTACTGCTGAAGCAACTGACTGCAATAAACCTGTAGACTGAAACTCTTCTAGTGATACCTTTCTTTTTCAGTCTTTCTGCTCATTAGAGTAGTACAACAAAGGGGAAGCACCACATCCATGTGCTCAGGGGTAGAGGAGGAGGGTGGGAAGGAGGCAGCTCCCTGGGAGGAGGTTGGAGAAGGAACCAGGCTGCTGCTGGGGGAGGCCTGTGGTCATTGATGGTAGCACTGCCCCTGTGTTCGGTGCTTCTCATCTGTATTTATGTGGGTCTCACCCTCATTAGAGACAAGTCTCAAGGGCACTTCCAGCTGTACTGTGGAGGGCTTGCAGGGTGCTACAGCTCTGCCTCTGCTGTTTGGCTGCGGGGCTTGGGCTGGCTTAGCCTGTCTCAGTCCTTTTGTAGTATTTTTTGCCTTTACCCTTAAGGGGAAATGGAGCTGTTGCATGGACAGGTGCTGGTTTTGGGGGCTGAATGTATCTGCTGAAGGAAGCAAGTAATAAACCTGCTGTGCCCTGTCCATGAAGCCAGGTTAGTGCATATACAATTCCTGGGAAGTTGGCCTGTTTTTGGCAGTGGATTGGGCACTACTACATAAAACTCTCCTAAAGTAACAGCGGGCATTGCAGTCGGGGTGGTGAGATGGGAGGGCTGTTCCCACAGGTCAGTATCCACGCCCTTGTCCAGAGAAGGGTGACGGAGCTGGTGAGGGGTCTGGAGCACAAGTCTGCTGAGGAGTGGCTGAGGGAGCTGGGGGTGTTCAGTCTGGAGAAGAGGAGGCTGAGGGGAGACCTTATCGCTCAACTACCTGAAAGGGGGTTGTGGTGAGGTGGGTGTTGGTCTCTTCTCCCATGTAACTAGGAATAGGACAAGAGGAAATGGCCTCAAGTTGTGCCAGGGGAGGTTCAGGCTGGATATTAGGAAAAATTTCTTTACTGAGAGAGCGGTGAGGCACTGGAATAAGCTGCCCAGGGAGGTGGTGGAGTCACCATCACTGGAGGTGTTCAAGGAACGTGTGGACATGGCATTGTGGGAAGTAGCTTGATGGGCATGGTGCTGTGTGGTGTTGGGTGGGTTGGTTTTTGGTGTGTTGTGGTTTGTTGTTGTTGTGTGGTGGTTTTTTTTTTTTTTAGGTTGGACTTGATGATCTTACAGGTCTTTTCCAACCTTAGTGATTCTGTGATTCTGTGATCTTCTGATTTTATCTATTGATTTGTGCTTTGTTCCCTTGCCTGTCTTGCCCATTCTGGCACCAAGACAAGGCAGGAGGATGTTTCACAAGCCCTCCCTCCAGCAGGGTGGATGCTGCTAATTATCACTTGCTACACCATCACTGGTCCTTGCCCTCACCTTCACTTGGGGATAGCACAGGTGCAATTTAGCATGTACTTGGGGGAAGAGTCATAAGGACCCTGCTTGTGCACTAGTTTTCATCCAAAACGCAGCACTCCGTGATGGTTGAGAAGTCATTTATTCAAGAGGATAGTGAAAAATGGCATCTTGTCCTATTTCACCCCACAGCCAGCCTGAACAGGAACAGCATTTGCTTGCCCTAAATGGCATGGCTGCCAGGCCCACCCAGAAGCAACGCCCTATCTCCCAGGCCTGCTTCACACAGAGCTAAGGGCTTGGGTGCTGTTGCAGTGCCTTAATGCTCCATCCCACCATTCCTAGGCCTTAACAGCTCTTCACTAAACCTCAGGAAAAAAAAACAACCCACATGTCCAGTTGCGCAGCTGCAGGACCACCATGAAGCTATGGGACCAGTTTAGCCTTCTGCAGCTCAACATACCTGCAGTGACCTTCTACTGCACTGGGGTCTTGGTCATGGGCCTCCTGTTGTCTACTCATGTAAGGGTGTGTTGCTGTAAAACTGCTTCTGCAAACATTCAAGCGTGTTTTTTGAAAAATCAAACAACTCCCCACACGCTGTGTGTCCCTCTGCTCATCACGCCTCAGCCTGAAGGCGAGTTCTAGGCAGGGCTGGTGGTAGAGGCAGTGCTTACTCCGGTTTTACTACTATAGAGGACAGCAAAGTTATTTCACTTAAGGCACTTGCTATTATTTGCAATTGCTAGTACAGCAAGCAGCTCAGCTGTAGCAATAATTAAGCAATGTCAAAGGGAAGAAGTAACAGTACGTTATTACTGCAGCAATTTGCCACACTCTTCCATAGCAGTCCACTCCCCAGAGCAGGATTTTGACTCAAAGTTTCCAAAAGTGGGACTTTATTCTTCCAGCTGTGCAGGGTGGCAGGAGGACTACCACCTGCCAGAGGAGGTTAGCAGTGAGCAATACCCTCGGCCCAAGGATCCATTTTTAAGGCCCTACAACAGCCCATCTCACCGGTTTTACTTTTTCACAGTGCAGGGGGGCTGGAAAAGCCTGGCTTTCAGGGGAAATGTCCACCCTCTCCTGCAGTTTTAGACTGCAACCAGAACAGCCTCCACTGACCCAACACATTACTCCAGCTGATCTGGTACAGTTTCATTGCCAGAGGACGCTCTCGAAATCCATTTCAGAACTCCTTGACACGAATCAAAAAGCGCTCACCTTTTTAAGGGCTTTGGGTTGAACCATAAGCAAATCGATCCCTGGTCAACCAAGACTGACTACCTCAGTAAAGCCTTGGCCAAAACGTAGAAGTGAGTTTAACAACTCCCCTTGGGAGCAGCTTATGATGTCACGTGCTGCCTCCAGACATTACCATTACAAGAAGCAGCTAGGCAGCAGGTATTTTTGTGACCAGAAAATGCTATTGCCAGTCTATAGCCTCATGAAGAAACACTTTTTTTACTTTCTTACTCGGTGGTTTCCATTCCTCCTGGGAGATTTCCCATTTCCCAGAGCATACTGTAAGTCAGTCACCTTACTTTCAGCAAGTGAGCTCCCTGCATATAAAGTAAAAAAAAACCACAAATAAAAAAACCACCCCCAAACCTGTCAATAGTACAGTTGCCAACTTGGTCTTCCAGAGATCAGCTCCATGTTTTGGGACAACAAATACATCAAGACACTGATGTTACGTGGTCTGTTCTCAGGCAGTAGCAAACAGTGAGTCTTTATAGAAAGCTGTTCTCACGTTACTGCGTGGTCACAAGCTTTACAATCATACCGATGATCCGAGATCCACGGGGGCACATGCATAAATCCATGCTGGGATTCTTGATTTTATCCTGCAGCAGCTGGTCTAGTTCACAGCGCAGCTCTTTCACCAGCTCAGCCACCTAACACACATGGTAAAACACAGAGGCGAGTGTCAGGCTCATGAAATGCATCGCCTGCGTTCTAAACGCAAGCACAGCTCTGCAGCACTCCCAGGATTATCCCTCCTTTTCCTTACCTGGTGAGAGGCAGCCACAAACCGTATCCACCCATCATCGAGAGAAATGACAAATTCTCCCTTCTGCAGCTGCATGTGAACCTGCCCGCCTCCAAGCAGGACCAGCGGGTACACTGACACCATGCTGCAGTCTCGAATGAACACGCGGCTGGTCTTGATTTTCTCGTGATACACCAGGTAGGGGCTCTCGAAGTGCCTAGTCTGGGACACGTACACAACATCCTCGTCAAAGTGCCGCATCTCTTCCTACCTGCTCAGGCAAATACGGTCCTGTCTGCCTCTCCCCCACAGGCCTCCCCTGCTTCTTCTGTGGCTGCAAAGAACAGCAGATGCGCCTAAAATGCACCTGCATGACTGACAGACTCTCTCTGATCCGTAAGAGCTGCCAATAACTTTGCCAGTTGTTATCCCTTGCTCCTTCCCGCTTTGCAGTCAGGATGTGAGAAATCAGCTAATTAATCAATGTTGCCTCAAGGCCCCTCGTTCTCCGTTTCATGCTAAGGACATTTTCACGTGTGCATTTGTTACGCTCTTTCACAGCAAGAGCGATGAACAGTTCAAAGCCTTTATAACCCAGAATATGTGGTTAATGATTAAAATTCCACTTTTTTAAAGCAAGTAATTTATATCCTGGAAAAGCAATGAATCATCAAATATGGAGACAGACTTCATGAGAGAAATATTACCACACCTCATGGCAGAGAGAGAAGAGCTCTTACCTATTAGCTGTTAAGCTGGAAAGGAAATTAACTTCAGAGTTTGAGGACCCATAAAGAAACAAACCAGAGTATGTCCCTGAATTAATTACCAATAAATAATATTTCAGCTGAAGAGACAAAGCCTGAGGAGGGGCAGCGGGGAGAAGTCATCTACAGGTATGAAGGTGTTGCACACGTGCATACAATCTCAGTCAATACCGAGGAGAAGCCAGGGGAGCATTGCAACTGCAGCATTTTGGTGTGCAGCTTTGCAGACGCAGCTTACGAAAACATGAACTGGGGGGGTTACTACATCTACTAATTCCACTCCAGAGGCTGGAGTTTAACTGTGGGCCCAAAAGGACACTCTTAACTCAGGAATGCACCATTATTTACAGTTCTAACAGGGGAGTGTTCAATCACGAAGTTTCTGGTTTTTAAACATCAATAGGGACCCTTGCTGTAATCTCAACTGCTCAAGTAAAGGTGATTTCTTTTATAACAAAGAGCATGCTTTGCAGAAAAAAAGCATCCTGACCTGATAGTTCACAGATGAAGGGTGAATGTGAACATAACCGTCGTTTTTGGTAACAAACTTCAGCTCTTCTGCTTTTGGTTGCATTTTGACCGCTCCTGTACTGGTCTTCTGGTATTTGCCCTCTGGCTTTTTCACCTGTATGATAAGATAAAAAGTTATAAAAATCTGCTGTACCAGAAAATCTTTTTAACTTACGTTTTATCAAAACCAGAAATTCTCAAGTAGTGACATGTCAAGTCACTAGAGAGAGGTATTACGCTCCGGGTGCTGTCTAACCCTGACTGTTCATTTGTAACCTCAGCCTTCTAAAAAGCTGTATTTAAAGTAGCTTCTTAAGAACATTTGCTGCTGGCTTCTGTGTGACACCAAAATCCACCTGTAGGAACAGCAGCAGTCTCGAGCAATATAAGCTGGCGCTCAGCTGCCTGCCTCTAACGCTATAAGCAGCAAGCTTTGGCAACCTAAGCCAAGCTCAAGGCTGCCACAATCAGCCCAGACCGAAAGCAGGCCGTGGGGATATGCTAGAAAGCAGAAGGAAAAATGAAAAAGCATTCTTTTACCTGGACAACATTGGGATACAGTGCAGCACACAACATAGCTGAGATCAGCTTGATGTTCTCTGCATTCGAATTTGCCTGTGAAATTAATGCATGCGTTAGGTATTCTACAGGTAAGTCTATAAAGTAGAGCCCTGCTTCTGGAATGACTGAATTCCTGGAACGCATTTACTTCTATAGCCACTGCTGTGCTTTATAGGGGTGGAACAGTTACTGCTCCTGAGGTCTCAGGCTAGACCTGGGCTGTGTTTCCCCCACTACCAACGGAGCAAAGTAGCCACCAACTGTCTTGATGTAGTTACTGCCGAACCGAATTCTTCCCTAGTGCTACAAAGCGGCGTGCCCCTGAGAGAAAGCAAGCACAAGTCGTCCCAACGCACAGTGAGACTCTACAACTACCAAACCCTTATCACCTCATCATGTAGCCCTAGGAGATCTCCAGCTCTGGAGCTACTGCTTTCTGAAGATTGTCCGCAACGCTGAAATATTGCACTGCCTGCTCTGTAATGTAATTCTGTTCCCAAAATAAGGTTGGCACTAATTCCCAACATTCAGGCCAGGTCATGAGTCAGATCTGCGCCTTTCCACCACTTGCTGGCTTCTAACGTGTCAAGTCAGCCGTGGTTCACTGTCTCAAAGGAGCAGGTTTCAGCTCACTTCCACACGTCGGCCTGTTCTTCCTGGGAACGTAAGGCCTCATGCAATCGAGGCTAGCACCAGCACGTACAACGTACAGGGAGGAAGAACAGAGCAGGGAAGAGGTGACTGTTGCCAGTGCGAGTTTACAAAGCCAGGCTGTGGCAAGAAGCCCACCGGTCTAGAGCCCACCCAGCAACCAGGTCAAAGGAAAAATGCAGCATCGTTTTGGAGCACCTGAAATGCTGCGAATTACCTCTTCTCCTGTGGCATCCAACACGCCATCGCCTCCTTGGGACCACTTCTTCTCAATGTCCCTGGCTCTTAATCCCTCCTTCACAAACCCAATGTCAGAAAGCAGTTCTGTGAATTGCCGTTTCAGACTGGCGATTTCCTACAAACAGACAAAGGGCTGTGATGGGTGCCACACAGAGCGAGGAGTCTTCACCGGTTGCTTATTTTTGTCACTAGGACTCTGCTGGTGTCTCAAGCGGTGCCTGTGCAAGGCCACAAAAACTCACTTACCTGAAGAACTCTTCCTGACAAAAAGTTCTCCCTGCAGTAGTTGTAGCTTGCCTGAGAGCCCTCTTTGATACTTAAGCGCCATCCCTAATAGAGAGAATGGGAGGAAACCTTTAATAAAGTATTACAGCTTGAATTTCAAGCACACGACAAACCTCTGAGAGAGGCTACTGAATTTTAGCTCACCTTATAGGCCTGGAGAAGAGCCAGGTAGTCGCTGTTTCCTACTGCAAACTCCAACTTCTTTTTGTTTGCTTCTTCCCTTTTATCCCATGGGGACACCTAGGCAGGCAGTAACAGATTAAGCGTGTTCTTCCCCTCGCAACTTAGACAAGCCATTGCGAGAGCTGCATGGCACGTAATCTTTGCTATTTTCACAGCAGCTCACAGGTCAGAATGCAAATTTTCTCCATGGATAACAGAAAATATGAGGCATTCAAAAATGCCTCGTCAACAGCAGAGCACCTAAGCCCATTGCCCTGTGTAACCACAAGAGATCCAAAGGTAAACCTGTGATTGACCAGCTCACAGACTATTTCATTTTGGGCAGACCTCTCTGCAGCTGCAGAATGCCAAGATTCATGAAAAACACCATCTGACAAATCTTAGCTAGTTAATGGAGCTGAAGCTCAAATGAGAATGCCTGTAATAGAGAAGAGCACAGCAAGTCTAAAATCCACTTGCGTCTGAGAGAGAGAAGGCGACAGTAACTCAGGACATTCAAAAAGCTGAATTTAAGTTATTGTATATCAGCATATAGAAACTTATAACACCTGAAGTCAAAATGCTGTAGAAAATGCCCAATAAGCATATGGAAACCAATACGCAATTAAATAACTAGAACAATCTATTTCCAATTCTTTCACAACTATCCTCAATACAAACTACTTCCACTACTAACGGTAGCAATCAAAACTACAGGAAAGTCTGACTTTTCACGCAAGTTTGTACATTGCAGTGAGAGATTAACAACAGTAAGAGCACCTGGAATTACAGCAGCTGATTCAAAAAAACCAAAGCGAAAGTGAACACGCAAACTGAGATCCAACCCGAACTCTGCATTCACAGCTCAGGCATGCCAACCTCATCATTTATCACTGTTTTGTAATTTTTTCTAACTGCTTCTTCGATTACCATTCGTTTTCAATTTTTACACCAAATTTGGACAAAATGGACTGGCTGTACTTCTTAGTTCAAATTAAAACTAATATCCACTCTGTTTCTACTGTTCAGTCATAATATAAATAACATTCTTGTCGCTGCTGTATCGTTTTGGTCTTCTGCTCATAACTGGACTTTTTTTAAGGAGCACTGCATTAACATATAATCAACGCAGGCTAAAAAGGAGAAGTAAAATACTCGAGTGTAGTACGCTGCGAGTTACAACAGTGTTTTGCTGCTGCATGAAAACATATCGCTTTCAAAGTGGGATACACCGTTAAGAATACTTACAAAAGGCGACTTAAAGGCCAGGCTGGCTGCTATAGTTAGTGCAGGATCCAGGCAGCGGAAGATGGTGCCAAAGAGCATTAGCTTGCCAATCCTGACGTCAACAGGCAGAGAAGCCAAGTGATATCCCAGAGGGGTGAGCTTTTCATCTGGAGTTAATGCTCCCAAGTCTTGTAGTCGCAGCTTTGATGCTCGCAAAGACTCAGTTCTAGGGGGCTCAATTAGTCGTGATAAGACAGAGTGAAGACTCTGTGCAGAAAACATCTCCAGAATCTTAATTCTTAAGAAGGGAAAAAAGAATTTAAAAAGAAAGACAGAAAAAAAAAGCAGCTCAGTTCCATATACAGGACAAAAAAGCAAGCTTTTATAAAACCAAACCAAACCAACCAAACAACAGAAAACATGTTTCTAAGAACATGCTCCCTAGAAGGGGGCCTGTAACGCCTATTTCGTCAGGAAGCAATGTGAAATAATAGCTGGGGAGCAGTGTACCTCATCCAACCTCACAGAGTCCGTAAGAACGGCCTCCTATTTAGCACACTAGGGTTTAAAATAAAGTTTTGACTGTAAAAAAAAAAATTTGTGTTGTTTTGTTTCCTTTTTGTACAAAGGGGTGCACAGTGCGCAGCAGGGATAGGACGGCCTCTTCGTTTAGTATTTGCATGATGGTGGTGCTTGATGCAGGTTGTGGCTTTACTGTGGCTTTACACAGAAACATCGCAGGAGAATTCACAGCGTAAAGGGAAAAATATCTACCGTGGCTCTGGAGTACAGGAATGCAACTGTCTTCTCCAGTGATGAGAGATCTGAGAGACATAACTTTTTCCTAGGATCAGATGAGAGCTAAGGAATGTGAAGAAGGATGGGGAGAATTGGTGGAGGGTGGGATTAGGGGGGGCTCTGGATGCAGAAGCAATGTGATAGCAAGATCAAAGCAACCGGCCGACAGAGCCTTAGATCTCCAGAGCAAACTTCTTGATTTCTCAATGTGAGAAAACACCGAGGAAACGAATCACCTTGGTAATGGCATTCCAGGTGCTCCCTGCAGTGGAGGAAGGACATGCTGCACACTGGCTTTTTTAGGCAATACAGGAACAACAGCTCACCTTAGACAAAGCTGCTCCAAGGGCACTCTTTGTATTTCTGGTAGCTGCTGTTTTATAAGCTGATGGTTATAGTGATGGCTACTGAAAAGATGAAAGCAGACACCTGAGGCTACACGGCCCGCTCGCCCTTTCCTTTGCAGAGCGTTGGCCTTGGACACAAATGTGTCTTCCAGACTTTCCATTCCTTTGCTTGGCTCGTACCTACAGGAAAGTGAGAAACAGGCTTATGTTCACAAGTGCAGCGTGAACAGGCTGGAAGGTCAAGCAGGCAGATGCTGCCAACTTCTATATGGACACAATTCCCACCCCTGCAGTTGGATCTGAGTCCAGACTGGCTTCCTCCACCTTGCAGCAGCTTTCTGCAGATCAAGTTCCTTCAAGTTTTTCCCAGCTCTTTGGAAAGCTAAACTATGCAGCTCAAGGCATAGAGCAGTTTCCCAGATCACAAAGCCCTGAGGAATGAATCCCGGTACCTTTTCTCTTTCATTTTTCCAGAATCAATCACATAGACCACATCATCAATGGTGACAGATGTTTCTGCAATGTTTGTAGAGATGATGATTTTGATAACTCCTGCAGGAGGCCTGAGGAACACAGACTGCTGTTCTTCACTAGACAGTGAAGAATGAAGTGGATAAACCACGCACCTGGAAGGACAATATGACAGCACGCTCAATGCGTCTCCAGCCTTTTCCCTCTTGGGAACAATCTGCTTGCACACACTTTTGCCTCACTAGTACTAGACACTGCCCACAGCCATTCAAAGCAACATAAAACCAGCAAACCTCTCTGCTGTATCACCTTTAAGACACAGAATTAGAATCATTTAGGTTGGAAAAGACCCTTAAGATCGAGTCTAACAGTTAACCTGACCCTGCCAATTCCACCACTAAACCATGTCCCTAAGCACCACGTCTACATGTCTTTTAAATACCTCCAGGGATGGTGACTCCACCACTTCCCTGGGCAGCCTGTTCCAGTGCTTGATAACCCTTTTGGTGAAGAAATTTTTTCTAATATCCAATCTAAACCTCCCCTGGTACAGCTTGAGAACATTTCCTCTTGTCCTATCATTTGTTCCTTGGGAGAAGAGACTGACACCCACCACGTTACAACCCCCTTTCAGGTAGCTGTAGAGCAATGATAAGGTCTCCCCTCAGCCTCCTCTTCTCCAGACTAAACAACCCCAGCTCCCTCAGCCGCTCCTCATCAGACTTGTGCTCCAGATCCCTCACCCAGCTTCGTTATTCTTCTCTGGACACGCTCCAGCACCTCAATGTCCTTCTTGGAGTGAGGGGCCCAAAACTGAACACAGCATTCGAGGTGCGGCCTCACCAGCACCAAGTACAAAGGTACAATCACTTCCCTAGTCCTGCTGGCCACACTGTTTCTGATACATGTTCTAAGACAAGGTAGAGAATTTTACAGAAGGGACAGGTCTCAGAATAGACATTCTGCCTCTTTTGTAGAGTCTAGAATCTGCCATTTATAATGCCAGACTGGAAGAAATCGCTCCAGCTAACCTTCACAAGGACATCTGTGTAAAAACTGTTTAGTCAAGGAGATCCAACTACATCTCCATTGAACAATCTAAGGCCAAATAACTGAATGTGTCTCAGAAAATATTCTGAAACAGAACAAGGGCCAACGTGAAGTTCTCAACAGTCCACTGGATCATGCAGAGCACAAAACGGAGAACACTCATCACTAAGTCTCCGAAAACTTCAACAACTAGCCTTCCTGAGTTGAGGAGAAAAAACAAAAAGAGCAAGCCAGTAAGATAGTAGGAAAGGAATTACCCTGACTGGAGTCAAGACCTTCATATCACAAGCTGTCTCATACATTTAATAACCTTTATTTATCCCTGGATAAAGGCAGGCTTTGTGCAGGAAGCTACTCTTTATTTATGGGTAAAGATGGATAGTTTTGGAGCTTTTCTGCATTACCTCTTGCTGTGCCTGTTATTAAAAAGAGCATTAGACTGGAGCTGCTCATAAAGCATCTTGATTTCTGCTAGGCCAGGCAAAAATATCAACACAGCACCTATATACATAAATTAAAAAAAAATATATAAAAATTACTCAACAGAAAGAACAGCATCATATTTTATCAATGTGCAGAAGGCCCAAGTCAAAACTCCAGCTCTTGTTTAGCTATTATCGTACAAAAACCACACAGGCTGCAACAGTCCCTCACCAAAGACTTTCCAAAGCAGACAATTATCTCACCTTCCCCATCCCATGTATATCAGGGGCTTTGTCACTCAGCTAGAACTTTGTTTTTTTCAAAAATAGTAACTACAGAAACTCTGCATGCAAACATTAGCTTTGGGCTGTCTATAAGTACACAGCCTCCATGAATCTACTTCTGTTTATCTCTCAAGGACAATGAAATTACCTGGGGGGTATGAATGTCTGCCAGCAACTATCCACTCCAGTAAGGCTTCAATTAATTCCAGATTAACTTTGTCCAAGTCCATGACAGACATTGTTTTCAACACTGTCTTGTTAACCCCTGGGGAAAAAGAAATAAAACAAACAGTAAGTCCACCTCTTGTAAAAAACATCTGCTAGATGCATTGAACCAGTGTGGCTGCACAAACAACCACACCTTGGTTTAAACAGCAACTGGCTTAGACCAGACAGAGATAGCTCTGTAAGTGACTCAGTGCATCACGTTCACCCTTCTATGCTTTCCTCTGTTTCAGCTCTTCCCTTCCTTTCTCATGCCTTGCTGGGGCTCACACCTGCCCTGTGCCCAGCCCAGACCAGGATTCATCTACTAGCAGAACGACGTGCGCACATACTAGCAGTAAGAGGAGCCAAAGACCTTCATATGGCCACTTAGATACCTCCAGGACTACCTTCTCAAGCTCTCTCTTCTCCCTTCCAGTGTTTCTTCCACCAACTCAAAAAGACACCCAGATTCCCTTACTCTTCTGAGACGGTAACTGTCTAGCAGGAATCTGAAGCTCTCACTCAGTAGCACTGTGGAGCTCACCATAAGGGTGTGTGGGGAGGAACTCTTCAGGACTAAGCACATGGAGGATTTTGATGTGACAGAGTGGGAAGTTCATGGAAAGGTCTGCCTCTCTTATTAAGGCATTCACAGAGTGACCAAATTTCTCAAGGAAGGCTTGTCATGCTGAAATGACCTACTTGAAGTGGGCAGATACATGCTGTGCTTTAAGTAAAGCTGCTCCAGCAAGAACAGATACAGAGAAGAAAGTGGAATTAACAAGGCACCTGAAAAGGGATAGTAACAGATAGTAGCTGAAAACTGTCCATTTTCAGATGCTAAGAACTGTTTTCAGCCAAGATGTTTGTTCTAGTTTAAAAGAACAATGGGTTCTCTTTTTTTTTTTAAGCTAGCAGGAGGTTTCTGATCTCATCTAGGAGTAGTGACCTGCTTAACTCCACAAGTACAAAACTCTGAATTATATACATGCATTCAACATACAATATTATATGCTAACATACCATGTTGTCGGCAAATGTTATATACCAATTTATTAGATTTAAGAAGGAGCTCACCTTTATATCGTGTAAGGAGCTGCTTCAGAGTTAATTTTTGGTCTGGGTCTGAATCTCTGACAACTGGGTCAGTGCCTTCCAGAAGGCCAGCACGTCTCAGGTCCTCCTCTACTTCTTCAAATGCTGTTCTTTTGTGTCTTCCATTCTGTTTGTTTTCTTGCTTTGTCTTGCGCCTGTAGGGACTACTGTCCTCTAAAACATACCTGAACAGCAGAAGAACATTTAGTCGCATGGAAAGAAGCCTAACAGTCTCCTTCTAACAATGAGCTACAGAGATAGGGTAGCAAAAGTATTTATATATAAATCTGAAAGGAACTTTGTATAAGTGGGTTGCAAAACCACAGACAGTATCAAGGTCAAGGTGTCCCTCCATACTGGGATGTTAGTCTTTTAAAAGCTGTGATGCGAAAGACTAGGACTGCAAACTTGATCTTGACAGCTACTTGGGCAGCTCAGAGCAACAATCCACAAGTAATTTACAATAGCTGATCAATTTACTATCTGGAATATCTGTGCTGCTGTGACTTTCCAGTAACTACAAATGGTAACAGGAATCTGGTACCTGAGCTGCAAGGTAGGGCTTCCTAAAAAGGAATTGTTTGATATCCTCCATTTTTCCCCTTCAGTGCTGAAATCTACCTTCAAATTTCTTCTGCTTGCCATTGTCTAACCATCACTGAAACAAGTAAAGCACAAGCACTGACAAACTCTTCATGGCAAAGCTCACCTCTTCTTGAGTACTTTTGTGGTATCTAATGCAGAAAGGCTTGTTTTGGCATGAGATCCTAGACCCCACTGCAGTATAAGAAGTATGGTTTAAAGTCAGCGCTTTAGTAGAACTCCAAGACTGCAGGTGATGGGGGAGATTTGAGAGGATTTAATTTTTAAATCTAGGCACAAAACTACTGCAGTCTCAAGGTCAACAGTGCAAGCTCAAAGGCCAAATACATCCCAGAATGTTTGGCAATTTCATACCTTGTCATTGCAATCACATCTTCCAGAAAAAACTGATCCACAGGAAATGTTCGACCTAAAAGGAAAACACAAGAATAAATCTACATGCCACACAACACGCAGAAAAGAGGAAAAAGACAGAAGATGGTTATCATTTCACACAGGTTATTATGCCACACACTTCTCATCTATACTGTACTCTTCAACACAAGTTCTGTCTACGACAAACAGTGGATGTTTTCCAAGCATGGTTTGGTAACATGCACTTACACAGTCAGAGAAGGGCTGATACATTTACGGGAACATATCCATGAGGCTACATGTTTCTGTCATGCTCCGTGTAGTAACTTAGCAATTTAAAAGGCACATTTGGCTAAATCCCACATCCAGCTGGATCCTCTCACTGCTTCTTTTTCACAAGGATAGAGAAGAGTCTTCAGCTGTGGTGAAACTAGCTTAGGCAACCATGTCATGCAAGCCATGTAATTTTTGTCTTTTGGGAAAGGAAATTCTGCTGGTATAGAGACAGCACAAAAAAGGCTCCATTTGCAGGTCTTCTCTCTCCTAAATCTCATTGGTCTTTTCTTCTAAGCCCTTGGAATCATAGTTCTTGTATAAATCCTCATCTTGCCACTTTGCAAATTAGCTCCTTGCACTTCAATTGAGAAACACTTCGCAAACAGAAATACTGAAACCAAATCCCTAAAACAATGAACATGACAAGATAATAAAAACTAATGGTTTTCACCTGGTATGTTAATAATTGGACAGGAGTGAAAGTACTGAGAAAAAAGCTCTGCATTCAAGGTGGCACTCATTAGTATAACGCGCAGGTCTGGCCTCTCAACCATTACATCCTTCAAAACCAGCAGCAAGAAGTCACTGAAGAAAACAAGCAAAAAGACATTTGAATTTCTTGAGTGTTAACTTTCAGAGTCTCTCTTTTTCTCCCCATTCTGTCCATGTTCCTGGTGTTTTCAATAGCACAGCAATACCATCACAGAAGCACGAGCTTCTCAGAATGGCTGGAGGCTAATAATGCAGTAAATTAACGGAAGGCAATCTGCTTACTTTTTGGTTGTCCCTTACTAGAGTGTCAGGATTACTTGGCAAATTCATTTAAGCAACAAAAAGCTCTAGCTACCTTATAAATTAATGACATTAATGACAACACAAGAACATTAGATAACAAATTAACTCAAAATAACAGATGAGTCCTTTTTGCTCCTCTTCCTCACTGGAAGAGTTATTCAAACTTACCCACTCTTCCCTGCTCACTGTATTCTTCCCTACATATTTATAGCTTTTGTGGCATGCCTAGAAGACTGGCTTGAAGTGATTTTACATGAGAAGGAAGAAGAATCCTTGAGAGATACAAGCCCTTTTATGAGGCTAGAATAACGGGTCACAGTCAAAGCCTCCTGAAACCCCACTGCATTGCAGTGTTTCACAAGGAAAACATCACAGAAAAGGATCCTTGCCACTTAGTTTACAGAGATACTGACAGACATTATCTTTTGCCTGGCATCAGCAGGTAAGTGGGGTAAAACTGCAGGAGGCTGGAGCAGGATAGGATGAGACTGTCTAAAACTAGTAAAATCTATGGTCTAGAAGAAAACGTGAGCACCTTTCCCTTGCAGGTGCTCTGTTGAAGCCTGCATCAGGAGAAATAATTCCCAAAAGGGCATGTGAAGAATTAGGATATTTGGTAAAACCTGAAATAAGGGAAGAATAAGAACCAGACAACCGTGGTTAAAATGTTACTTAACCCTCCCGCCCCATCCAAAACCTCTTTTCAACAGCACCGCAATGTGATGGGAGATGGGAGGCATAGAATTTAAGACAGACGTGCTTTCTTTGCAAGCTGCTGCAACACAACTTCCTACTGCCCAAAGACAAGAACCTAAAACCAGACTCGTTCCACCATCCCACGTTACTGCTACAGGATCAACAAGTCTGACTTCAGTTACTTGCACCTCAGTCACCTTCATCCTTCTGACTATGTTTCTTCATTTTGCTTATGGGATAAGAGATTATTTACCTTTCTTCTGTTCTTTCGTGAACTTCATCAACAATAACATGTGTGATTCCCTGCAAAGTCAGATCTCCTTCCAGCCTTCTCAACAGCACACCAGTAGTGCAGTACAAGAGTCTGGTAGCTGAGGACTTGAACAGTAAGACAAAGCATTCAGTTGACTTTGTGCAACTTAACATAGTGCAAACAGAATATGTGTTGCTGTAAAGCGTTTGGTTTCAGCTGAGTGCCAGGTTTGACAGAAAGGGAACAAGCAATCCCTGCTGGAGACGGGCTGAGCGATTTTTCTTTCTTGATTAAAACTTAAGAGCACCTGCTTCTTACCAACAGGCATTGCTAACTGTATGGGGTAAACAAAAAAATCCAAACTGTTTTTTCTGTGGAAGTTGCTTTCTGATAAACGACTCGGATCTCTGTCCCTAGAAAGATTTAGTGAATCTCCTCTTTAACATACTTCTTGGAAAAAGCAATCAGCTGCAACGTAGACAAAATTTCACTTCCAAGACAGCAGTTTGAATTCAACCCCCCCTTCTGGCTGACTGAAGCTGTACCCTTCGGTCTCCACTTGGGAGACAAATGGAAACGGAGACAAGTGGAAATGAAGTCAGCAGCCTTCCAGAGGACAGAAGTATTACTCATACTCTCAGACCCTTCACCTGTCTCAACAGAAAGCAAAACAATACAAGACATAGTACTGCACTCTCATTCTGTAAAGCGGGCTGTGCCACTTGAGATGAAATAAATTATAGAGTATATTTCATACTATAATATAAAATACAGGTGATACAGACTTGCTTATCTCACTATATGGCAGATATAAGGCAGAGATTCTGTCTGCTAGAGAAGCACTAAGCACATTTTAATAGAATTAAACGAAAACCAACGAACAAAGCATATATACCTTTACGCTTTCTAGACGGATCTGATATCCAACAGTGAGTCCAACCCTTTCTGTTCTTTCTTTGGCCACACGTTCAGCCACAGAAATGGCAGAGATCCTGCGAGGCTGAGTGCAGATGATGTTTGCAACTCCGCTTGGAGATCCTTGCAATGAAGCATCCAAAATAAACTGAGGAATCTGAGTCGTTTTCCCACATCTGCACAACAAAATTAGGGATTAATTAAAAAATACCCCACAACCTCAACACCTTCCATCCACGTAAATTAAGATGACTCCATTCCACTTGAAATTTGCTTTGTTTCATTAGTGTCATCCTTCACATGAAGTTCACCTAGGACTGCTGTCACTGGTCAGAGATCGACCACGACCCATGACCCTAACCTTTTCAGGACATGGATACATATTTCACATTCTTCTGTGTATACTTTGATATATAAAGTCTGTACGTGCAATCACACTCTTACCCCGTCATACCGCTCACAACAAGAACTTGGTGGCTCTTCAGCAAATCAAGAATGGTTTCTCTCTCTTGCCATGCAGGGAGCTTCTGTCTTTCATACAACATGGACTGGAAATGCCTAGAAGACTGATGCACAAAAACAGACAGCATGCCAGTAAAAACACCACTGGAGTGGAACAGAACCACCTGAAACAGCAGCCTGTGGCTTACATATTTGTTTCTCTAAAGTAAGCGTGAAAACAGGTAATCTGTTCTGTGCATTATACCTTTTTCAGCCGAAATTGCGTGCAGATTTTAACATTTTCGTTATACAGAGACTTTGCCTGCACATCATACTTTTTGGAAAGCTTTTTCTTGAGGTTCACGTAACTCTCGTTCTCCACAACAACTTGTTCAGGCTCATCTTCCTCCTCCTCTTCTGCTACCTCCTCTTCTTCCTGAGGCTCTGACACTGTTGAGGCTTGAGACACAGAATGTACAGTTAGGTATTCTTGCTGTTAAGGAACAGGACCTCATCAGCACTGCAGAAAAGAGATACATGTTCCAGGAGCATTCTCCACAAAGAACCTTGTTAGAGTGGAGCTGAGGGTCTGCAGGACTGTGTTTGACATGCATTTTAGTTCAACACTACCAGCAAACCTCCCCTTACTCCATCAAACAAACCACAACTTCTCCAGCTCCAACGCACTTGTCACTACCCCTGCACCAGCTGTGCTCTGCAACACCATGGTCTGGGTGGGCACATGGTGAACCAGACTGGTAACCGGTTTCCCTTCCTGAACATTTTTCATGTGTCTCGGCTCCCCTCTCCAATTCACCACACGACCACTTCTACGGAGCACAAGACTATGATGGCAGCACCAGCTTAAATTAATTAAAACTACACTGTAACATTAAGTGTTAAGCCACTGCCAAATACTTTTAAACCAAGGCTGAAACTGAACCAGGTACTTTGGTGCCTACTGCCCATCAATTGAAGTGGGATTTGCTCAGACAGTAAGCCAGCCCTTGAAAGTTCTAAGGCTACATTTATCTAAACAAGGTATTTTATAACATAAGGAAGATTATTTGGAATCTCCGATTTCAATTTCTGCAACAAAGCTGTCTTTCTGTGGAGCTGTTCAAAAAATGGAATAATTTGTTTTACTATAACAAAAAAATAGGCTGTCACTGTTTAGGTGCTCTAAAACATGATGCAGCTGTTCTTGAAGAAAGTTTGCCTTAGATAAAGCAGTTTTGGAATTGAGAGCTTGAAGGTCATCTATGCCACGGAGTTGCTGTCACCCTGCCATGAGTGACACAGTCCTAACTCTCCCCCTGTGAAATCAACCTAATTGCACGTAAAAAAAAGAAGCGATGATACCTTGAACAACATTCTAGAACTCCTTGCAACATTTACTTAGCCTGAAATCCACCTTTACAAAATTAATTTTGAGGAGGGGATGGTAATTTTAAGTAATTTGTTTCAAAAAAAAAAAGATGTTTCTGAATTGATGAGTAGCAGATGCACCAAAGCTTGCAAACAACCTTCCCCGTTCCCTTCCAAGCACACTTCTCTGGTCAGTTTTGGTGAGCTCACACCATGTCTCTCAATGGCTTTTTATTGATTGTGTGGGAATAGGCATCGTTCACTCTGCCAATGCAAACTCATTTAGCTCTGTGCTCCTTTAACTCAGTTCTTGCCAGCAGAAAACCTCTCTGCTGCAGCTTTATTATGGAAGGGACTTCTTGAGGCAGAGACAGGTTATGGATCTGGCTCACCACATGACCTTAATCTCCAGAAATAGATTTGGAACAGACGCCTGAATTGGGCCCTCTGCCTCCCCACCCCCCCCCCCCCTTTTTTTTTTTTTAATCTTTTTGACTGTTCTTAGCCCAGAAACCATAGAGGGAAATTTGGTGTACCTTCAGACACTCGATTTGAAACAGATGTACTCTCTGTCTGTGGCTTTACCGAAGGCGTTGCCAGCAGGGACACAGGAGAAACACTGTACTTGTGGTGAGTATTTTTAAGTAACTCGCTTATTTCAGATTCATCTTCTAAGCAAGTCACTAAGGTGTACACCACTGGTTCATTAGACTCTGCAGCTATCAAGGCCTTTCCAAAGAGGAATTCAGCAATGTGTAAACGACAAGCAAGAGGTAGATTCTCATCGGTGGAATAAAACGCCACAAGAGGTGCGTGGAGCGGATACTTGTTTTCTTCAGGAAATCTTACTTCAAGTTCGTATACAGGACCATCACTGTTAGGTCTCAGATGAGCATCATCTACAGAGTTCCTGGCCAGTTTTAGTGGGTGGTTTGGAGGGAATTCATGTCCAAATCTGCATTTTGAACCAAACCTGCAGCCTCCTTGGAGATAAAATTTACATATTTCCTTTGAAGTCTGCTTTGCTGTGTCCTTAGTACAAGCACCCTTTTGTTTAGATTTGCTGAGCCTGTTTGCTAGGTACTCCAATTCCAAACTAAAAGTCCAAACACGGTTTTGAATTCTTTCTACAAATTTTTCTCCATAGATTGACCGAAGGGCAAAAGCCTCTTCTTGCCTCTGTTCTAAACACTCTTCTTGACTGGCTTCAGCAGCTGTTGCAGAAACCTGCATCTTCTCTCCGTATCTTTCGGTAAAGCACTGCAATAGCAAATACTCCAATGATGCCCCAATATTACCATTGCAGGATCTCAGTACTCTCCTACAGCGCTCACTGTCAAAACCGTATCTGCAACAAAACAGAGACAACATGGCAACAAGTGAGCGACAGAGGCTTGTATGAAGCAAAATAACCACAGATCTGCTTGATTAGGCTTACAGTAAAGAAGTATGTATGGCATGAGATACCATTGGGGGAAAAAAAACACATGAAAATATTTATGCTATTTTAAACGACAGTGGCAGGCAGTAATTTGGTGTCTGCGAATGCTCGTCTGTTGTTTATAAATTAGTTTATGCAGCAACTATCTCACACATCAGAATGTAGCACATAATAATTACAGGATTAGACTTCCCAGTTGAACTATATAAATTAAACTCTTCAGAAAAAGCGGAGTTCTCTCACATATAAAACACTCTCAAACAAAGCAAAAATAGTTAATAAATGCTCGTATCTGTGCAAACAGATGAAGAACACTTACAAGGTTTTGAAACATTACCTACCTGGAAAAAAACATATACGTAACAGCAATGCTGCCTGAGCTTTCCCAATATCTGTTTCATTATCTTAAATTCATCTAGGCGAGGATTAAGTTTGTAGGAGATACAAACTCATCAGTTCTGCACCTAGAAGAAGTTGTGCACCCTCACTGCAAGAAGGACATTGAGGTGCTGGACCGTGTCCAGAGAAGGGCGACGGAGCTGGTGAGGGGTCTGGAGCACAAGTCTGCTGAGGAGCGGCTGAGGGAGCTGGGGGTGTTCAGTCTGGAGAAGAGGAGGCTGAGGGGAGACCTCATCACTCTCTACAACTACCTGAAAGGCAGTTGCAGAGAGGTGGGTGCTGGTCTCTTCTCCCAAGTGACAAGTGATGGGACGAGAGGAAATGGCCTCCAGTTGCGCCAGCGGAGATTTAGATTGGATATTAGGAAAAATTTCTTCACTGAAAGGGCTGTCCGACATTGGAACGGGCTGCCCAGGGAGGTGGTGGAGTCCCCATCCCTGGAGGTATTTAAAAGACGTGTGGATGAGGTGCTTAGGGACATGGTTTAGTGGTGGACTTGGCAGGGTTAGGTTTACGGTGGGACTTGATTTTTTTTTCAACCTAAATGATTCTATGATTCTGCAGAACTTCCCTGGAATCAAGAGGAAGTCCAAGCACTGAGGGCTTACAGCATCGAGACTAGTGATTTACCTCTTCAGGATACATATTATTCACTGAAAAGCATCACCTGGAGAGTTTGTGCACAGCAAACGAAGACACTTCACTTTCCACAATTCTGTGCTCAGCTGGCTCAGCAAACGACCTTGGTATTATGTCAGAAACTTCCTGATCCGTTGACCAGCACTGTTCATCATCAAGGTAATCAGGTTCGTCATCCTCTTCACCACAACCAGCTACTCTGATAAAAAGAGTTCTCGAATTAAAATGAAACAAAATTATACCGTTGAGTAGACACAAAAGTCTGCTTCTGCAGTTTTAAATCCTCCTTTTAAATAGAGGACTCTGCTACCCCTTTCCCAGAGTTAATACTGTAGAAGAAAAAAGGAGACTCAAAACCGCAGGATTTGAGATCAAATTAAAAGTTAAGGGAAAAAAGAATACTGTTTTCATTTCTAACAGTGTGCCTGTTAAAGCATGCACATCTAAAAGAGCTAGAAGTAGCGCCTCCATTTAAACTAACTCTGATTCAGGAGCCAGTTCCTGCCCTTGAAGCTCCTGAAGAAGTTCTTTCACTCTTCTCTGATTCTCCGACGTCATGTGTATGGTCTGCAGAGGCATTCTCGCTTCAGGTCTCTGTTTTGTTTGCCCTCCTCTTCTGGTAGGGGCATTTGATCTAAAAATTAAAATAGAACATAACAATGACATGTTTCACTGGCTCAAATGATCTTGACTGAATTGGGATATGTTAGGACACAACCCTGTAATTCAAAACAGGAAAACCAAAATAAGACAAGTCCATCACCTAAGGATTATTCAGTTGGGTTCATTCTTAAGTGACCAGGATATGTGTGTCTCTATCTGTGCAGACACACGCATATATGTATTTTATCCTGTGACAAATCCAAAGTGATTTAATAAACACTTTGCTAGGTAACGCTGTTCTCAGACTACACTACAACCACATATTTCTAAGCTAGAAATTGGTCAGAATACATTCAGGATACTAAATTCATTCTAAGTTGCTTATTTTCCATGACCCAGCTTCTGCATTGTAATACACAAAAATGACTATCCTGTGTTCATTAGTGTTTTCTGATCAAAGACACTTATTTTATGGCCAAAGAAAAAAAACAGAGGTTCTAATCTTTTTTAAAAAAACCCAACTTTCCTAGCTATAAAATGTTAAAAATGTTAATCAAAAAAGACATGTAAAAACTGCTTCATACTGAAACAGCTTCATCACCCCTTCACTCTTCTGCATATTCAAAGATGTCCATAAAGCAGCCCCAAAGTATCCCAAACATCTCTACGCCAAACCCCCTCAAATTAAGAGAAAGATCTGGATTCCAGCCTTGGTTCCTCGAAGAGACAAAAATCATCTCCATCGTCCCAAATTTTGGTTGAACATTTCCTATTTCCACCAAGTTGAGACTTGTTTGAATGGCCACTGCTGCCTCCTCCTCTTCTTCCACTGCCTCCTCTCCCTCTTCCTCCTCCTCTGTTGGGTTTTCCTCTTTTCCTCCCTGCTGAACTCATGTTGTCTTGCTGAGGAAGGGAAAAAAAATAGCACCTCATTATGAAGATGATTTAGCACATTGCAAATGTCTATTTGTTTTTCCATGTGACAAGAGAAGATACCCTCTGAAACTGCAGTTAATTATCTGTACGTTGGTGTATCTGTATGCACCTGAAGCAAAGCACATTCTTCTAGATCACTGTTAAACAAGTTCTGTGGTTTTAGAAAACAAAAGTAATACTCCTCACAGCTGTTGGACCAAAAACTGCAGGATCTCTGGCAAAAGGATGAGCCTACCAGCAGCGCTGCCTAGCCTGGGAGCTCCAGTTCTGCCACTCTGATGGAATTTTCTTGGACATGGGAGCCTAAAGGACAAACCTCCAGGGGAACTTTCACAGCAGAAAGCAGCCTGGGCCCTGCCACTTTTTGACTCAGGAGTTTGCAGGGCTGAGAGTAAAAGGTTGAAGAGGAGCTGAAGCCAAAGTTACAGTTTGTTTCCACATTAACCGGCTCCCGACCCATTCCCTTCTGCAAGGAGCTGCCCAGATGGCTGAGTGGTCTGTGGAGCCTGGGCAGGGGAGTGATTAGGGACCTGTCTTGGAAAACAGACGCCCTCCTCTCCTTCTCACAGCAGGATCTTCACCAGCTCTGCCACAACAAGCCCGTTAGCATTAAGCGGTTGTTGTCAGTGACAGAACGCCCCAGCATCACGCTCCTACAAACGGAAAGCTATTGCAGGGACAGGTGAGCAGCTGCGGACAGTCTGGCAGGAGCTTATTACCAGGATCTTTGCACTGGCACCTCCAGAGCCAGGACGAGAGCTGTGCATGAGTAACAGCCCAAAGGAGGGCTTGGAAAGAAGCAAACTTCCCTTTTTGTGGCAGTTCTCCCCCCTGGAGCTCCGCCAGGCTTTAACAGACCCCGCTCAGAGCAGCCTGGCGTAAGCGAGGGAGGCCAAGAGAGCGAGCCCGGCACAGACAGCCGCAGCCCCCCCCGAGGAAGCTGTCGCACAGGGCCTCAGGCTCCTTCCTCTCGACACGCAGCACCGAGCCCCGGCACGGAACAGCTCCGCTCCCCCGGGGTCGCTTCTCTGCCGCCTCTGCCGGCACCTCCCCGCGCCCCCCCCCCCCCCCCCCCCCCCGCCTCGCACACCTCCTAAGGGCGGCCGGTCAGCAGCACCCCGCACCCGGGATCCCCAAACCTCCTCTCCCGGCCCTGCCCCTCCCTCACCGCAGCGTCCCCGTCCGCTCCCCCCGCCCAGGCTCCCGGGACCCCATCCGCTGCCCACCCACCTCCCCTCAGCCTCCTTCACCGGCCCCCCGCGCAACCCCTTCCTCGCAACCCCTTCCGCGCAACCCCCGCTCTCCATCACGCCCTCACAGGGGACTCCACCGCCCGCCCGGGGACACCGGCGCCTCCCCCGCTCCCGCTCCCACCTCTCCGCGCCCCACCGGCCCGGTGCAGCGTCCCCTGACCCGGAAGTACCCGCCTTCCCCTTCCGGGTCACCGGCCTCCCTAGCAACGGCGGACACTTCCGCCTGGCAACCACGGGCGGTAACGCGGACAGGCCTGAGGGCTCTCCTTTAAAGAATCGCACACTCAAGCAGCACACTGATAATTACGTGCGGTTTCAAGCTGCTGTGTATTTGAATATATATTTTTTTATATATATTTGAATTTCAGCCAGCAGTTGTAACAGTGACACTGGTTGTTTCTTTCTCAAGAGATGCTGCGGGTTTTCATATTCCCAAATAAAGACAAGTACGGTAAGAAAAACTCGGTGCTAATTCCTTTTGCAAAATTAAGTGTATGGGATTAAACCAGAGGAAGTCTATACCAGTTTCAGGGTGAGGGTTTCAGATGTGACAAGTGACCCTGAAGCTGTGCAGCTGAGGGGAGGCCCTTCTGCAGATCCCTGCTCCCCTGCACACACAGGGCGACCGCGATGGCTGCCCTGGCCCCCATCCCACCAGGTCTTGAATATCTCCACGGACAGAGACTCCACAACCCCTCCAGGCAACCTGTGCCAGCTTGGAATTTAAAGCAAAAAATTTTACCAGCAAAAAATGACTACTACCGGAGCAACACACTGCTTTGGCAGAACCCCCCAGACGCGCCGAGGCTGTCATGGGGGTGTTTCCTCAGGGTCCTTCTGCAGACAGCCACAGCCACCGCCCTGATGGTCCACTGGGGTCTGCTCTGCCCCACGCCAGCTCCCCACCACCCCCACGGTGGGGCTCAGTGGTGATGGAAGAACGGGTAACGGGACCGCTGCCGGCTCGCACTGTGTGCGTGGCACCCAAAGGCGCCCGCTCCAGTGGGGCTGGTGTGCTCCAAGGGCCCATTTCTGGGAGCGGTCTGTCCACAGGAGATGGGGAGTCAGCTCTGGGAGAAAATGGCTCTGTGCAACAGAAGAAATGCATTGCACGATCTCTTTTGCTTCTCAGATGCTCTCTGTCGTGCAATGAAAATACTTGTCTTCCACCACTCCTGTTTTCTAGACGGGGAGTGCAAAAGCACACCCGAGGGTGTGCCCAAGATGAACGGTCATGGAGTCCACACCGGTGCCAACGGAACGACGTACGTCGGCAGCTGGAAAAATAAAAAGGTAATTTTAAGTATTCCTTCATTTTAAACTTTCTCTGGGTTTGGAATGGAGCACATCTCACTATATCCACCCTTAAAAAGACACAGAAAGGAAACTCAAAACCTGAGAAGGATCAGACCAAGGCCGCAGGCTCTTCTTCCACCTGGGAATCTTGCCACAGCCCAGTCTGAAGACTTGAGACACTTGGGGTCTTCAGATGTCCTGCTGCCTCCCCAGGCTCCTGCAAACACATCGATCGCTGCTGGCAGGCAGGCCCTGGTGAAACACCCGGGCAGCGTGGTGGCCCAGCACAGCACAGCCACCGTGAAAGCCCTGCATGAACGGGCTGTGCGCACATAGTGGGCTAGGCATGGCCCTGCGGCACGTGTATATCCTTCACACCCACATCCCACCATGAAACAGGGGAGTTCTGGCCATCGACAGATACACCATTGTTTGGCTGCACTTGGTTACTGAGTTCCCCAGGAATGAATTAATATAGGTAAATTGCTTATTTTGTTGATGTTGGAGAGGAGACAGTCCTTGAAACAAGACAAAAAAGGGTCTTCAATTAGGAAACAGCATCTTGTGGCTTTATTAGATCTAGTCTGGCCTTTTTTCCAGCCTCTTACAAAAATAATGGTGCAATGATAAGAATTAAGATTATGGCACAGAAGTGCTTTACAGCACACATTTAAGCCCCCAGGCATGGCTTAGTGGCCTAGGCTGAACAAATGAAAGACATGCTCTGCCTTGATCCACAGAAAGAAATTCCAGAAATTTTAATTAACCCCTCAGGCTGTCAGGGTAGATGGGTTCTTTGCGGGGCTGGGTACAGCAGTTCTGTGCTGCATAGATTGTTAAGTTCCTGTGAGACTACCAGCAGAGGAAGGGTTTATTGGACACTGTGGCTGGCCAAAAGCATCTAAGCTCTTAGCTGAAATCCTTGTAGAAGCAGAAACCTGTCTAAATCTGAAAGAATAGTCACTTTCCATTATCGTATCTGAATATGATAGCAGACTTAAAGGCAGCAATCTGAAAGGATATTGTAATGAAAGGAAATAATACTGTAAGCATAAACATTGTCCAGAGAAGGGCAACGAAACTGGTGAGGGGTCTGGAGCACAAGTCTGATGAAGAGCGGCTGAGGGAACTGGGGTTGTTCAGTCTGGAGAAGAGGAGGCTGAGGGGAGACCTCATCGCTCTCTACAACTACCTGAAAGGGGGTTGTGGTGAGGTGGGTGTTGGTCTCTTCTCCCATGTAACGAGCGATGGAACGAGAGGAAATGGCCTCAAGTTGCACCAGGGGAGGTTCAGACTGGATATTAGGGAAAAGTTTCATTACTGAAAGAGCAGTGAAGCATTGGAACAGGTTGCCCAGGGAGGTGGTAGACTCACCATCACTGGAGGTGTTCAAAAAATGTGTAGACGTGGCACTGCAGGACATGGTTTAGTGGGCATGGTGGTGTTGGCTCATGGTTGGACTTGGTGATTTTAAAGGTCTTTTCCAACCTTAATGATTCTGTGATTCTGTGAACATTAACAATTTTTTTAATCCTTCATCTTTCATTAAATGCAGATAAATGGTACTGGAAAGCTAGAACATCCTTCTGGGGCAGTTTATGAAGGTGAGTTCAAAGCCAACATGTTTCATGGGGCTGGAACCTACACATTTCCAAATGGAGCAAAGTACATTGGACCGTTCAATGAAAACAAGTATGTTAGAAGTGGAAGAGTTGTGTAGTCTTTTCTACTAGTTTTGTTTTCATAAGCTGTAAAGTCACCCAGCATGGGAGTTAAGTTCTTTTGCTGCCAGTGAAACTTGCACTGGGTATCTGAGATTGCTGATCCCAGTTGTATCCTTTTCATGAGATCAGTCAAAAATCTGTGATGTATTCCCAGTCAGAAGTTTTTCAAGATGGTTATTCCACCCACCCACTTTTTGTTACCAGGTCTCTGGGCTCAGGCAGAGTTCAGAGAAATAGTACAGTTCAGACCCTTTTCAGAGCTGTTGTTTCAAGCTGTCTGCCTACAGCTGCATGCAGAAATACAGCACTGATTTGTGCTGATAGTTCGCAAAGTTTGTGTTTACTTATTTTTTGAGGTAAAGTACAGATTTCAGAGATGTGCGAAAACATGGAGGTTTATTTTCATCACTCAGAATAAAATATTTTAGTGCTACTCATATAAACATCAGCTGAGTTCAATTATTTTGAATAAGGGTGTGTGTTTTGAATTGCTAAGATACCATCTTTTTCTAAAACAAGAAGTCGATATCCACTTCATAATCCACAAAGCAGATTTAATGAGAAAATTAACCATAAAAAATGACATGATAACATTCATGTTTATTCTCCTTAAATGACTTCTCTGTCAAATTTGGTAGGTTTGATTTAGGTTTAATTTTTCTTTAAGTACCTCCCCAGTCCAGTATCTGAAATAAATCTGAAATGTATGTTTGTTAATATGTGGTCTTTCGTCAGAAAAAAAGCTCTGTCTTGCCCTGCTGACCAAAAATAATAGCCACAATAGTACTAGAATGATGACCAATTCTATTTTTAAATGATCAGACACCAAATGAAATATGTTACAGAATGTACCTGGATACAAAATGGGAACCTGTATGACAAACTCAAATGTTTGGGGAAAAATTAAAGTGATTCATTTCAATGCTTTAGAATGGATTGAGTTAAGTCACGCCCCTATTACCGTGGCACGTTAAAATGTGCTACAGAGCTTCTGTCTTTTGCTGTCATATTAAATGCCAGATGTGAATTTTGCATGAAGTCTAAACCTGTGAGTACTCATCACTTCAGTGAGGGCATTCGGCAGTAGATCACATATGTAGCTTTACAGGCATTTTCTTTCAAAAATCTGAGGGTGATGCCTCTACTCTCCTGTGAAAATACAGCCCATCACAAAGGGGCCAGCACAGTGCTCGTCACTAGCAGCTGATCTGTAGAGAAAACCAGCTGGTTCTGATTTGAACTTGTGATTTCAATTAACTAAAATGCTGATGTAGATACACCCTTGGCAGCAGAGATCCAATCTTTGCCAGCCACTGCCATTTTCACTAGGGAATTAAGGCTTCTCCTTTTTGACACTGGTTTGTGGCTGTTAGTATGCACCACTCCCTGACAGCCCAATGCAGGCTATTTTGCCAAGTTCCAGGATTGCTAGTTTCCACCTACTCACACGAGACAGGTGTCAGTTCACCAGATCACTGTGGCTTTCATGAGAGAACATAAAGAGGCAGCACCATGGCAACTTGCTCTGACTGCTGGGTGGCTTCATTTTTTAAGGGAAACAAATCTCCAGTAATTGTTTATAAAAGTTATTTTCCCCTCATTTGCAAGGGATGCTGATGCGTAGACATTTCTTCTTTACAGCAGTTTTCAGGTATAACGATGAGCTTGATCACAGCTTTCAAAGATCAGCAGAAATAAGTGGTTTATGAGGATTGAATTCACACAGCAATTACTTTTTTTCCAGCAGGAGGCTGTAAATCCTTGCACTTTGTCGTAACAGCACATAGCAGGATGGGGGAAAGGGTAAGAGAGGATGGATTTTTACAGCAAGAAGATCACACAGTAACTAGCTGCATACACTTACGCATCTTTAAGATGCCCCTAATAAAAGTCAGGGTAAACTTCATAGGACTTAATCCCTGGTAACTTCAAATCATGACTGGGACTATGAAGTTTTTCCTGTAGAGGCTACGTGCTGGGAGGCCGTTAGTATAAATACAGTTTTGCAAAGAAAGGAGTATGTTCCTTGACTGTCTAACCTGTGTGCTTTGTATGTCAAAACTTTTACAGAGTTAAGGCAGGTACTTTACGCTACACTGGGAAGGCTCTGATTCCTGGCAATTTGCTTATCTCGGTAGTGCAGACATCGCTGTGCTGCCACAAACTGATGGCATTCTCAACAGACTGGATTTATGTCATTACAGGATGGAAAGCAGAGGAGACGTTATAGATGAAAATGGAGTGGAGTGGCACATTTCATGGCTCAGCAGCAGTGGGACTGAAGCAGAAGTTGAAAATGTAGCTATTTGGCACAGACAGTAGCACGGGTTAAAGGCAGCTCTCCGACTGCATTCTGGGCTCAACAGCTGTGACCGTTTTTCAACAGGCATTGATTTCTTTATGTATTTATTAAAAATAACCCCTGAGGATGCATGCCAATAGTAAGTAAAATGAAGTTATTTTTCTTTTCAGACTGATCAGCTGAAGTCTCCTAAGTGAAAACCTTAATAAAGTTGGATAGGGTGAATTTATAAGTGGAGCAGCTGATGACTAGAATTCTTTTATTTTAACTTGCCCTAGGCATGTCTTTCTCCCTGAGTTTCAGAAAAACCTGTCATGAACAACTGAACCTTAATGTAAGCTCAACTTTTGTAACTTTCCCCAGAAAACAAACCTCACACCACCCACAGAAGGTTTTGCAAACACAGTGCTCATATGATCATGTTTATCCTACGCCAGGTGTTGGATAGTGGGGTCAGGGCAGAGAGCAAGGGCAGCTGTAACTTGGTAGTTACTCCTCACAGGTCAAGCCCATAAACCCCAGGCTCCGGTACCAGAGTACTCCAGGACAGACCCCTGCCATGTACCAAAGCTGCTTTTCTCTGGGAAGGGAAGTAGACGGGAGAGCACACAGGGGAGTCTGCTTGCTGCCACCGGCCCATCAGAAAGTCTAGTGCAATGAAAAAAATCTATTTCTATTTTTGTTTGCGTTTGGTCATCAAAGGTCTCTGCACTATGAATCTAAATACTTTGCTTTACAAAGCAGAAAACCTGCACAACATACCAGTGCTGTCAGGAAAAAATGTGTTGAGTCTTTTCTTGCCAGATATTTAATGGAGTTTTAGTAAATACCTGTCCTTGCCTCCATTTGCAGACAGAATGTACAAATGCTGTTCCTTCAGATGTGCCTTCAAATACTCAGCTCATTTTGCTAGGATTTGGAAAAATCTTGGGCCCTGTGGTTTCTTAGAAAAATGAAAACCCAGCACATCATCAGCAGACTGAAAAGTAGTGGGCCATCTGAAACAAAGCAGCTCATGGATCATTTGGCAATATAATGCCTTTCAGCTCTTTTTCTTAAAGCTGCCTGTAGGAAAATCTCTATTTGAAATGTTTTGTTCATAGATTTGTGAAACTAAATGTTTTTCTTTTTTATTTATATAAAAAAAATCTTTCCTAGCTTGAGCTGTTTGTTGAATTCACAGGTATCATTGACCCACCAAAAATGCACCTTCCAGCAAATTCCTTCGGAATTATCATTTTATTTTGTTCAATTTTGTTGTGTTTTGCTCCCGAAATAGCCAGCTCCAAAAAAGAAATACAGTGCCCTCTGTCACTAGTCCTTGACTTCAGAGGTAGCAGCATCTTCCACAGAGCTTCTGTTAATCTATGAGCCTGTCCTTTCAGCTCCTTTCCTGGGACTCCACATCACCACATTTATCTGTGCTGCACAGCAATTACACTGATTTAGGCTGTGTGGTTTTACATTTCAGGTTTTCTGCCTGAAGGGTATCTTTGAAGCAGATCTTTGTCTTTCAGGGAGAAATTAGTCTGCCTTTTGTTGCTGTTCCTCCTCCTTTATGTCTCCCTGCTCTTATGCTTCGGAGTAACTCACTGGACTAGCTCAAACCTTTTCCTGACACCCCTAGCCTTGGGTTACCTGCATTCTCCCCATGCTTTCTTGATGACCTTCGGAGCAAAAAGCCCCGCCAGGACCTTAGTGAAGAAATGGAGCAGGCATGGAGGGCTGCTGCCTCCCACTCTCCCACCTCCCTTATTTATTTTTACTCAAAGGATATTTTTCATGATCTAACAAACAGGCAACAGCAAATACACAAGTGCTGGTGGTTGCTGCTCCCCTGCCCTGGCTTGTTTGGCAACCTTGCTCTTGGCCCTTGAATGAAGGAAGAGGAGCCCTCTTGGCCCTGGCATCCCCAGGGTAGGTATGCATGGTAGGAGACTGAGGGTGTCAGAGAAATTGGGGAGGAGCTGGTCCTGTCTCCCTGTCCCCAACTGCAGGCTTCCTCACTTGGGTGCCACAGGAGGTACTTAAGAGCCTCTGAGCTCAGCGAAGTAGCAGAGACCACATCAGCACCCAGCTCTCACCACGCGGCCCCCTCTGCCCGCCGCTTCACAAGGCTCCTCGCCCTCCCTTCGCAGCAGTGTGCAATTCTAATTAAAAAGGAAAGAAGTCGGTATCATCTTCTTCCAAGTGCACAGTCCTGGTTTCTGCATGGGGATGCAAGGATGTGACCTGAAGATTACATAATTAGAAGGCATTTGTTATGCTTGCGTTTCAAATCAGCGATTAGCATGTGACAGTCCCATCCTGGGAAACGTCAAGCAACCATTGCTCTCCTCTCTCTCTCCTTTCTTGCACAGTGCTAATTCCCAACTCTGGCAACCGCCACTGCTGAAGGATCTTCAGCTAGCCTGGGGTAAGTGTAAAATGTACTCAGCATGGGATGAAGAGTGGGATTAATAATGCCGTTTTTCATATTATTAGAAAAAGCTAGAGCCATAGCTATTATTTCATGTTGCATGTGCAGCACATAAAATGGTATTTAAAGTATTTTGCATCTTCAGTGCCCACAGTTATTTCCAGCTGATTTCTTCTAAGACTGTGTATGGAGATCTAGCTTCTTGGTGTGCTAGAGAATCTTGTGAGGCTGCATTTATAGTAAGGTCTCTAAAGTACCAGGTTAAAAAGACCTTCTTTTGCGCTTACCATTTAAGAACTAAATTGAGATATCATGCTGAATTGAAGTATTTGAATGACAACTGCGTTAGTGTTAGCTGGAAACAAAGCGCAAGAGTGATGAGAGTAAATCACTAATGTTTTGCTCTCTTTGGAGGACTGGGGGTTGTTCTCCAAGTGGGATATTTAGAACAGCCAGCAATCTCAGCCGGCAGGATTGAGACAGTCACCAGGAAGATCCCAAGCATTTATTTAGGAAAACTGTGGATGTTTAACAATTGAAGCAGCAAAAGTGCATATGGATTCCCCTGCACTGTTACCCATGTCATGATTTCAAAAGCAGAATGGGACAGAAAGCCGAACAAATAGTAACTGTTGTCCATCAAGGCTAGGCTGTAAATGCTTTACTGAACTTTGCCTGTTTGCATGCTGATGCTCGGGGTATTTAGTTGGTCTTTTTAACAAGCGATCCTCTGCACAGTTGATTGCTTCTCCCAGTTGTGCCATTCCATGTGGGGGGAGCGCTGGGAGGGTGAGCATGGTCGCATAAATGCAGCGCAGGCTGCGGGACCTGCCTCCCCTCCCTCCCCTACGCACAGCTTTGTGCAGGAATCCCACCCCTGGGCTGCCTCAGTGGCACCTCGCTCTGGTCTTCCACCCTGTGCCTGGGGCATAGCTAAAGAAGGCAACCCACTGGGACCTCCCGGTCCAGCCACACCTTCTCCCTTGGGGATCTCATGGGAAGTGGGTGCCAGCTCAGGCTCTGTTCACTTCCACACGCTGCCCGCTCTGCTCTGCGGGGGCTGCAGCGCCAGCTGCTCGTGCAAGGCACCAGGGCAGTATTCTTTGCTGGGCACCAGTGGCCAGAATCATGGCGATCATTAATGGCAGAGGTGGCACTCAGCTTTGGTTCCTGGGCTCGGCAGATTTGGCTGCTGGAGGGAAGATAGAGACAAAAGGGGAAAATACTTCCTTTTGTCACGATGGAGGGATCTGGTGGCTTTAACACCCTGAAACTATTCTCTGGGCTTTGCTCTGGAGATGTCATTCTGGCTTGATGAGAGCTGCAGGAGGGTAAATGAGTTTTAATGCTCAGCTCTGAAGAAACAAGCATGTCTTTGCTGTTTCTTATTCCTAAAGCAGGGGGGCCGTGGGCTTGGGTTGCAGGTCGAGACAGTCTGCTGATGGTTTCATGTGACTGGGTGTTCAGCCTGTCCAGTGGGGAGCTTGCAGAGGAACAGTAACATCTCCTTGTTGATGAGGAAACTACCCTGCGGTGGGCTGGCGTATCAGGCAACCCTTGGATTTGCTGTGGGTAGAGGCCTGATGGTGGTTTAGGGAAGCAGCCTCATGGAGGGCTTGCTCTCGCCACTAATGTGCACATGCATTCGTGTATGTGCATATGGGAAGGGGTTAAGGGTGTGGGACTTGCTCAGCACTGAGAAAAAAAGAGTGAAGGGGGAGATCCTCTTGCAGCTTTTAACTACATCAAGGGGGGTATAAAGCAGACGGAGTCCAGATTCTTCCCAGAGCTGCACAGTGAAAGGCAATGGGCACAAGCTGCAGCAAACACGACTGGATGTAAGGAAAAATATTCTTCCCCAGGGTACTAGAGGGCCCAGAGAGGCTGCGAAGACTCCAGTGTGGGAAATACTCAGACTTGAGCTGGACACAGCCCTGAAGAACCTGATGTAGTTTGGAGTTAGCCTTGATTTGAGCAGGAAGTTGGACTAGAGACACAGAAGGGTTCCTACTCACCTAGACTCTGCTGTGAGCTTATGACTTGTTCGCTGCCAGCAGACGCAGGATTTCACCAAGCAGCCCACATCCAGGATCTTAGGGCCAAATGTCAGTCCTATTTTCCAACCCCTTTTTGCACCCTTCAGGAACAAGCCAGACATTGTTCAGCCAGCTCAGGCTGACTGAAACCCTTGTCCCTGGTGAGGACAGTGTTAACAGCTTCCCAACCCGCCAGTCAGGGGGAAGAGAGGACAAGCATTCGCTCCAAACCATGCTGTGGTGCACGTTTTGTTTGTTTTAGTGATGAGGAAGGACTGACTAGTTTTGCTCCGTATATTTGGCAGTTCAGAAGAACCAGGGACAGGCAGGCAATGTTATATATTCACGGAGTCCAGCAGTGAGCCCTAAATGCTGGAAAGTAGCCAATGTAATGCAATTATTTAATGTAACAAAGAACGAAGGGGTGACGCAGGAAATTCTGGACTGCAGCTAGAGGACACACGAAAGACAGTTACTCTGGTAAAACAGGGAAGATTTTCTGGACCCACTTAACCAAGGTCAACCTACTTTGCAGTGCGGTCATATAGCAGAGCTCCTGGTAGTGCCTGGAGAAGGAGGGGATGGCGGCATCCCCGGTGTCCCAGTTTCAAAGCCTCACTCCTGAGCTCTGCAGAGGACAGAGACTGTGCTCAGACATTGTCCTTGTCTGCGTGAGTGTGATGTGAAAGCTCCTCAGTTAAATCTCCATGCTGTACAGGTATTGCTTTGAGCTCCCTCTATAAGGAAAAATTACTTCTGATACCAGGAACCCACAGCGTTTTTACAACCCGAGAGATAAGATGCAATGCCAAAGGGCTCCCTTCCAGCCCTGTGTGGCCCTGAGTTGAAAGCACATGAGAACAGAAGATAGGTAACGGAGCAATGACACACCCTCATACGAGCCCGTCTTCTACAAGTATTAGTTCTCTCTCATTAAAACCTCATGTAGGTTATTTTTCTCCATATCAGACAAACCTCTTCCTTTGTACTGGACCCAAGACGTTTCACGTCATTACCTGTAGCATAGCAGAGGGGGAAATGCCCTCCTGTGAGCTTCTCCTCTTAGGTGCATCGCCCCTCATGACCACTGCAGGTTTCCATGTGTTGGTGGAGGGTAGCCACAGCTGCTCTTCGTGTTGCATCCTTCGCTGTGAATCACCATCTGTGAGACTGATGGCGTAGCTCTGGTGATGCGCTGGGCAGGGGGACCTGCTGAAGCGGCACCTAGACAGACACAAGCATTTTGAGGTCTCAGATGCCTGGGAGGAGCTGGTCTAAGAGTGGAAGTCGAGAGCACTTGGTGGAAGTGAAATATGCTTTAATTCTGGCTTTTCCTCACCTTGGATGCCTGCCATTGCAACCTGCTTGTACACTGTTTCCTCATGCCTCACAGTCCCCTGACTCCCCCAGTCACAACTGGGCAGCAGTATGGGTTAGAGAGTCTCATTTTTGCGTGCTCCCACAATAAATGTTCTTGGTACAGGCAGGGTACAGTCACCCCGTCTTACGAAGGCCAGAGGTATGAATGTCACATTGTCAATGGAGATTAGGGATCCCCAGAATAATTCAGCAAGTGGATAGTAAAATTATAAAATCTTTAAGACAAGCTATGCAGTTAGTGTATTTAATGGTATAGGAATGTAACTGATTCCATACTAATTGGTGTTTGTTAATTATTAATAGTTAACAATTATATACTGTTATATTGCTATAACTGGCATGGTAAACCATTAATAATATAAAAGCAGAATGGGTTAAAATATGTACATGTTTTTGTTAAAATGAAAAAATCTAATGAATTTCCAGCAAAAAGCTGTTTTCATTGTTTTCAGTGAAAATGTTTATCACAGAGAAGCTTTACGTTTCTTTCATATCTGTTTTGCCTTTCCTATTTGTTCCTTTTCCCCCAACATTGCAAAAACAATTCTGAATTTTGAAACCAGTTCTCAGTGTTAAACAAGCTGGTCCCAGTTCAATGGCCCAATAACAAAAGCCTCAGGAATTTGCTATGGCATTGACTAGTCTAAACTGGGAGCAAAGTTTAATGACATTGCTACTAAACAAGCTGCTAGGAAGTTGAAGTTAAAAGTCTGTTTCGCTCAGAGACCCAAACTTAAGTATCTGCTCCTCAAAACTACTAGAGGGGAGGTTTAGCTACTTTAAAAACAACTGCACATTTCTGTGTTTCGGAAGCAAATAACATTCTGCCGTTCTTTGGAATACCTATCAGAAAAATAAATCTTTTTTTTTTTTTTTTTTCTGCTAAAGAGGGCTGGAGCACACAGCCTCAGAGGAGAGGCTGAGGGAGTTGGGTTTGTTCACCTGGGGAGGGGAAGGCTGGGGGTGTCCTACAGCCATCTGCAACTACCTAACGGGGGTTACAGACCGAGCAGTCAGGCTCTTCTCACAGATACAAAGGATACATTGCCATGGGCACAAGCTACAGCAAGGGAAACCTTGACTGGCCATAAGGAAAAAAGTCTTCCCCACGGGAGCCGTGCAGCCCTGGGACAGGCCCAGAAAGGTGGAGGAGTCTCCAGCCTGGGAGATACTCAGCCCTTGGCTAGATGTGGCCCTGAGCACTCCGGTCTAGCTTTGGGGTTAGCCCTGCTTTGAACCAGGTAACTCCAGAGGTCCCTGCCTGTCTAAACTTTGCTATGAACCTAAGAGTCTTCAGAACAAAAAAATAACTTTTATACTACCAGTTGGCAGAAAACAGATTTAATAAGCTATTACATTTATCTCACTAACCAGGCATCCACCTAGAAGCTTTCCCAGCCTGTTTGTACAAAGCCTGCATCCAAAGTCCCTCCACCTTTGCTCAGGTTTTCCACATGCGTCACCAAAGGATCCTCTGTCCTGAGAAGACAGGGGATCTTCTTAGGAGGAGATCTCATAAGCAGCTCTCTCACAAATAAGAAGTTTATCCTTTCATTAATCCTCATCATTTCATCAAGAAGATGCTAAACCCCAAGTCCCTCCAGCACTGTGCTGGAAGCCTTTCAGTCCACATCACCCCCTCAGCAAGAGGCCAGCTGGGTATACTGGTGGCTGGGCTACTCCCAGCCTGACCAAGAAGCATCCCTCGCCACAGCTCGCAAATGCTCAGCATCACCCCCATCTCGGGGGCCCGATGGTGCCACCACCCTCCTCCCTTGGGAGTTCCACACTGGAAAGCCGTCAGGTTGAAAGTGTGTGGCCCCCGAGCTACGCTGCTGACTGCACCAGAAGCAACTGCTTCTGCAGCGACTTCCTAAAGCCACCCAGGGCTCTTGCGTCTTCTGCATCGCTCCCATCTATTTAATGCTATGTGCCTGCTTCCCTGAAAACATCACCCCAGGCTTCTCCGAGCCACCACAGCCCTCCTGGCAGAGCTGTGTCAGCAGAGCTCTGTGCCGTAATTACGCTGGCCCCTCCAATCCCATTAGCAAAGCTAATGATAACTCACATCAGCCTTGGGCATATCTATGTCAAACAGGAATGAAGGTGGGAGGTTATTCTAGACTCCTAAATCACATCTAGTAAGGCTGGACAAAAGCAGACTTGAATTAAACCCTGGGGAGAGGAAGCGTGGATGTGGGGCAGTGCCCATACTGATAAGAGAAGCGTGAGCTGGTGCAATCCATTTTTCTGGGGTTCTGCCTGCGTCATTAATAAGGCATTATCTTAAGACTGTTCCCGAGGTCCTAACCCCATTACCAGGCTGATGAGATGCTTTACCAAGGGAGTGACTTGGGCATGGGATCATGCTCTGTCGGCCCTGGTTTCCAGAGAGGCCGCAGCTCTCCTCATCAAGGCGCCTTGCAGCACCCCTGTGCCTCCAAAAGTCAGGGAGACAACTGACAGAGTAAGCAGGCATGGCAGCACGAGTGCCTCCAAAAGCGCTGGCAGGATTGTGCAGCAGCATTGTGAAGTCAATATCTTTGTGGCCCAAACACAAGTTTGGAGGACATTCTGGGTGATTTAGTTGCATAGCAAAAAGCTGGTTCTTTGATGCAGAGCACCCATGCAAGATGTTCATGTGCCATTCGAAATACATCTCATTTTGCTTCTGTGTTCATACAAGAAGCATCTTGCTGAGCAAATAGTCTCTGTGGGATTTCACAGTACCTCTTAATCACCCATCCACGTAAGCACAAATGGCCTTGGGCTGGGAGGGAAGTGTTTGTACTGGCGCCCACTCTGCTTGTGGAGGCACTGTGAACCCAAACAAACCTTTAGGATGCCTCATTCCCGCTCAAATCCCTTTCCTCCCTCTGTTTTCTGAACTTTGAGCATCTCTGCTCAATAAATCCTTTCTGCATCTTTCTGCACTCAGGGTTCAGACCAGCTGACCCATCGCAGGGCTCACATGTGGGCAGCTCTAAGCCATGGGATGTTCCCAGTGACCAGCCAGAACCCTCCAGAGTGAGGACAGGAGTCCCTACGAGGACGCACACCCTATAGCAGCCATGGACTCAAACAAACAAGAAGGTAAAGCATCCTCTTATTTCACTTCTTGATAGTATGAAAGACAGCAAGGAAGAAACCTGCTCTCATATGACCTGTCTGTTGGCAGCCGCCGGCCAGCCCCCTGAGAGCACCTCTCAGCCACGGCAGCTGTGGGCAAATGTTCCCTTCTTTTAGTTTCATAGAAATATCTGGGGGTTGAAGTTTTTATCTCTTATTTTAGAAACACCTCCCTCTCTCCTCTGGAAAATAATCCTGTGGCATATTTAATGTCCAATGTAGGAAGTCATTCCCCTCTTTTGCCTCGGACCCACCTCTGCCTTGAGATGTACAGAGACTTCCAACTGTCAAAAGCTACGTCTTACACAAGGGCACTGTGATGAGGATCTGCTTCTCTACCCCACGTGCTTTGTTGCAAGGGGTTCTTGTTCATGGCAGTGCCACAACCCAGACTTCTGCACCAGTCCCCATCTTGCAAGCATCGAGATGTATCCAGGCCACACTGCTTGCATGCAACCAGTCCTAGAGTCAGCAGCACTTCTAGGAAGTCTGCAAAGCTCAGGGGTTTCAGGTCCAGGGTTTTAGGAGTTATCGGCTTTAGATATTCTTCTTGCAGAGGACTGTGGGGCTGGTGGTACTTGCTTTCCACCCCAAACCCCTTGCAGCACTGTGCTCTGCCTCGCCACCTCAGAGGTGACTGTGTCCATATGCTGAGGAACTCTGGAAACTATGAGGAGCAGGGGGAGCAGCTTTAGGAGTGCCCATAACTGCCAGCTCAGGAGAGAGCCTGGACCATCTCCTTCCCTCTTCAAAGATGCTTGGTGGTGCCAACATTCATTCATGGCTTAGGTAACGAAAGAGTTAATTTCTCTATTATTTTTATTCTAGTTTGACTAAATTAGGGCTGTGTACCTAGGCCCCTGCACTACAGCAGGCTGAAAAGGAAATTAACTCAGGGATTTTTTCCAATTAATTGGTATGCCCCCATGGGCTGCAGACGTTCACTGCAGAAATTGGGAGATAACCACCAAGCCCCTTGCTTCCCACAGTGCAACTGTGAGGAGTCTCCTCTGCTCCAGCTCTTGGCAGTGACTTTATAGAAATGATCCGGGTTTTGACTGGGTATGTGCAGAGAGCGCTTCTGCGCATGCTCATGGCAAAGGTGGGAGCTAAAATCGCAGTAGCAGGGATCCTCTCCCCTCTTCTGGTCTTGCCCAGGAGCAGTTCCTCACTTGGAGTGTGTCCAAGGACAGTACAGACTGCTCCGTATCCAAACCCAAATGAAAGATCCCTACAGACCTCTGCAGGACTTGGGTCAAGCCCGCTATGTTATATATCAGATGATTGAAAAACACCCAAAGAAAATGTGAGGAGAGACCATGGCTCTTACTGGCTGTGCCGTGCTTCTACCTGACACCTCTAGCCCTTCACAAAGCTCAGCATTCACTATGTCCACCACTTTGCAAAAACTGCATCTCCCTGTCCTCCCAGCATCTGGTCTGTATTGTGCTATTAATTAAGAAACATGTCCCCTTGCTCTTTTCGGGTCAGTCGTTCCTATCCAGAGTCCAGCAGTAATATTTACATCAGAACAGACACGTACCTCAGTTTTCTTGATTCAGGAGGATCGCAGTGCACACTGGCTGCCTTCTCAAGCCTCAACTCCAGGCATCATGAGAAAGCTTCCTCATTCACTTCAGGCCAAAAGTCAGTTTCTAGTTCGTGGGGTTGCAGAGAAAATCCAAAAAAAGACCCAGAAGGGCCAAAGCTGAAAATGAAAACAACCTGTCATTTAAAAGATGAAACACGGGACTTGGTGCAGGCTGGCTGATGAGTTTTGACCCCAAGCAGCCAGCAGTTTGGGGTCATGGCTACTTCTCCCAGTCAGTCTGCTGCCCCTTGTTTTCCCCAGGAGGAATCTCAAAGGATATTCCCCAGAGGGTCAGTGTCTGACCCTGCTACCCAACCCCACGGCTGCGAGACCAGCCAGCACGGGGAGAAAGTGGCACACGGGCAGAGAGGGGCACACGGCCTCTCCTCCTCTGCCTCCCACTTCTGCGAGTCGCTGGGGAATTTGCTCACGTTCCTCTGAATCAGGACAAATCCTAGAGACCAGAACAGGGCCAATTCATAGGTGCCCTTGGCAGTAACCCATATTCCCCCTCAGGGGTAAAGAAATCAGAACGTAGCTGTGCCTTGTTAAGCTCTGACTTCCAGGCTTGAGCTTTCCACTTCATGCATGACTGCATAAAGTCCTCCCTGCGCCCTTTTCAAGCCTCTGCAGGACTGAATTTCTGTGGTCTTAAAGGCCCAGGTGGGTAAGGCACCGAGCATCTGCAGCCAGCATGGAAAGAGAGAGCTTGGCTGCCCCGAGAATTGGGCAGGGGGTCACCGGTCATGTCTGCAAGTGACAGCAGAGATGGGTGAAGCAAATTCTTGGAGGCAAGAGAAAACCCACCTCATGAAGTGACATTGCCAGGGGAGGCGATCCAGACGAGGAGCTGGGTGGCGTGGCGATTCCTGGGAGTGAAGGCCAGCCAGGGAGCCTGACGTAGGGAATAACATGGGAACCGATGGCCATTGGACTGCAATTCCCTCAAAGTGCAATGGCGGCACAACCAGCGATAATTTCTGTTGGATACCTGAAGGTTTCTGCTCAGAAAAGACAATGTTAGAAGAGGAAATAATAGATTTTTTGGTTTCAGTCAAGAACCCATTAATGCCTAGATATAATGCCTCTGCAGTGTCCAAAACACTTCTGCAAAATAGATATAAGCTCCTCCATGACCTAAGTCTGTTTCAGAAATGTTCAGTCTAGCTCCATTGTACAAGATCAGGTGGGATCACGATGCCACAAAAACCTAGGAATGATGAAACTGATGAAAAGATGTATTTTTTTGGTGTTATGAAAGACGTGATGACTGCTTGGAATGCATTGCGACAGAATATAACTTAGGGCTTAAAATATACAGATCAGAGCAGCCTTTTGTGGAGATAATAGAAATACGTACAAATATAGTAGATTAAACTCACAATTTCAGACGAGAGATGGACCAGTAATGCTTTAGGGGAAAAAACCCAAACTGTTACTTAAGGCTGGTACGCAGAACTGAACTTCACAGGGAGCAATTTAGTCCTAATTGCACATACAATGTTTCTCACCTCTTTGCATGGATCAGCTTTGGACAGACATAGGACAGCAAATGAGGTGAATTTAATGTCTGATTTAAGTGAGCCATTCCTGTTTTATAATTGCAGCTTATTTTACAAATGATATGGTGTGCATACCTCCTAAAGTGAGACTTGAGTCCTTTAAAACTGATTTGTACCTCAAGAGGGACTTCAAACCCTCTGTTCCAGTTATTTATAGCAACCATAATAAGTCATTTTAATTGACTGAAGTTCTTTATTCCCACAGGAGAGACTGAAAGTGTGCCTGTGAGTACTCCTGCAACACAGATTTCCCAGGTAAAGATGAGCAAAATGCCCTAAATGACTCCAAGAGTTTAAAGAGTTACTAATAGATAAACAGTAGTTAAAAAGCTAAATTAAGTGGAAGGAAAAATGTAGGCACTTACAAGGAACATGGCAACAAAAATGTGCACACTGCATGAATAAATATCATACATATCACATCTTGGGCCTCATCTTAAAAGACACTTGAGTAAAATTTCTCTGCTCACAACCAGTTGTGTTCGGACAGGTGATTCGTGAGCTCAGCTGATTAACTAGCTGGCATCACTAGCACCAGTTAGAGAATGCCAATTCACTGGGCCAGAGGGAGATTTCATGGCTGAGCTCTGACGAGATTTCACCAAACCCAACGAACGGTCCCAGGAGCAAGGACGTGTTGATTGACATGGGGTGGGGGGGGGGGGGGGTCTTCCCCAGCAGGGGGGCAAGTTTCCTGGGGAGCTCTGGGTTATCCTGGCAGCCTCACAGCTCCTTGGACCACGGGATGCTCTTCTTGCCTGATAATCCAGAGCAGCCGGGCCGGCCAGAGCGTTGAGTCTTGCTGCATGTCTCCCCAGCCAGGAGCTTGGAAACCCTGTCTTTGAGCCCACGTTGGCTCAAGGTGATCAGGACTTCCAGAGCTCTGTGGCTGCTCTTTGAGTTGACGTTCTTGCTGCAATTAGCCACCACGAATGCAACAAGATTGTCTATACCACAGCCCAGGGAGCATCCTTCCTGTAAGACGCAGTTTCAGTGTTTCCACAGTGATGTTTCCTACGCATTTCCAGTCTGCAGGAAACGCAACAGAGTTTTGAGCACTTTAAACTTTGGTCCGGTTCAATATGGAACCGTACTCTGAAAGAGAAACATATCCCTGAACTGGAAACCCCGACTATTTGAGACGTCCCTTGTCATCGTTGCAACACTAATTAGTTGTAAGCGCACCATGGCAAGTGGAGAAGACGCTGCTTTCCATTAACTAGTCAGCGCTTCTCTCATCTCATCCTCTTTTCCCAACCAGACAGCTCCAAGCAGGAGCTGTGACTGGGTTGCAGAAGGGCCCAGCACAGTGGATCCAACCTGCACAGAAAGCTGTTGGGACAGCGTGCTGGGAACACCACGCACACGTGTTGCTTTCCAGAAAAACCCAGCTGAGATGTGGGTACCCTAAGGAATCCTTTAAATGAAAGCTGCCAGCTGGCTGTCCCCTTCTGCGTCAGTGAGGGCCCTATGGACACTGCAGCTCCCAAACAAGGCTGCACAGATGTGAAACGAGAGCTGCTAAGTGCTTGCAGCCCCCTTTAGGTATCTCCATCCTTCTCTTCTGTCCTTACCCTGCTGCTCTGCCTTCATTCCTACCATCCTTGCCTAAGAATAGAAATACTGGATATGCTCCTAGGGCCATGTTCTCTTTCACTGTAAATCAGCACAGCTCTGCTCTTTCCTGCTACGAGGCATTGCAAGCCTTCCTAAAGCTTGGCTGTAGAAGCGCTGCCCTTAAACGTAGGAGTTAGTAGCTGTGCTAGAAATTAGTCATTCCCTAGTAAAAGCATGCATCACGCAGCTCAGAAAAATCAGATCCAGGCTTTGTGGCAAGTGTTGGACTCTGTGCCAGATTAGTTTCAGGCAGTGTCCTCAGGCAGCCCTCTTTTGGGTGACACAATGTTTACTTCCTTCTTCAGATCAGCTACGTAAGAAGATGTGCAAAGTGATGGACACTAGATAAGCTGGGGAAGTAACACAAACAGTACTCCTTCGTGGCCACAGAAGGCTTTGCTCTTTTCTAGGATATATTTATAACAGCAGAATTATTCCTGTGCAGTATTTCTTCATCATGAACCTGTTTTCTACTAGTTTTGACAACCTTCAGCTCAGGGTCCCCGAGAGCGAGCCCTGTTCTGGTGTAAGGACCCTAGGCAGCTGCCAAGGGCGGCAGATGCAAACAGCCATCCCTTTGGAGACACAGAGCCCTGGACGGCCTGGCCAGTTCTGGGGGAGAGATGTGGGGACACAGCTACTCATGGAAGCAAGGGTTCCCTCTCAGTGGCAGCCAGGGCGGTAAACCCAGCTCATCAAGGCTCTGCCCTCTGCGTTCCACCCCAGCCCTTCCTTTCATAAGCCACCCCCGTCTCCTAGCCATGACCGCCTTCCCTGAGCTGCCCCAAAGTCTGAACAAAGCTTTAGGCTGCAGGGACGGTCACTGACTTCTGCAAACGGCTCAAATTGCTGGCACCTGCCAAGGGAGGATGGGGAGGCTCCGCACTTTTGCTGCCTCTGGTCCTGGAAGCAGCATCAGTCCTGCTCACCCTTGGGGCCAGTACAGCGGGTGAGACAAGAGTAGAGGCTCAGCAAAGGAGATTTCACAGCCATTATACATATATAAAAAAAAATATATACTATATATATATATACTCTTGCAAAGTAAAGTCAAAACCAGGCTAAGAAATGCTCCTTGTATGTCTTCCGATCTCACCCTTCTCCTCTCTAGCCACCATTACTTCCTCCACATGGTCACGGTTCCCCGCTCCGTGTCGGGAAACGCTTGCTCCCCTCTCCAGGTGGACTTTGACAGAGTGTTGGTATTCTCGTTGGGCTGGAGGACAAGTGAGAGTCACAAGTGACTGCTTCTCAGTGTCCTATTAATCAGTGTCATGCAAAGAGGGGAGGAGGATCCTTCATTTCCCCATGGGCAACTACCCCCAGAGCACAGCACAGTTACTTGGTCTCGCTAGAGATTTTACTTGCATGTTTTTTCCACACAGACCTGAAAAGCATCAGGGCAGCAGGTCAAATGGGAGTCGTGGCCCCCAAGAAAGACATAATCTGCTACAGATGCATGGCGCTGGATCCCTCACTGCATTGCTTTGTCAGGTTTGAGGGCCACACTCCAAAGGCAGGTGGGGGCTGAAAAGTGTCTCTCATACTAAATTATTTAGATGCCTAAATGCTTTTTTTGAACAGTTCTTGGAGAGGTTCTAAGGACTCCCTGTGACTGTGCAGATCCATTTATCCTCCAGGCATTAGGTAGTTCAACTTAAGTTGCTAAGGTGTGTTCCTTAACTTCCACAACTTAAGTGTTAAGGGGTGTATTTATTCCCATGAATAGGTGAGCCAGGGCAACACATTACAGTTAAACTGTTGCCAAGTTTCCTTGGTAGTATAAAATCTGTCTTTTTTGGTATGTGTTGCACTTCCGAAACGTTAGAAACACTGAATTGGCTTGACTTTCCAGGGGTTCACCAACCTGTGAAATGTCTCCCTGGTCCTGTAGGCATAATCACTCGGGCAAGATGTAAGCATGAGCTGATGTTTCAACAGCTTCCATTTTTTCTAGCAGCCCATGGGATTTAAAGGATGGTTTTCTACAGCTTGTCATTAGAGACGAGCTCAAACTAAAATCCATAGCTCAAGCACTACACTGTGCTTGGCAGGAGTTCAAAGATAATGTGTTTTTCCTGCACCACTCCACTCAATTTTGGATCAAATGTGCATCCAATGCCACAAGGCTGTTTGTGTTTCCTTTCTATGCTCTGAGCAGCAGAGGAGGGAGTTCTCAGGGTTTCAGCACTTCATGTCCAGCCATACGAGCCGTGGCAGATGTGGCTGATTGGTGTTGCTGGCTGCTTTCATCCATCAAGCTGCAACAAAGGGAAATGCGAGTGTAAGATGCATTTCAGTGTTGGAAATAGCCACTGCAAGCTGCATGGGGCTGAGGAAGGATGTACCGGGCAGGACAGACCCAGGCTGGGGTCTGGAGCACTGGGAAGGATACACAAAGAAATCAAGCTAGCACTGTGACTCCAAAAGCAGAGACTGGCCAACAGTGAACCCCAAAATAACACGTGACTCTCTGCTCTTAAATGCGGAGGATATTTTAGTCCAGCCTCTAGTCTAAATCTTTCTTTTGGCTGCCTGAACTCTGCCTTCACAGAGCGTTTCGGTGCACATGGACACGAAAGTCTCTGCAGTGGTCCCTTTTTTTGACTCTGAAACCTCTAGATCAGCAGTGACTCCCATCCCTGTACCCTTCAGAAAGGATCAGTCTAGTTTACCCCCTTTCTGGAAGCATCTGAGGAGGATATGGCCAGGCTTGTGGGCAGAAACATTTCATTTTGGGTTTATTCTCCACAGACATTGTTATCTCCAGGGCCAGCTTCTGGTCTGCTCCACTGCTAGCAAGACTTGAGGCTGTGACATCTCCATCCTGAAGTGGATCTCTAAAATGGATAGCATAGGATAGGATAGGATAGGATAGAATAGCATATTTCAGTTGGAAGGGACGGATCTGACAAATCACCCCTTTTCACTTGGAGGAAAGTGTGCGATGTAGGCTAGCAGGGAGACTCTGCCTCGGCAACGTCAGCTCAGTGTGGAAGTGTGGCAAGAACCTGTGAGCAGGGATGGGAACATGAACATTTTGCACAGTTGCACTACTTTATATCCCCCCCACTTCTCCAGACATGTATGTTAGGATGTCTGATGATGCTAAGACCATCTGGCTCACCCCCCCCTAGGCTGAGATATCGGAAGCAGTATGGTCATTGTCTCCCTAAGCAGCCATGGCCCCAGGCAGCCCCTCTAACCCTTCAGGCGACACTCACAGGTCACAGGGTGACAATTCTTGTGACACGCGAGTGTCACGGGAAGGTGTCCACTGTGGCCAGAAAGGGTGGGTGAAGGGGTCAAACCAAGGGGTCTGGAGATCCAGCTGGCTTGGGGAGTCAGGGTTGACTGCCTGAGGAGGGAAGATGTCCTCAGCCTCCTGCTCCCCTCTGCCCTGTCCCAGCTCCTGTCAGTCCCGCTCCTCCTACCCAGGCAGCTCTGGAAATGTGTGTCCAGCCAGACCAGACTGGGGACTGTGGGGTAAGCACTGGGGTAGGAGTGGGGATGTCAGGCAGACGTCCTCTGTAAAGACGCTGCCAGTCTTGATCAGAGGAGGATGGTGCATGCCATTGCCCCGAGGTATCGGAAGCCATCTCTGCTCCATTTACAGGACTCAAGCGCCTGAGTTCCCCGGGGTGGCTGTCCTCTTACCATCAGTGCTCCAGTTTTGGACTCAGTTTATAACCAGATGTTAGGCCGAATTTCTGTTGTAAAGGTAAAAACCACTGGTACCGAAGCGCCTTGGGCCGCGACCTCGCTGTGGGCTTTGCGCCAGCAGAACAAGCGCCTTGCTCACAGCAGCGGGGGCAGAGTTCAGGGGCGCCAGCCCGAGCTGCCCCCGAAGAGGGTGTCCCCGCTTAGCCCTCCGCAAGCCGCCTACCTCCCCTCACTGCCCACCTCCACACCTGCCTTGTCTGCTCGCTGTGCCAGCCTGGCTCGCCCCGGTCTGTCTCCTGCTTCGCCCGGCTATCAACCGGCTGCCTCCAGCTTAGGTTGTGAGCTCTTCCAGCAGCGCCAGGGCCTCTAGGGATGGAAAACAGGGAGAGTGGGCACAGTGTCGCTGTATGCCAGGGGAAAACCTCCCGCTCCCTCCCCATCACCAGTTAAAGAGCTGCCTCCTTCCCTGGAAAGGGTCTGCTGACCAAGGACAGAGCTTCTCCACAGCCCCTGGAGAGCGAGGTGGTGTTAGACCCGTCTGGGGAGAGCGTCAGCCCCACGAGCATGTGGGGGAGGAGGACTTGCTCAAAACCAGACATGTTCTTGATTGCTCAGCTGCTTTGGGGATTGATAATCTGGCTGCTGTTATTGCAAACCTTCTTGGCATGTTTCAGGCTGTCCTCTCCTTCTACAGACTGACAGGCTGCAAACTGCCAGGGAGCCTGGAAAAACTCTCAAAGTCTAAAAAGGGGCACATTGACTGCCCAAGACAAACACCTCCTACCCTATACTGAGGCTGCAGCAGGGGCCGAACCTCCCCCCATGTCTCCCAGCCATGACAGGAGGAGGAGAAAGAGGACAGCACCTTACAGGATGGGTTACACCCAGCCTTCATGCCACTCTGAACCATAGGTGACCCTCGGGGACACAGCCACCTGCATCTGGGAGGAGGGACTGAACCCACCGTGTTTGTGGTTCCTCTAGTTGCAGGCATTAGCCTCTGAGTTGAAGGCGGGTTTCACAGAAGCGATGCAGGAGCTGTCGCGAATCCAGCATGGCGAGTACGCCCTGGAGGAGAAGGTCAAGAGCTGCCGCTGTGCCATGGAAGAGAAAGTGGCCGAGATGAAGAATTCCCTCAACACATTCAAGGTAGGAGTGTGACCGGCGGGGGGGCTGCATACCTGCCGCATTAGCTGGGGTGACGGGCGGGCAGCATTCCCCTGCCTCCATCAGTCCTTCCTGCTTTGCAAAGAAAAATAAGCTGGCAATCGTTTCAGATGTATCTGGTGCATTTCCTTTGGCTTTGTGTCTCCCCCCACTACTCCAACCCAAACGTAACCCATGCCCTGGCCTGTTTAGCCTTCTCGATGGGCCACGAGGCAGCGCTGCGAGCTGCCCTGGGCACAAACAACCCTTGCTCTGGGCTGCACATGCAATGGGCGTACGGCCTGTTCACAGGCTGCCGCTGGGCCACGGTGCCATACCTCTCCCTGGGTCAGGTCTCCTGCATTTCCTGCAGGAACGAAAGCCACTGGGGAGCGGGGAATTAACACAAAACCCTAAAGCCTTTTGAAGTTGCATTCCCACACGGCTGGGAGGAAGTGCTGCCTGGTTTGATCCGGCCCAAGAGGATAAAGACAAAGGACTGGAGAGAGAGCCTAGCAAGAAGGCTTGATGTACGCTTTAAACCAGCCAGCGTCTCCATGCAGAAACTGGATGACTGCCTGTGAGCAGGCAGGCAGAGGAACTGTTTTATTGTTTTTATGGTAAATTTTCCCCATGGGGTTTTGCTGAGTCAATAATACCTTGTGAAGTTAAAGAGGGCTGCTTACTGGAAAAGCCCGTTACTGACCCTGCGACAGGGAGAGACAGATGGCACCGGGCAGAAGGAGCCCTGTGGTCCCAGATGAGCAAGGCAGACAAGAAGTGTAAGGGCACATCGCAGAGGTCTCAAAGCAACCAGAGGCAGGGTTATCCAGGATGTTGTTAGAGGAGGAAAAGGGGTTTTAAAAATCCAGACACAAGGAATTATGCAAGCAACAGGAGAGGCGAAGGCTGCTCTCCCTCTGCCTCATGCCCATGTTGACTGTCCAAACGTTGAGCTCCCAGTGAAGCCACCTCCTTGCTTGGGGAAAAATCCCTCTTCTTTGATTTACAAGAAATTCTTGAGTCTCCCTCCTCCATTGCTGCTCACATTGATGAAACCCGCAGGAACTTCATGCATGAGAGCGCTCTACATCCAAGTAAGGCTCGGCTGAAACTGCCTGGGGGAGGACGTGCTGACAGGGAGGTTACAGAGGGCCTCATTTCCTTAGGAAACCAGGCTAAAAAGGCCGCTCCAAGGCCTGACTGGCAAAAGCTTATACATGTGAGTGATCACACTGGGACCTGAACCAAGTGCAATATGTGAATACACACGCTGGAGAACTGCAGAGGGAAACGTGCTTCCTCAGGCCCACCTCCAAACGCCATTAAAGGCAGGAGCCCTCCCCGTGCTTTCAACTGGTGGTGGATGAAGCCCTATGTCTCCATCTCCCACCAGTGCCTTACCCAAGCGACATCACGCTGGCTTGGGTGAGTTGCCTGTAGTTGAATTCAGGATTGCCGTGCTGTGCGTGGCATGTATCACACAGGAAGAGTGTCTAATCACAGAGCCACTCTCCGCAGCACCCTGAAGCATCTCCAGTGCACACCAGCCAGCGTTCAAAGCTGTGCAATGTAAGGCTGATGGGCACCCTGGGAATGCTGTGCTTTTGCCTGTTTCTCAGGAGGAGCTCAGCGATGCAAAGTCAATGATTGAAGAAATCAGTGCCAAGCAGGAGGAAATGCAACAGAAAATCGAGCAGCTGCAGCAAGAGAAGCGGCGGGAATCACGGAAAGTGAAAGCTAAGTAAGGGCCCGAACTCCAGGGCTCCGGAAGTGCTAATTAGCAGTAGTGTCATTTTGTTCAGTTCCTTATAGCTTAATTTCTTAATCTTTTCCTGGCTGGACACGTGTATGAACCCTGATTATTACTGGAAGCTCTAGCCTTCAGTTCATGTCAGGCTTTTAGACATATACCCCGCAGAGCAAACGCAGCAGAAAACCACCACCACCTCGCTGGGACCCCAACAGCAAAATAGCCCCAGCAGCAATCAGGGAAACCAGGGCCTGGTGAAACACACAGACCTGCTAGAGACGCGCTGGGGCGGGAATATTGTTGAAAGGCAGGAGCCTTCACCACTACAAGCTATTGCTAAGCCACCCCCATCCAGACACTAGCACTGCAGCTTCCCCTTCCAAGCGTGCAGGACTCAGCAGGCTCCTGATGGTGCAGTCACGCTCTGCTTTCCTGTCACCAGCCTCTTCTTCTCTGAGCAGGGTCATGCAGGAGCATGTGTGCACACTGCTGGGCCACGCTGTTGCTGCGATGAAGCAGACGGCTCGTCCGCCTTGGCCCCGATTAGCCTCCTCCTGAAAACAGAGTTTTGATGATGGGTGTCCAGCTGCCTTGATGCAAACACCTTCCAAATCTAGGCGAGCCCCTTAGTTAACTTAAGTCGTTTAATCAGATGAAATATGCTCTGCAAAAGAACAGATCTGAAATAACCTTCTCCTATAGCCAGTGGAAGTTACTTGCAGAACATTGTTCATGCACTGCGTCAAAGCCAACTCCATCAAAGCCAACTCCTTTCCCAGTCTCTGCTGGAGTTGTCCTACTGCTGATTCTGTGCTTGTACTTATGCTGGTGTCTGCCACAACTGTAGTGTAGGAGCTTCACCTGTAGCATTCGTACTTTCCAACGGTCTCATTCTTTGTATTTGTACAGAAGAGCACAGAAGGATGATCATGGGTCACAGACAGTGCCTACACCTCTCCAGGGCAGCCCATTTCGATCCATTAACCTCCCAGAACCTGTGCTGATCAATGAAGATTTTACAAGTCTTTTACACAACGTGACTTACGAAAAAGGTAGGAAATAAGAGTAGGCAAATGCAGCGCCTTCCTCAGGAAAAAAAATCCCCAAAAAGGTCACTAGGGTAAGAGGACACCAAGTTTTCCTCAGGTACCAGCAGCACAAAAAGGGAAGGGGGTGCTCCCCTCGGCAGCACTGCTGCTGGGTCTGCGCACGCACCTCGGCACGGTGTCTCAGGATAGCAGCCTCGGTGCTGGCCTGGATTCAGGAGATGCTGCTCTGTGAGCACTGCCCCAAAAGCCATTGCTTACCTCCAAGGAAAGGGAAGTAGGCTGGATCTTCTTCCCTGTAATGCTAGTGGCACGGACACGGAGCCAAGTCGGAGCTCCTGATAAAAATACTACAACCTGTGGATTTGTTTCCATGTAAGGGAGCCGGGCACAGAGAGGAGGATCGCAGGGACCGGGCTGACAGGGAACACATGGTGTCATTAAGGGGCCATACCAGTGTTCGAGTTGACAAGGGGACGTGGGAGCTGGTACGTACACACAGTAGGCTCCGGGTGTCTGCATATACACACTGGGAGGAGAATCTCTGCCCCTTGTTAGCTGCGGAAGCTGCTAACCCATGGTGTTAGGGTTACACCTTGACCAAGAAAACACTGTCAACTGCCAAACACTTGGGAAGGCTGGAATCAAAGAAAAGGTGATGGACCAGAGCTTATTTTTTCTATAATTAACGTTGGGGGTCTAAACTGGTCTCTCTTACTGTTCAGGTAGGAAGACACTAAAAACATATACATTTAAAATGTCGACAAAGGCATGTGCTGTTTTCTACTCTGTTCTGCTCAGAATCTGGCCAGCCATGGCCCCCCTCTACCCTACTCTGAGGTGGTATGTTAGCCCTCTCCCTCACATCCCTCTTGCACATCCACCTCTCTCACCCACTTCTCCCGCTGCCCCTTTCTTTCCAGTCGTCTCACCCCTCCACTCTTCAGCAAGCTCCTTTCCACCCAAAATAGCAGCCAAGTCTCTGTGACAGCCCTCCATCCTCTTGTTCCGCCTGCCGGGTGCCTTCTACCCCACGTGCACCTACTGAGCAAGGGCAAGCCAAGACTGCTCACGTTCCTCCGCGGTCACACAGCACCGAGCACAACAGGGACGTCCACGTTAGCCTGCCTAAGGTGCTCCTGAAACAAAGACCGCGGCAAGAGCCACAAGAGTAAAGATCCTCCTTAGCGGAATATCTAACAGGGGTGTTTCCATAGCAAAAATGTGAAAGATTGGAGGATCTAACCACACTGGCTGGGCTTGGCAGGACGAGGCTTGGTCTACAGCTGTCTTCTCTTGTCAAGTTTCCCTTTGTTCTTCAACAGTGTCCGACACCAGGATCATGCCCATGGGAGAAGGAAGCGTGAAAGTCGTAGCAGGTTCAGGTAGGAAAATACCATACTGTCAAAAAACAGTAGGGCAATGATTCAATTAGAGTGCTTGCTTTACGGCATTGAAGAAATGCTTTCAGGGAACGCATTTCACAGGAATGTCTTTTACTTTGCCATTTTCATGCTTGCAGTTGAGGTGTGAGGGCAAAGCTGCGTCCCTGAAGTGCCAAACACCTGACAGACAATGCAGAGGATTGATACTGGGCAGGGAAAGCCTTTCTGCTGCTGCTTTCGCAGGTTCTAAGCGCCTTTGCAGAAAGGAAGAACTGACACTTACTGATATGGCAAAGAATAACGAAAGTGCCGTTTTGCCACTTGGGAAGAGATGGTCTTTGCAGTGACTACACACCAGTAGAACTGGTGAGCTGTTTATTCACCCACCAGCTTCCAGATTCCTTGCAGACATGTCTGAGTAGTAACAGAGGAGTTTTTCTGGCAAAAATAAACATTGGTCAGAAGTAAGAGAACGGTATAGTAAGGGAATAGTAAGGGAACACTAAGGATCCTGGCCAGCAAAAGGACACAGGAGAACAACCATTAGATGTTTGCACTGTTCACTACAAGCTCTCACTGTTCTGGATGGCTCTTTTGCTTGAATCCGTTTGAAAAAAAAGAGAGAACAAAAGCTATGGAAAATGGTTCATTTCAACCCAAATTCAAAATATTTGCATTAAAGCAATTCCAGCCCAATGGCTCTAACGCACCTGCACCCTCCCCTCCCTTCTCTGTGATTTAACAGCCTCAGACTCTCAGTCCTGCTGCTATAATCACATCACACTACAGAAATTTTAAGAGCCATGACAGTTTACATCCATTGAGAATAGCATTTAAATCCAAATTACAACAATGCTTTCTGTTTCTACAATACCTGCCAATAAGTGTCATATTACCAAGCCCTGAAGTGTCCCAAACCCCTGAAGTGCAACCATACTTGGAATATATGTTTTTTTCTTTTCTAACGTGTGTCTAATTTTGGACCTTATTTGGCCTGAAAATAAATGCTGGGAGAGCGCAAACCTTATTCTGCCAAAGTGCTCACCAACTGCACTTCTGTTTGTAAATGAACGCTACAAGGCTACAGCCCTTGTGAAGCACAAAGAACGCTTCAAACTCTCCTTCCAGTACTTCAAATAGATAATAATGCAGGTTAGCTGCCTGCTGTAGCATAACCCGTCAACTGAGATGTCAAGACCCCTACAGCAGTTTGTCATTGCAGGAGCAACCATAGAGACAGATGACAGCCTCAAGCCTTCCTTGACAACAGAGGGACAGTCAAAACTGCATCTGCCGTCAACAGTGTGGAAGCAGCCCAAGGACGCCAAGGACTGGGGAGATGAATACATTTCCAAAGAGCAGCCGGAGAGAGGGAAGGACATGGGCCAAAGCAGATACAGCTCCGCAGACAACATTATATGTGAACCCTCTTTGGCTGGTAAGGACAGAGTGGAAAAACTCTGCCTAGAGAGGCTCAAAGCTGCATTCACGGTTGGTGCGAGCTGGTCAGTAATCAACTCTTACAGAGGGAGACACACAAGCCAGCTTCTCCTGCTAGGGGGGAATGTCTCGGGGCCTCGGTCTCCCAGACTTCTGGCCTTTGTATTTGCTGGTGCGACAGAATCGCTCTGCACCCAGGATACCAATTCTCCTTTCCAAGACGCGGCAGGTTCAGAGTACTGTTGGGATTGTGACAGTGCAGTTGCTTAAGCAGGTGAAAAATACAACTTCTCATTCTGCAGGAAACTGCCTGTGAGTTGTTTTGCCTTTGATTGCTTTTGTTATTCGTAGAAAAAAATGGTATTCGTAGGGGAAAACACATTTGCTTTGGAGCTTTCTTAGAAAAACGCAGCTCCAGTCATGTCTGAGGCTGTAGCATCAGGCTAGAATTTTTTATTTTGGGGAAAGTAGACACACGAAGACAAGACATTGGTGCCACTTTTCGACAGTTTCTCCTTTTCATGATTTAATATCAGATCACCAGTCTAACAAAAGGCTGTCCTTGAGGTCAGCATTTCCTTATTTTTAAACGTAACCATTTTATCTTCTGGAAGCCAAAAGGCAGAATATCGCTTTGGAGCTGTTGGAGTCAGAAAGGAAATACGTCATCAACCTTTCCCTAATCCTGAAGATCAAGGCCACATTGCAAGGGCCAGATGTGAAAAGGAGCACCAAGGAGAGAAGGTATTTGATTTAGTGTCTCTTTTGGGGAGTTTTCTTCAGTCAATATTCTTTCTGCATCATCCTCTCTCCTACTTTTCTCTCATCCACACTTAGAACTTATTTCTAGTTGAAAATTGGAGGCAGGGGAAGGTTTTTGCAGTGACAAAAGACTTTCCTGCCTGTCCTTGCATCTTGTCTACCTTGCATCCCAAACCGTTTCACTACTACTGCATTTCAGTCTCCTTCTGAGTCCCATCAGTCTCCTGTTCTTCTTTCGCATGTCTCCTGCCTGGGTGGGAACAAAGCTTCGTGCGTTCTTTGCCTGCTTCTCCCAATCCACAGCTCCAGCTCTAGAAGCTGCTGTGGGCATAAGCCCCTGGCTAGTGGCTGCCATCCAGCAGGTACCGATACATACACACACAAAAATGTATTTACACGCGGACACAAGACCAGTGGGACTGACCCAGCTTCGCAGTTAAACCCAGCTCTTGGCAAAGGCCATCCCCTGCGTTAGTTCCCAGGATGGGATAGCTCCTACAGCTCTCCCCATTCACTCAGCTTTGGCCTGGGAGTTCCCAGCCCCTAAGCACATTTGGGGAGCCCAGTCCTTGCTAGCTCTCTCTTTTTTGGCTCTTCCCACTGTCCCTAGAAGTCATTTGACAGCAATCCGCTGTGGGACATGTGGTACATGGGTTGATGTGGACTCATTTAAGCAGTTACATGACACACACAGTTTAAACTGAAGCATGATAGACCAAAGTGAGTTTTTCTTTTTATTCTTTTACCCTGGGACCTTTCCATCTGGCAAAGTACTGCAATATTTGACATCTTCATTCTGATTCTGGATTAAATCAGCATGAAATGACAGGAAGGCAGTAGCACATTTTGACCACCTCTGCATCAAAGGGTTGGCTTGTTAAAGGGCCTGACAAATGAGACAACATACAAAGCTGGGGAGCTCTCCTCCAAGCACTCTATGGGATGGCTCAGGACCATGGTCCTGCTTCATTAGCCACAGCGGCATTGCCTGGGGTTTTTTAGTTCTGTAAATTCTGGTCAGCTACGCAATGCACTGCACAGTCAGCCTAAGAAACCTCCAAAAACACTCTCCAGTAGCCTACAGGAAGGGTTCCTGCATATACATAGCAGCCAAAATAGGGCTTCCTGGTGCAGCCAGGACTCCAATGGAAGTAGTTAGCAATCCTGTGTTTAAAGCAAGTCTGTGCTGACCCCCCATGAATGCACACCTCAGCAGTACATGCTTAGGGCTGAGCTTCTACTCTGTGTAACCAGGCTGATATCGTCTCCCTTCAGTTTCTTCCCCAACTCTTTGCGGTACCTGGTCCAGCAGCATGTCGATTTACTTCACGCTCTGCAGGAGCGAGTCCTGAGCTGGCCACGACAAGGGATCCTAGGAGACATCTTCCTGAAGTTAACGAATGATGAGGTATGTTACAGACCTCTCTGGACTCTTCTGCTATGATTCGTGATATTGTGCTGACGGCCCACAGGTGGGCCGAGGTACCTCGCAGCAGAGGGGTTGTGCTGGGAAGCTGTGGCTAGGGTAAGGCCTTTCAGCTAGCCTCCTCTGAGCAAGAGTCCCGGCGCATGGTAGCCCCTTTGTTGTACTACTTGGTTGGTCAGGGAGCCCACATGCCAGACCTAGCTGGGCGCATGCAGCCACGTAGCACAGCCCTATAATAAATGCACGACACCTCGACTTGGCTTGCAGGAGCCACACATGAGCCTGGACAGCTTGGATGTCTATATTCACAGTGAGGGGGTGAAAAGAGTGGTTTTCTTATGTTCCCCTTCCCCAACACACTTCGCTCAGAGTTACGACAAGCGAGTGGGCAGGCCCCTTATCCTATATGGTTTTGTAGCCCCAAGTAAAACAGCACCTCCTTCTCAGGGTGAAGGTCTGCCCAACCCCGGGTAAGCAGTGGGACCTCTCCTGGAAGGATGAGTAAAAACTCATCTGAAACTTCATAAATTTTAAGAGTCTTAAATAAGAAAAGCTTCTTCCTCCTCTCTACCCCTCCCATCTGCTATACAGCTTTATACACTGTGCTCAGCAGCTGAACGCATTTTATTAAACAGCCTTTCCCGAGAAGTCCCGAGCCCTGAAAGCTTCACACAGTTAGCAGCCCTGCTGCACTGATGAGCTACCAGGAGTGATGGTGGGGAAATCAACAGTTTCTCATTCTGGCTGGCTCCGTGACCAAGAATCTCTCTTAAATTTCTTTGTTCTTTTCTTTTTTCCTTTTGTAAGAATAATTTTCTGGACTACTATGTCGCTTACCTGAGGGACCTGCCAGAATGCATCTCTCTGATCCATGTGGTGATCCTGAAGGAGGTAAACTTCCTGCCTGCTTCATAGACACGTAATGGCAACATGCAAGCCTGGATCTCTTCCTGTTATGCCTGCCCACGATAGGACTCTTCCGTCAATCCACTTGTTATCAAATGCCAATCTCCCGAACGTTGCCATGGCTGACACGCACCTACAAAAAGCAGCTTTAATGTATTCATCACTGTGTGTAACCAAAGCTGCATTTCTGCTGTGACATGAAATAATGTCTCAGATCAAACCTCCCAGAAAGCTTGCCTATGCACATGTTATCCAGACCTATCCCAGGCAAATGGAAAATGGAGGACTCATCCAAACAGGGAGACCAAGAGCGAGGCTGTAAGTGCTTTAGAGAGAAAACAGTCTCTACTGTTCAGCTTCAGGTATTTGGTCACACCCCCTTGATTCTTGGTTTAAACTATGAAAGTTAAATATAAAGGTAGTTTTAAAGTACCCTACTAGCTCGCTTCCAAGACATCTTAATTTAGGAGTCAGTCTCATTTTGTTCAATTCATTTGGGCCTAAACTAAGAACTTCATTCCAAACAACAGCACCTACCTGAGGTTTCAATGAAACTTAACTAGTTGACTTTAAACATACACCCCTACTTAATTAGGCTCAGCGTCCCTCATAGATAATCCCCAACCTAAGGAATTCCATCCTTAGGACTAGTATTGCTGGTGGAAGGAGTTGCAAATATCCCTTCCAGAAGCAAGAGGAAGACCGGGGTACTGTCACGCACAACTGCCACTTGGCTGGCGTGCTCCTGTGAACTGTTGTAACTACTTACAGCGTAACTACTCATTAAACCCCAGAACCATTTGGAAGCAGACATGTCTTATGGCTGGGAGAGACTCTGAAGTTGCTTTCTCTATTTCAGGTAGAAGAAGAAATCAAGTCTGATCTCTACATTCTGTTCTTCCATATAGTCCAGCGAATCCCTGAATACCTTATTCATCTACAGGTAGGGCCCCGGGATGAAAACTGTCTTGTTGAACTCTTATCACAACATACGACTTTTAACTCGGAGCTGATATTAAGGCCTGTACAGGTACAGGGCTTCTGGCTAACCCAGCGGGCTCTCTGAAAAAAACCTTGGAAAGGGAAAGCCAGCTGAGAATAGCTTAATTTTCATCATTTTCACCTGAAGCTTGCTTCTATTTGCCAGTTTCTCCATTCGGCTTGACAGAACCAACTTTTGTCCCCTGGGAAGCTGCAAGCTCTTCTGCCTGCTGCTCTGGGAGAACAGGAGGGCAGAGATGGGGCACACGTACTGCGAGCTCTGACCTAACCCCTGTAACAGAGCTGCCCTCTCTGCTGAGCGGTCCACACGCCTGTTAGCCGAGAGGCTGAGAGGGCTACGGGCTCCTAGGTCCCAACAACCTTTCTTACACAGAGCTTGCTGCTAAGAGTTCTGGTTCACGGGGAGGTTATCTGAATTGTACTAAAACAGTTCAGACGAGGCAAATGACACAGAAAGCAAGCCCTATAAAAACAAGAGAGCGGTTTATTTATCCAGTTCTAAACTCAGCCAGTGCATCACCCACACATCCCATGATTACGTTTACATGGTTACTTGTGTATTTGCACTGGAGTAAGCAGGAGGCAGGCCCCATCCAAGTCCCTCAGAAACTGGTGCTGCCTAGAAGAGCTCCCACCGTGCTCCCACAGGGCAGTGCCATGGGCACTCCAGAGCACTAATCCATGGTCCCAATAGCACCTTCTCCCCAGAAAGGGTTAGGACACCCTCCAAACAGCCTGCTCTCCTCTGTGCCCCAGAACGTCCTGAAGTTCACGGAGCAAGAGCATCCTGACTATTACCTGCTGCTGGTGTGTGTGCAGCGCCTCCGGGTTTTCATCTCACACTACAGCCTCCTCTTCCAATGCAATGAAGACCTGCTTATACAGAAGAGGAAAAAGCTGAAGAAGTAAGCACAACATCAGCTCATTCTCTCGATCACCAGGGAAAGGGAGGTGCGGGGGAAGCTTGGAAACAGGGATTTAGGTCCTGGCAAGATCGACAGGCACATTGCTCTGTTGCAATAAAACAAAGCCCATTCCATACGAACGCTGGAGAAGGCCCACTATTGGCATTTGTCCTCCACATTGAGGTCAGATTTGGGGTGGGCCCTTCTGCCTAACTCTTGAGAGTGAAAGGAAAATCAGTTTAATCCTTCTAAACATAGCAGCCACGTGTTTCATGGGAACATTTCATTCCTTAAGCTGATGGCAGTGTCACTCCCCAGTGGGAGAATACATGGGGACTTGGCTGCTTTGGCAGCTTGGGGCCCTGGTGAACGCCAAGACTGTTGCCTGAAGCCCTCACAGGCTAAGATTGGGAAAGAATAGTGTTATCTTCTTTTACTGGGGGAGTGGAGTGGGAGAAACAAAAGCCTCCCATAACCTGTTTGAGATGAACTGTGATAGAAATGACCCTGAATGTAGATTCTCAAGTGGTGGTTCAGAAGAGTTCCCTGAAATCAAGACTTTTTACTAAAATCAAAATCTGGTTGCCTTTGCTCCTTGTGATGATTCATTGGGGGAGTAGGACAAGATCAAACTTCAAGGGAAGCTTCCAAATGTGGAGGGTGGTAAAGGGCTGGAGCAGACTGCTGGGGAGGGACTGCTGTCGGGAGAGGCATTAAAAACGGGACAGAAAGCAGGACGCCCTGCTGACTGGGACAGACTAGGTGGAACAGGTCCTTCCTTGGGGAGGGAAGAGGTGAATGGGAATATTAAGGTCCCTCCCAGCCCTGTTTTCTGTGATTCTACATGCTCGTGCTCATTCCCTGCCTTATTTCTTAGCACGACGATGGATTTCTCCTCCCTCAGGTCATCCCTGGTGAAGCTGTACAAAGGTCTCACCTCCCAGTGTACGAGCCAAGAGGTTTCGCCAACACCCAGTGCAACATCTATCCGGGACAGCGGGATCCACTCTGAAGAGACAATACAATCGTTCCCACCAGCACCTTCCTCTGGCACGACAACCCCGTAAGCCTATTGTCCTAGTAGCAGGCTTTCAAAGTAGGCTGAAAACTCTCTCCTCACCCATACTATCTATGCCAGCGGTACTAGGCAGTTACAGACTCTCATTCCCAGGACTGCTCCCTGTGTCGGCATAGAGAGATGAAGGGCTGGCTCCTTCCTGCTCTCCACTACCATGTGGCTTACAAGCAGGAAACATTTCAGAGCTCTACCCAGGGCTGTCAAGGCTCTTGCTAGCTGGCTTAACAGTGTACCAAGGAGGACATGTATTTGTGTAGGCCTGGCAGCGGTGTGCATAGTAACACTCCGCATTATTCACCGTCAACGTTACAAGAGCCGGGAAACATGACCAAGGTCACAGACTAGTGAAGAAAAATAAAATACTTTTCCACACAGCACATCATTGAGCGATGGGACTTGCTATCACAAGATGCAAGTACAAATGGGTTCAAACAGACACAAGACTAATGCAAGAAAGTGCTACTGGTAGCACCTGGCAATCTTTGGCCATTTCTAGCCTACTGATACAAGCCGACTGAGATGATGATCAGAGAAGCGCACTAGACTTGCCTTTTTTCTTATGTCAGCAATTTGTGGCTGTTGTGCTTCCTTACATCATTTGACACTAAGAAGAGGAGTTTGGCTTCATCATTGGGAGTCCCTCTCAAGTGGCAGTGTTATTAGATCAATCCCTAGCCTCCTTCTCACCAGACTACCCACGCCAATCTCCCTCCCCTCACAGACGCGATGCTCCAGGCCCCCATCTCGGTACCCTCGGCTGGCACGTCTCGTTTCCCCACATTCACCCGGAACTGAGGGCCCAACACGGGTCCAGGTGGAGCCTCATCAGCACTGAACAGAAGCGGGGCGGGGGGAATAACTCCCCAGTCTCGGCTGGTCATGCAGCTCCTAATACAGCTCAGGTCAGGGTTTGCCTTGTCAGCCACGAGAGCGTGTTGTCAGCTCACCTTTACCCTGGCTGTAACCCCCAGTTCATACCAGCGCTGCTATTCAACCCAAATCTCCCAGCCTGGTCTGATGCGTGGGGTTATCTTGCCCCAGATGCAGAGCTCTGCACATCTTGAACATGGCAAGGTTTCTGTTCCCCCACTCCATTCATTATGTCCCCAGAAGATGGCAGTGGCACTTTCCTACGCAGTGTTCCTTAAGGGCCGTGGAGGTGCACACCCTGCACCTAATGCCTCACCCAACGCAGTACTCTCTGCTGACTTACCTGGAACACCCAGAGGGTAAGAGCCCTCCAAGTACTCCTGACACACTTCTGGGGACAGTCACCCTACCCAAGAGAGGAACCCTGTCCACCTGAAAAGACAATCAGACCACAGGAAAGTAAGACACAGCCCTTACGTTACAGAAAGAGAAGGAAGTAAAAATCCAAAACGCAGATGAACAGGAGAGAGATGGAGCAGTCGGCTTCTCATCTCCGTTTCTATTAATTTCATGGTGTAGAGTACAAAAGTCAGCCAAAGCTACTGGATAAGCAGTTCTAGCCCTGCAAGTTTGTTCCTGCTAACCCAGCCAGGGAATTTCTAGTAGTGGCAGCTCTGTGACTGTTCTCCAAGATACGAACATACCTTTTGGCCTTAAAAGCAAGAGAATGGGGCTGGGGGAGCGAGGGGAGGGGGGACTTATCACGCTGCCTCTTGGTCATCCTTCAGTATTCCACTTCCTTCTGTTTTTTTGTTTTGTTTTGTTTCTTATTTTTAAGGCATTTGATGCCCCAGATGAAGAAACCCCAGCCAACGGTGATGGAGAACATCCAGGCTGTAAAGCCCCCTGACTGGGAAATGGAAAGTAGAAAACATGAGAGGCCGGACAACATCCTTGCATCCTCTCAGCTCACAGAGCAGGAACTCAAGGCTCTGACAACCCCCTTACAATCCATCCCTGAAATGGAGTATGAAGCACCACCGGCTGATGCGGTGGGAAACACCGAGAGAGCCATCAGGACCTCTGTGGAGCTGCTGCAGGATGCGAGGAACTTTGCACCAAGCTACGAAGAGTTTGACTACCCTGGGGAGGTTTTCACCCTGCCAGGCCCCTATGAAGATGATGCCTTCCAAAACCTCACTCTCTTTGAGAATTGCTCCCCGGCCTCTTCCGAGTCCAGCTTAGACATTTGCTTCCTTAGGCCTGTTAACTTCACATCAGAACCAGAGAGGACAGATCATGCCTTACAGCCATTGCCTAAAAGCTGCACTCCTGTAAGCAGCAGTACTTACAAGCGTGAGATGTTCCACAGCAAAGGCAAGCAGCTGAGCAGGTCTCTGAAGGAGCTGCCGAGGAGCGCTGAGGGCGTGAGCACCAGACTCTACAGCACACGGAGCAGCAGCGGGAGCCGGCTGCAGCAGAAGCAGGAGAGGAATGTCCAGCCTCACATGATCTCAGCCTCATCTCGAAGCTCCCAAAGGAGCTACTTCCCCCCACAGAGAGGAGCGGGTGAAAAACAGAGCTTTTTGGAAGTAAGGAGGCTTAAATAGGAGGAGGAAAAAAAAAAAAAAAAAAGGCACGTGGTGGTGCAGAAGCAGCAACAGGAGAAAGATCTGAGATACAGTTAGGGCAGAACATGCCAAAATAGCTTCCAAGTCCACACATTCAAAGTCCTCATCTGCATGTACATGCCCAAGGGAGGGACAAGACAGCTTCTTTTCACACACGTCTTCCCCTGGGGGGGGCCAAGCATGGGCTTGAGGCACACAGCCGGCTGAGTGACAGCTAGAACACCCTTGAGACAAGCAAGCCTCTCCTGTGTCTAGCTGCCCCTGAGCTTCCCCCACAAGTAAACGCATCTGCTCAGGGTCACGAAGTATGCGCAAAGCTGTTCGAAATCAGTGCTATAGGGTGGCACCTAGTTAAGAAGGTGCCTTTCCACCTGCTGTGAGGAGCGCTGGGTTAAGAAAACCAATGGATTTCGTATCAGAGCCTCAGCTGGTGTAAAGCAGCACGACTCGGCCGAACTCGGCCCATTTACACCAGCAAGGATCTGGTCCATAGGTTTTGTTTTACCCGTGTTTGTTGCAATGATAGTAGACCCATGCTGAAGTTTGTGTGAAAACCGACAGACAGAAACCCTCAGACAACCACTGGCGTGGCAGGCGGCACTCTATCGCTTCAGGGACATCAGGTCTTGCAGGAACAATGTTTCTGTACTCTGCAGTGCCTGTTCAGCATCAGCTTTGAGCTGTCACAGTTCGGGGGGAAGATGCCCTTCACACTTCCTGGGGAAGAGGCCGAGGGTGCTGTGAGGTGCGTAGCTAGTTCTCTCAGTGCTGCCTGGAGAAACACCCTCCTGTTAAAATGAGGCAAGATGCAGATGAGGCTGTAGATGCAGATGATGATGGGAGGAAGGTTCCAACAGCCTGACTGAAAAGACGGCAAGGAAACCTCGGAAGAAAAGAGAGAATGAGCCTAGTGAGTGAAGGAGGTGGTGGACGGCTGAGCAGGGGAGATGAGGCAGAGGGAGAAGAGCCCCGGGGACGCAGTTCCCCCCAGGAACAGGAGCCTGTGAGCTCTTTGGCACTCACCTGCACAGAGCTATGGCCCGCAGCAGGGTGCAGATGTGGAGCTAGTCCAGAACTGCAGGACACGCTTTCCCCCCCAGAGCAAAGGAGACCACCGTGGCAACGGTGGGCAGAACTGGAGAAAAGGGACTTGTCCAGAGCCTCGCTGAGAGGAACTCGGCACTCTCCTGAAAGGGGGAAGAGATCTTTTAGTGGCACATTTACCGCAAGGTGTGTGTGCTAATGAAGCCTTCTGCCCCACAGATCTAAAACCACGCAGCAGCAGAGCCAACAGAAGAGTCTTTCACACCGTATCAGCTCAAGAAGCCTGAAGCCTCTCTGCCCTAGGGTAAACAGAGCTCACGAGCAAGGAGAGGGTGGGAAGTTCCTTCAACTCCCCATGCTGGCTTGCTCCCTCGTTGGCAAAAGGGGCTAGTAAGCTCCCCCTAAACAAAAAGCTTAGCAAGGAAGGCTCAGTTCCTTCTAACAATGTTTATCCTTCCGCTCCTCTGCCGCTGCCTCAGCCTCAGAGCCAGCAAAAAGCTCTCTGCAGAGGTACCAGTGCTGCCAAGGCCCAAGTGACCTGTTGTCTCCCAGCCTTGCCAGCACCTCCTCACCCACCAGGTCCCTCCTAGCACAGAGAGAGAGAGAGAGAGAGAGAAGGGGACAAGGATGTGAGGTTGCAAATGCTGGTTAAATTGTCTTTTCCCTTTTAGGAGCTCCATGCAGAAGACAACACCAGGTTCTGCCAGAAGGATGACAATGAGCAAACATCCTTCAGCGACCACAACCCGCGGCACGAGCCCAAGGGGGGTTTCCGGAGCTCCTTCCGCAAGCTCTTCAAAAAGAAATAAGCAGCCCCAAGAAAGGCAGGCCACAGCCTAAGCGCGACAGTGCTTCCCCAGGTCCCTGAGGGTGGAGACAGACAGCAAGGCCCCAAGATCCCCCCTGACTAACACAGTAGGTGGAGGGGTGGGGGAGAGGAGACTGTCACAACTGCCTTACAAACACATCCTGCTCTTCCTAGCACAGGGCAGGGCCAGGCTATGGGTTGAAATGGAGCTCAGCCCGCGGGTCCAATAAGCACAGGAACTTGCTAGCTATCACTCCTGCCTGACTTAACTGTCCTCGGAGTTTTGGAAAGCTTTGGCTGAATCCCACTATCTTCTCCTCCCCCTCATCCCCCAATGCTGCTTGATTTGCCATACATCTTCGCTCTTCCAAATTCAAGCCAGGTCTACTTTGGGCTCACCCACAACAGAGGGGTTACCTTTGCAGCCTTGGCATCCCGGCCAGAAGTCTGAAATTCCCCTCTTTCCTCCACTTCCCAAAGGAAAAACACCATCAAAGATGTCTTCCAGGAGGCCAGCTCTCATTATCCCGCTGGTCTGAGAAGGGCTAATAAGCATGAGCTGAAGCACCCGGGCTTTGTACTGCTTAATCAGCAGCATCCTTTCTTTTGGACTCCCATCACTCCCCAAAATCCTCCTTCATCTTTTATGCGGCGTGCTGTTTCTTGAATTGCCTCCTGCTCTATGAATCTCTGCTCCTGCTGTTGGAACTGCCTGTGTCTCCAGGCAGGTGACGTTGGCTGAGCCCAGGGCCTCCCACAAGAGACAAAAACTCTTCTCCACCCTATCCCCACCGTGGATCGATGCAGACACTGACACAGTCAACCAGTGTCCTGGCTCCTGGTCTGTAATACACCTGAAATACTCTTTGCTAACTCTCTTTGGCCTGACACCACCTTACAAGCCCCATCATGTGCAGCACCCTGCTTTGGAGCAGTTCTTCTAGCTAAAATTGAGGCACTAGGGCAGGAAAGTCGATGGTGCCCCATGTTCAAAGTCACAAGCCCTCCCTCCTGTGCAAGGATACTCTTCCTCCCACAGCGAGGCCACACACGCGCCATCCTCCTCGCATCTCGACGTGACAAACCGTCAGTAACGCTGTTCTCTGCGGAAGACTATAGCTTTTGTTAAAAAGAAAGTATGGAGAGAAACACAGCCCTCTGGTGCGACATCCACGTCAAACCTCAGCAGCAAGAGCGCTGTTGGTGAGGGCTGTGGTGTTAGCTGAAGTTGGGGCATGCTGAGGGCAGTTTCAAGAAGAAATGTAGTTTTATCACCTTATTTTGGCAGGGTTGGGACACTGGTCTGTCATAAAGAACAGCTTCACCTGAAGAGGTTGTGAACTGTCTCCGTGGGGCCAACAGCAACGTCTCGGGGGAACTACGCAAGACTGAGATTAGGGGCTTGCGACTCCAACACCAATGCAAGGGTGACCGACTCTGGTGCCAAGAGAAGAGCACCCATCACGTTGCGTGGCTCTCCTGGCAGCGGCAACTGTACGCGGAGGGCCCAGAGCGGGTGTCCTTGGTTGCAGTGGCTAACACCCACGGCAGACGCAGGGCCTATAGCTCTCCCATACTGACCTGCATCTACCATCTGCTTTTCCTCCTCTGGTGAAGGCAAGGAGGTGTGTGTGAAAAGGGTTATTCACCTAAGACAGACAAAAATCCATCCTTTATCTCAATCAAAGTTTTCCCAACATTTCAAGAAAGTGACCAAGCAAAAAGCAAGAGATTAAAATGTTTTCGCTGATGCCTGCCCCATAGATTTTACTGGACCCAGAATAGTTCCCGAAAATCCACTTCTCCTCCTTACAAAGAAGAAAAAAAGTATCATCCGTCTTTTTTCTGCCCCAGCTTTTGGAAACTATTCTGGGAAGGTTTTTTTTTTAATTTAAGGTTTTTAATGAGGAAAAAAACCCCTTCCATCTCTTTCCCTCATCCCCATTAAATTACAAATCCCCTGGCCCTTCCCAGTCAGGACCGCTCCACGCTGACCAGCCACTGCATCACAAAGATAACTTCCTAGGACTCCACAGCTTTCGGTCAGTGTGGGGCCGGGACAGAAATATTTAAGAGCCAGATACTCGTAACTGAAGCATCAAAGCCTGTTTGTTCTGCACAGGAATCAGCCACAGACAGACCTATTTGTTTGTCCGTGGAACCAGAGTTATATCAAGATGGACGAGTTTCCACTGTAAGGCAGTGGTGCTGTCAAGGGCTCTGATGCTCGTGTCTTTGGTCTCATACATAACACCACTTCTATACTTCATAGAATAAACTTGTTCCTCACACTTGCCAGCAGATGCCAGGACAGAAACAGGACAAAGGGGAAAACCTACCTGCTAACATCTCCTGGGTGAGGAAATCTTTCCAAAGTGGCAGACCCTTGCTTGTAAAATGCACGTGGATTTTAGCTTCTGTTTTAGTGATTTAAGGCACGGTCAGAATTGATGGTTATTTCTTTCTGATCCTGTACGAGTTCTTCCTTCCAGGCCTATACTTATAATTTGAGATGTCCTTGTATCTGCTCAGAATCTGCACATGTAAATAAAGTGAATGAATGATGCTCAGCACCACACAGAAACACACAACCTCTTGCAGGATCGGATCCAACTTCACCTTTAGTGTACATGTGTGCTCTGGATTATTTTTCTTCCTGTGCCAAATAAACGTTGCTTTTAAATAACGCTGTTGTCTCTTTGGCACTGAATCAGCCATAAGGCTGCATGCATGACAAGAAGAAACACATGTTTCTCAGGTCCCTTTCTGAGGCAACATTACTTATAAAATCCCGTTCCCCTGCACAGATTCATACGAGAAGACTGTTTCCGTACACCTGGTTTCCAAGACTCTTACCCAGCACTCGGCTGACTCGCTCTCTAGGCTTCTGGTCAAGGTCCTGTTGTTGGTGCAGCCCACTGTGACATTTCTTCGGCTCCTTCCTCCATCTCATTTCCTCCTTCTGCTGCTTCTGTTACAGACAGATGAGCTTTCACAAAAAAAAATCCCACGTGTCCTCCACTGACATACACGCCACTGTAATTTCAACTATCCGACTCTGTTAGAGATCTTAATATCTTCCTGTATATCACAAACGTCTGTCACATACCAAGTTTTTTTAAAAATTTAATTCCAGCTCTGACTGTCGACACTATTTTACCTTTGCCACATTCTCAGCAGGTCCAAAACAACGACGCCACAAAGAGGGACAACTCAGCCGGCGGTGCTTACACCAGCACCTGCAAGCGTGCGTAGCGTTCCTCCTAGGGCTCTGTAGCTCCCTGCAGCGTTTTGTCACTTGAGGACACCGGTCTCAGCGACAGGAGTATGCCAGCAGAGTTCTGAATCAACAGCCCAAATCTGCTGGGTTTCCTCCTCAAATCCCTTTCAGTCGTACGGATACAGAGCACGCTTGTCAGCCAGCTGCCGGGGAACTGCCAGCGCCCGAGCCAGCCCCAACAGGACACGCTCTCATCGCGGCTGAGACTCTTCTAGATCACCTCTCCACGGCTGCGCTCCCTGCTTAGGTCAGCCACCCTAGCCTCTCCTCAGATGATGGGCAGCTTTCACTTCCACTGCTAGTCGAACGCATCTTCTCACCACTTCATTCCTTTAAGCCAGCATAACTGAGGCTACTTTTAAGTTTCTATAACTTAGGCACTTTCTCCTACTTTTTTTCCCCAGAATTGCAATGTCTCCTGGCTTCCTCTACAAGTTCTTAAGAGTATTTTCACCTCAGTACAAGCCATGTACATGTACAAATACAAATATTCCTCGGTAAGGGCAAAACCCACTTCTACAGGTTCCGAGGAATCCAGTTGCTGTTTCCAAACCCTACACAAAGTCGTTAGGGCCCCGTGCTCACGCCTAAACAGGAGAGGAGCTGGGGCAGGCATAGGACTGTCTATGGCCACTGTTTGGTTTTGTGGGGTGGATTAGATGGAGGAGACTTGCAAGCGGTTTTCATTTATTCACTCTGTTCTTTGAAAGCAGATGTTTTACCTATTGCCAGATACAAGATACTAAACATAACGTCCCTTTATTTACTGTGATCTGATTCAACAAGGAGACGAGATGTAGGCTCTTATAGGAAATCACCTACCTAAAAAATTCATACGGTAAAATTCAAGAGACAGTATTTACCCACAGACTGCAGATCCTTTGACACTGTAAGTTGTAACAGAAAGCGCCAGAGCTGGAGTAACACCTACAACGAATAATCCTGTGGCAGAGAACAGCACAGATAAGAGATGCTATTTTGTGTCCCCCACTGTATGTCGCACAGATAAAAGATGCTATTTTGTGTCCCCCACTGTACGTACACCTTGCTTACTTGTCTTCTACTCCATACGGTTCCTCTGCTCACAAGCTACTGCGTCTTTTAGTATTTTACTATCCTGAGCAACACCTACATCTGTAGCAGGCTCACGATTGTCCTTCATGAACAGCACACAGTATTTCAGCTTAAGGAAGGCAGTCTCAAACTGCAAGGACTTTCAGCGTATCTTACGTATTCAAAAATGTACAATTCTGGGATATGTAAGGCTTTTTTTTTTATTTTTAGAACACATCTTTTGATGCCAAAAGGTAACAGCCACTGTTAGATTTTCACTTAAATGCAATCTGAATAGCACTGCAGACACAGCGTACAAAGATCACCTACGGTTACGTACACAGGTCATCAGACGTGCTAGCTAAAGTTTACCGCTTCTCTTTCTCTGTTTTTTTTTTTATTTTTACAACTGGACTGACATAGCTTTTAACATTTATTCATTTTGGCAAGTAACCGTGCCATCAAACAAAGGCAAATGTATACACATACTGGAACAACCTTATTGGAACCTAAAATCTGTTCTATTCACAAACAAAAAAAGGCTTATTCCCAAGTAGATTCGAACAAATTTGTCCAAAGCAGTTCCAGCAACATGCACCCCTGATCGTCTACCTTCACCTACCCTTCTTTTTAAAAACATTAAAGATGTTCTTTGATAAAAGGCACGTTTGGCAGCTACTAAAATTGTCATGCACCTGGCATCTGGGTTTTTATTCTATTTTTCAACTTCTCAGCCACCCGGTACAGGATTTCACATTTACTGGCTAGAAAGTAAAACAAAAAGTGACTTACTCTTTACTTTGTTTGCCTTATAACGCCGCAGCAGTTGGCTACTTAATGCGCTATTTTCCACTGAAGGCAAAAGGGAAATTTGCTCACAGTTGACAGAAAAATGCACTTAAGGGTGTTTTTTTTAAAGGAAAATAAGGCATGGAATTTACAAACTTAAAAGCGCTTTTGTTTTTACAACTATATTGGGCCGCTGGTTTCTCTCCTTAATGAGTAAGAGCTAAAAAGGCTTCAGCCTGTGCATCACTTAGGTTTTGAAATGACAATTCAACAACTAAAAAAGGGTATTTTGAGCTGGGGGGGGGACGACACACAACCCATAAGAATTTGCAAATATCACCTTAAACCAGTCGTTTTGAAGAAGGTTCCCTTCCTTGCTGGCTGGAAAAGGCAGCAGGGAGAAAGTCAAGGAGGGACTTTTACACACTGCAGCTAATTGCACTGCTCACAGCAGCAAAGCATTAAGAGAATTTTGTTTAACTTCCATATAATTTGTAAGACCAACATTCCTAAATGAGGGGCTCTTTCTAGTTGAGCTGGAATTGCAGCGATGCTAGAAATACCAGTAGTAGAGGCTGCCTCTAAAATGCCACACTAGGTTGAGACAACAGCCACAAAGAAAAGCATGATGCTTATTATAACGCACTGGTGTCGCCACACAGCCTGCTGCGATGCAAATATGTTCCAGCACCTCTTCAGGCTGAAAAGAAACTTCCTTGTATGTCACAAAATAAAACCTTCTCTCTGAAGCACAATAACCTACTGCCTTCAACAGTGGTACCTCCAGTGACACCGTCAAACTTGAATAAGACCCAATTCAACAGGAAGTCTAATTTAAGATACACGCAAAAGAAAAATAATTAAACGTCCCACAATGTCAATCTAAATCTTGAAGAATCTAAATCCAGTGCATTAGCATAAACATACTCTGAGACCAACCTCTCCCTCCCCGATTTAAGAGAGGGGTATATTAGAGAAATAGGTTAGCCCATACTGGAGATGGCTTCTTGAGGATAGAGCACTCAAACGCTTCCACAGCATCGATCCTGAAGCAGGATAATGTTCTCCATTAGCAGTTATAGAAAAACTCTGCCTGGGCTACTGAATGTCACGACAACAGCATGTACCTTGGGGTCACCAGGCAGCACGATAGCTGATACGGCATGCTGAACAGAATTAAATGCATGGCACTTGCAAAATCATAGAATCAGGATGGTTTGGGTTGGAAGGGACCTTTAAAGGCCATCCAGTCCAACCCCCGCTGCAATGAGCATGGACACCTTCCACTAGACCAGGTTGCTCAGAGAGAGCCCCGTCCAGCCTGACCTTGAACGTTTGCAGGGATGGGGCATCTACCACCTCTCTGGGCAACTTGTGCCGGTGTTTCACCACCTTCATTGTAAAAACTTTCTTCCTTATATCTAGTCTAAATCTACCCTCTTTCAGTTTAAAACCTTTGTCCCTTGTCCTATTGCAACAAGCCCTACTAAAAAGTTTGTCCCCATCTTTCTTGTAAGCCCCCTTTAAGGACTGAAAGGCTGCAGTAAGGTCTCCCCAGAGCCTTCTCTTCTCCAGGCTGAGCAACCCCAACTCCCTCAGCCTGTCTTCATAGGAGAGGTGCTCCATCCCTCTGCCCATTTTCATGGCCCTCCCCTGGACCCGCTCCAACAGGTCCATGTCTTTCCTGTGCTGAGGACTCCAGAGCTGGACCCAGTACTGCAGGTGGGGTCTCACCAGAGCGGAGCAGAGAGGCAGAATCCCCTCTCTCGACCTGCTGCCCACGCTGCTTTTGGTGCAGCCCAGGATACGGTTGGCCTTCTGGGCTGCGAGCGCCCATTGCCGGCTCACGTCCATCTTTTCATCCACCGGTACCCCCAAGTCCTTTTCTGCAGGGCTGCTCTCAATCCCTTCATTCCCAGCCTGTGTTGATACCAGGGATTGCCCTGATCCAGGAGCAGGACCTTGCACTTGGAATCCTAGCACTTCCAGATTCACAGAGGCCTTTTCTGAGCTAACACACAACCATGACACTCTGGAAGAAAATGAACAAACTCAGGTTATGCTCCACTGTTGCATTAGACTATATGTAAAGCAGAAACCTTGAGGTGAAACAGCACTAATTGTTAAGTACCGCACCTATAAAGTTCTGTTGACCTCTATAACCCTGCCCACACAGGTTGCAGTTGTTTAGGCTGACTTTTAGCCGTACGTCAGTACTCTAGAGTAACACAGCAACTCACCTAGCCTCCACACAAGCATGTTTCATTGTCCAGGCCACATCATCATCATCCCAGGCCACACCAGACCATCCAGGGTCATTTTACCAAGGAGACAGATAGCATCATGAAAATTATTTCATTTTCTATGTGAAAAGTATTGTCACTAATGCAAACATGGTCCAAATAAGAAGTCATTCCAGATTAAATAATTATTAACGCAAGTAAAGCTGTCATTAGACAAACTAGTGACTTAGCAGTTGTACTCAAAAATCCTATTCTAAATGCAACAGGTTTGATTCTCACCCTGCCTTTCCTGTTTGCAGCGGAGTCAACACCATGATTGGTGCACTGTATGACCGACCCATTCTGCGGGGCTCCAGAGAACATTTAAGTTAGGTTCTCAGGCTGGATATTAGGAAAAATTTCTTTACTGAGAGAGTGGTGAAGCACTGGAACAGGCTGCCCAGGGAAGTGGTGGAGTCACCATCACTGGAGGTGTTCAAGGAATGTGTGGACGTGGCACTGCGGAACATGGTTTAATGGGCATGGTGGGGTTGGTTGATGGTTGGACTCGATGATCTTACAGGTCTTTTCCAACCTTAGTGATTCTGTGATTCTTGCATGGCGACCAGTATCACCTGTTCTCCAAGTACCTCATCAGTAAAAGACTTTTATCCTCGACCACAAAGATGCAAAACAGCATTCCCCATTTCACAAAGGGAAACAGAGACCTACTGACATTCATGACAGCTGTTGATCAGCAGGATCCATGTGAGGTCTCTCCTAGCTGAGCAACCTAACCACTGGATCATTCCTTCTGCCTGGTCCGCTTCGGCTGCAAAATAGCACAGACAAGAACGTACAGAAGAAGAGATACAGATCAGAAAGTCTACATTTAAGGACTGGTAATCCACTAATGAGCTAATAATTTAGATGACATCGCCAACAGTATGCCCATCATGGTGTTTATATCCAAAGAACAACCTAAACTATGCCTCCTGTAGCTTGAGGATTTGTACAAAGCTCCCATATAATGTTCTCCTCTGAAGCCAAGGTTTAGAGATCTTCACTTTTTCTTCTTTTGCCAGGAAAAAATTTCAAAACAACGTTGTTAAAGACATCAAAGAAGGAATAAGACCGACAAATTTCAACATTTGACTATGATGAAAACTGCCGTTCTTGTTGATGAAATCAGAACATTTTCTAAAATGTAATGACCACACTAAAGGCTCACGGGACACTGATCAATGGCATTGCAGAAAGCATCAAAAAGGTGATTTCCATCATCATTCGACTAGCACCATCTCTAATGACACAGCTTTCCAAGACGCTGAAATATGTTCTTCTTCCGAAGAGGAAATGTGATAGAATTTCACTTTGACACATGAGCCATATTAACTGAAGATGAGATACTTTACGTTTCACATACGTACTGTAGTGGAGATTCTAGAGCTTCTTTCTTCAATAACCGCCATGCATTACTGTCACAGTATTGCCTAGAGTTGAAGAGCAGTACACAGGTTTATGGATAATCCATGTCATGATACTTATACCAGTAGACGTCCATCATGTGTATTATGGACATGAAAGCTACTGTAAAGATTAATACAAGGTTGAATTTTTCTAACAAGTGTCATACAGGAGTGTGAGAAGTTTTATAACGTATAATAATTCACTTTGGGAGGAACCCAGCTTCTCAGCTATTACTAAATTCTTACTTCGTGACACATGCCAAAACCGACTTCTCTTTAGATCCTTGTTACTAGAATACATACACTGAACTAGGAAAAATGTGTCCCACTACACATGCTTTTATCCCCTTCAGTGCTTAACTGAAAAACTGAGTTGTACATTTGTCCGTGTAATAATTTAACGTATGTCAGCCAAACATATCTGTATCTTTATTTCAATTAAATTAAAAACAATCTGCAAGTATATTTATGCAACGTTCACTATATACACATGATTTATGCAACTGCAAGGCAATTCTATGTATGCTGATTAATCTATTGTTAGTAAAACATGACAATAGCTATGGAAGTTGACCAGTGAGTGCTCCTTTTCACAAGTGACTGTTTTCATGGCATGACTGAAAAAGAATAGCTACTAGCCATGAAATGGATTATCAGTAAACCTTAAAAAGAACATGACATAACCTAGCAGAGATTAACAGTCTTCTAAATGTAGTAGTATATTTACTTCGGATGATAGTGCTGCTTTTTAAAAAAAAAATTGCTGTCATCTTAATGATGTAAGACTTTCATATGCTCTATCTAAAGAAAGCAATAATTAGACATTATGCTTCCTGGCAAAAATTTATTTTTGAACTGGCACCATAATATTTCAGAAAATAATAATAAAGTACCTCTTTGGTGAAGCCTAGGTACCCCCTACTACTCATTGTAACAACTTGTAAACAGGACCGCAATACAGTGCTTTGCCTTAATTCTAGCTCGGTTAGGTACCACAGATCTTCCTCACAGTCCTTCTCACAATTTTAGGAAGGTATTTTAAAGCAGGGAGTAAAGCAAAGGAAAATTAAGAAGGATATAAAGTTCCCTGTTTGAGATTTAAAAAAAGTGCATAATGTTTTCATTCCAAAAACTGTGCCACTGTATGGAACCGATGGATACAAGACTTTTCCTTCCTGTACTGGACATTATTGATCATTACACAAACACAGTCTCTGCTCATTGGCAAAAGAAGTCTCTCAAGTCTGTTTTCTGGTACAATCAGTTGTCCAATTAGTTTAGAACAATGTCCTGCACACTAAAACAAGAACAGCAAGTTAACCGGTTTTTCCACTAGAACGTCTGTTTCTGCAATTCCATTTCTGTACACTGTATTTCCAATCTATTGGAGAGTTTTTAGTGTTTGGCATGTACATCCCAAATCCTTGGCACCACCAGGTTCAGTGCATCCATTGCCAGCAACAGACGTAGCACCAGGAAAACGCGACTCCCAGCGCAAGGGGTAGTTCAGGAGGAGTGGGCATTCTCCAGCAACGGTGGTCCGTCTCGATGCATCGATGGGTGTGTGTGCTCCCTTTTGTAAGTTTTTGGAGGAAGCTTTGGGATATGCTGAGAAGTGCTTTGTCGTGGAGGAACGGGTGGTCCAGCAACAGAATGGAGGTCGACATCTTGGGGTATCAAAGGCGGTGAGGGAAGATGCCTCCGTGCTACATGTGGAGAAGGTGTCTGAGGGGGAGGGGGAGTAAACGGAGACGGACTGTTTGGGAAAAAGGTGTTACCGAGTTCGCTTTTTCTCCCCAAGGGTGGAGGTTGGAGGTGTAGTGGTGAGCTAGAGAAAACATCTGGAGTTCGCACAGGTTCTCGTGGTGGTAACACAGGAGGGCTTTCGGGGGGGTCAGAGATGCAGGTCCGGTCAGGCACTGAGTACCTTGGTGAATAGACTTTAGAGGTTGGTTGCCTAGGAGGGATTGCTGGTGGGCTGTCCAGGTGCGCAGAAGTCATCTGAGGTACACAAACATTTCATTCAATCAAATTTTAGAGTGGCAGTAAAGAACAGGACCCTGCTGTGAGACGGAAGCAGAGCTCCTGCCCTGCAGATTGCTCTTACCCGGTTAAAGAGGAGGCACAACAAGCAGGTGCAGGATGAAGATGGGGAGTAAGGAAGCAAAAGGGAGTGGCGGTGCCTGAAAAACATGTTTCTCAGAGTGATGCGGACAGAAAAGACAGAGACTGGATGTGCAGGGGGAGAGCAGGGGTATATCGCTACATGAGTTAACAGCCAAAGATGGAAGGAATGAAGATGCACAGAGAGGGACAAAGGCAAGGCAAAGAATGGTCAAAGCATGCTACTTCCAGGTCTGCTTGCTGGGTAGGTCTGGGTATCTTCCACCACCTCCCCAGTAACAAGCACTTGGGCTGGGTAATAACACCAGATATTTCTCCAAGACAATGAGGAAAAGGGAGAGGCAGATGATGCCGAACAGGGAAAAAAAAATAAACTACGCTCAGAAGACGGAATTAAGTAGTCAGAATTATTGAAGTGAACAGTTCCCAAGCTGCAGACCACAGGGACAAGGTAATTGGTTTCCAACACCCTATCACATGTACGACATTTTCAATTACATTTTGGTAGGAACGTGATGTGTTAAACTCAGCTGGCTGACAGCATAGTCACCTGTAGTCTGAAAACCACAACTTGCTGAAGAGCCATATACAAGCCCTCTTTCAAAGACACGCATGCTCCGAAGTTATTTTGAGTGGGATTTTCAAATCCACCCAATTCTCTGAAGTCACAAACCAGTTCCCACTGAAATCAAGAGACATTTGACGCCGTCTGCCACAAAGGCTGGCTCAGATCCCGAATGCCAGACAAATGCAAAAGGAAAATGTAGCAACGGCTTAAGCAGGCAGGCAGACAGGATGGGTGATCAAGAAGGGAAAGAAAGCACTGAGCACCACAGCATCAGGGTCAAATATTCTAACGAACCTTTTCAGAGGACATCACTTTCCATCATTACTATTCTTCAGTTTTTTAACCCCACTCATACATCCCAAAATGATACTCTGGGACAATTATCGCAGATGGAAACATCTGCCTGAAGCCTCAAGTTCTCACAGGCAATGCGAGGGCCTGAGAGCAGCAGATCAGTAGACAAGAGACACTTCTAACCCTAAATTCTGGTCCCATCTGTTAATTTTCATTCGTTTGGGATCAGGTCATAATGAGGCAGAGCTGTGAAGGCTTGAAATACATGGCTGCTTACTCTTCCACATACAGTTCTTCAAAAATACATGTACTATGTTTGAGTTACTTTTCTATCATACCCTGTCCTCTGCTCCCAGAAAAAATGCCCTTTTTTCTCCTTACTTACTTTTGATGGGGAGGATTCAGCTGGGGCAGACTCTGGTCGTCTTCGTGGAGGAACTGGAGGGGGGACATGAGCTTCATCTGAATTTTTGGTAAAGTTTATGGATGACACAGAAGCAGATCCTAGTGGACATAAAAAAAAGATTCTGATAATTATGAACTTTTGTTCAACTCAGTATATTTCCTTCATTGCTGCCAATAAAGGTGTCATAAATAATAAAGTAACTGGTCATAAAAAGCAGCATGAATCAAGAAGGTGTTAAAGAAAGACAATGAAACAACCCTCTAACTTGCAGCTTCCAGACAAACTGCTTTTCTGAGCTGCAATCATCTCTGCGGCCATCAGTTCCCGCACATTCTTCAGCAATCCTCGAGACCAAAACCACACCACAAAGTTGTTCTTGTATCACAACAGCACCGAAACAATATCCTACACCTGCAGTCGATGGGCCAACCCAACAGTGAAGAAGTATCTTCTTCTGAAGAGGTATTCCAGAGACCTGGCTTGGACACGCAGCAACATCACTGCTCTGCAAAGCAACTTCTGCTTCTAGCAAGTGATTTCACCTCCTCGTGCCAACCAGCTGAACGCAGGACTAACCTTGTACTTCTTTTGAAAGCCCTCATACATGAAAGGAGGCTATGTCCATTATAAATTACCGAAAGCAGACCATAAAATATGAGCTTCCTTGTATGTTGGTGAAGACAGAAGAAAAAATAGGTGTGGATGGGTCTTGATGGATTTAAAGCAGAGAAATACCGATTTTAAGTTCTGCGGGAAAACCATCCATGTGTACTGAAACCAATTGGGAATGGCAGACAGCAGAATAAGGCACCCACAAAGCATTCGTTTTTATTCTCATTGCTCACCATCAAACAGATACTCACTGAATACATTCATAACATATATATATGGCAGCAAATCCCACAAATGTTTGTTTGGGACATGTATGGGCACTAAGGATATATCTCTGCCTTCTGTTTTGACAGTTTCTCCAAAGACACATAATACTCTCTATGTAACACACCTAATTCTGTTTGGTTTCTCCCTTTACAATAAAAACTTATTAAAAAAAAGAAATAAAACACACTGAAATTTTTTGCTGCCGCCAAGGAGACAAAAGCAATTATTTCTATAGTCACTTTAGAAGATTAAACACGATTTCACCTATTTAACACCACAAAATCTAATACGCACATTCATGGTAGACTCTTAGCACCTACTTGCATGGAAAGGACTTGAAGGATCCGAGTCAAACACGCTGCAGGCGTCTGTAGTACTTGAAGTAGCAGAAGCAGGCGGAGGGGTCAAAGGCGTTCGGGGAGAGTTTGGTGCAGATGCTGTAGTTTCAGTCTCGCTCTCTGGGATGCGGCTGTAACTAATTTTTCTCGGCTCCTGTTGCAGGGGTGTAGGATGTCTCATGGTACCTGGCCTTGGATTAGAGGGACGAACACCTGGGGACTTGAGAGGATAGCTGTATTTTTTGGGCTGAAATGACAAAAAAGATGGTATCAAACAACATCAAAAGGCCACAAGATCACCTAAATGTAGCTTTGTATTTATGAAGTCAGAGATCTAACATGACTTCTGCTATCTGTGAAAGACAAATGTAAGCATTTTTTGAAAAAAAATAAAAAAATAAATTGAATACTAACAAATCTTGGCGGAGGCTTGACGTTTCGGGGCTCTATCTCTAGTGACTTGTTGAACAGATAATCTGTAAATTCTGTCTCCATGCTGTTTCCCATTGGATTCAGGTTTTCAAAAAATCTCTGAAATACAAGAAGGTAGAAAACTTGTCAGCTAAGCTACTTCTTAGTAGCTTAGTACTGTTTGTATCTACTGCACAAATGATCCCAACTGTTCCAGAGAAGAGAGAAAATGCTGGAGTCAGAAGTAACGATAGATTTTTAAGTTATTAAATCTGTTTGTTGCCAGCCCTTTGCTGGGCACTGCTACTGCTATGCTTGGCCTGAAAACCACTGCGCAAGTACACTAAATACTTTCTGCAGTGCAAAAATCAGACCAAGTCAGCTCAAACATCTGCAGAAGCAGCTGTATGTAGTTCATCTTTACACTGATGCAGGGAAGACTGCTCTCACAATGCCTTCTGTCAAACCCTGAGGAGAACAAATAACCAAAGAAAATCTTGCAGAATCTCTTAAGATAACCTGTCCTATGACTCTCTGGAAGTATATAGCTCAAAAGATATTTAAAAAAATAAAGGAAGAAAGGAAAGCAAACAGAGAGACTATTTAGAGAACCCCACAGACCAAGGAGAACAAATACCAAGAGAAAGAAAAATGTGAGCATCATCACCACTAACACATGATGTAAACACGGTGCTATCAGGTAAACCTGGCAACATAAAGGCACTGTAACAGAGGAGGAAAAAGACAACTGGGCTTACTGGACAACTGAGTGAAGGACGGTGAGAATCTGGTAGTTTCTGTTCCTGTTTAACACTGATCACTAAGAAGATCTATCTATCAACGTCCCAGTAGCTGGGGAAAAAAAAGACCCCACCAACATGCGAGCATCGAGCTTTCTGCCCGTTCTTCCAAGTGAGACCTGAAAGAGGTTTTATGACAGGCCTTCTGCTCACCTCTGATTCAGCCTGATTGCATCTGTGTGAATTCAGTCTATCCTTACGGTCTATCAGCTGACAGTCACCACAAAAGTAGCTCAGCGCATAGACTCAAGGAAACAACGCCACTTACCCTGATGTCAAATTCCACTCTTAAACAATACGGCTGGTTCTGGTACTGCTGTATCTCTCCTGTTATTTCAGCTACTTTTCTTCTCTTGCTGAAGTTTATAAGTTCTTTCCCGTGACGCTTTAGAAATTCAGGGTTGCCTTCTTCTGTTTTCAAAATGTTAGTTAAGTAAATCCCTGCAGAGCACACAGAAGAGGTTCTCAACATCTAGTACAAACCACACGACTGGAATACAAAGCATTCTTAAAGAATTTCATTTGCGCACTCCAGTTATTTAGAAAAATCCTCTGTTAGGGTCAATAAGAAAACTGCACCTAATTTTCAAATAAGGGCAACAATTTAAATACTTCAGTATGCCTTCTCCAGAAAGCTGCCTTGTTTGCGTCAATATCTCAAAGTCCTTGCATCTTTCTGCTGTTTAGGGAGCTCACACAACTGAACACCACTAGCATTTTGCAAGACAATAGTACACCGAACTCAAGTGCTTTCTCTCAACTGTTCTGCCTCAGTTCAGCTCTACTCCATTAGAGACCCCAGCTAAGCTCCAAAAAATTATTTTCAGGTTTTATTCTTCTGTTCCACTCTCCACTCCTGGTTTCATAATTGCATCACATCATTTGAAGATCAGAAAGAAAAGAGCGCTCTCAAGTCCACAGATAATATATCTGCAACCATCATTATGACTCTTCTAAGTATAACTTGAGAGAAACAACAGAAGCTATTCACGTGTGATCCTGCTAACCTCTACTCATCTCTGAAGCAGGACAGGAGGTTTCTTAGTTGATCTTATCTTTCTTTGCAGAGCTCTGCAGTATATCTTTCCTCAATTTGTAAAAGGTCAAAAAAGCCATCAACGCTATTTTGGCCTGAAGCCTACACTGGACAAGCGTGATGTCCAGAGTTGGAACTGATCTGCAGCAAACGACCAAGTAGTTTGCTAAAGAGCAGGAATGACACGTGCTTAACTTCACAAATTCCAAGCAATCTACTTGAAAGAAGAACTGTTAAGTATGATGATAAAGAGGCGGTTTTCTTCCCAAACTGTTTTTATAGAAACAAGACTTTTTAATAGAAGTTAGACTCTAGTGGTAAGAAACTATAAAAATTAAAACTCCAGCTTTATTTCTTGGAATTCTTGATGGGAAAGGGGGTCCTTCTTTCTCTACTAGTCAATGGCAATAATATTTCTACTGTGACTGCCCTTCCATTTAAGGCATTTATGGGCACAACACAGTTCAAACCACATTCAAAGTAAAAATTAGTAAATAAGATATCGCAGATACACTTCTTTTTACTGCAAATAATACCTGCAATTAACAGTCACTTTAATTTTTCTTTCACAGATATGTCTGGGCACCTGGAATTCAAACCCAACTGTCCTGTTAAAACTGACTCGTCGCTATCGTTTATACTCCGTTTAGTCCCCTAGCTGAATACTTTCCAAATGTTTGCGCATGCTACAGCTCATTCAAACCAAACGTACTTACCAAAAAAAGGCACACAAGGAGGATTAATGGACCTGAGTTTTGCCAAATATTTCTTATAATGATCCTCACTCAGCTCATAAGCTTCTTCTAAAATCTTCTTCTGGCGACTTGGAATTTGCTAAAAAGAGAGATGAAACAGGTTGTTTGGAAAGACAGGATAAAGGTGTAGCCCAGGAGCAATACTGAGAGTGATGGTCTCCCACCGATATTTAGGTCAGTGACCATGAGGACAGTGCCCCACCATCTCAGAATCTTGCTACCTTTTTCTGCCTTTAAGTGAGGATTGCTTTCTTGCTTCTGAAACCAAGAAAAAAAATCCTCTCTATTACACCCCGATTGATTCATTTGTTGGGGGCTTTACCTTCCTTGCTCCTTCTCTGAAGGACACGCTTCCTGAAAAGACAGGCTTTTAGTGTAGCTAAGGCGCGCTGCATTACACTTCCATACCAAAAATGGAAAACATTTCACCGTACCTCAAATGTGTGATCCAACCTATACACTGCTGCGGAGTTCATAGCACTGACAATCTCAAGGACGCCATTAAAGTTGTTTAGCTCTTGAAAAACTTGCAGGATCTCAATTATCCGGCTCACTACAATTACTCTTTCCTCTAGGTTTTCTGTTTCTACAATGCATCTAAACACACAAGAACATTTGATTTTGTATTAATGAGGTTTCCAAAATCAAGTCGTAACACAAACAAATATGAAAAGTTTATCAAATTACTTGACAGAGTTCTGAAAATGTTTAGAGAATAAACATTTGAAAATATTCTACGAATAAAAACCTGAGACCATTATGGTAAAATTCTCGCAGGGACCAGTTGTAGCATCTAAACACAACTTAAAACCAGAATTCGCCAGAACAGAATTTTTCACAGTATACTTCTGAATGGACTGTAACTGTCCAGAAACGGAGTAGATGCAGATTCAGGAAAGTCACTTACTTTTCAAACCACAAAGTGAGGTTAGTTGTATGCCTTATCATTTTGAGAAGGTTGGGAGAATTAATTTCTTTATCTTCCTTTGTCCACACACTTCCAACTAGTTCAGATGGCTGCACAGCTCTAGAGAGTGGATGCATGTATCAAAAAATGTAATTAAAAGCAGGAAAGAAGATCTTATTTTCCCAAAACCTCTTTATTTCCAGTGAATTTGGAATTAAGAGTTGGAAATAAATTCTTAAGGTATCCCTTAAGAAACCCCTTCCATAATGTTAGGTTCCCCACATGACTAAGTGACTGGTATTTCTACGCTTCTTTTTAGTGTGTAAATATTTCTTAATTTATGTGACTATTAACCACCTCTGTTCATCTAAATGAAGAACGAAGTCTACATCTCGTTCACCATAATAAAATGTGAGCTTCCAACACCTCAACAACCTCTCACAGACAGCTGGTGAGATCTGACCCGGTCCATAATTTGCTTCACAAACTAGGATATGAAGAAAACTGATTTAATTAATGTTCCTACTTCTCAAAGGTTGATCCACTTGGAAAATATCAAGAGAAACCTGCAGCACAATGCAATTAACAGTATGCATCAGTCACACGTACTGCATGTTAACTTGGGGAGGGATGAGACAAATCCTGGTTTTTAGGAATTTTTTTCTGAAAAAATAGCAATTAATATACAGCATTGGTAAAGTCCCTTGACCTACCGTGGGGCTTCACAGCAGGGGCCCGCAGAAACAATTTCATGCTGGAGAATATTTTGGTTTGTGTCATGTGTTTTTTCAATGGAGGAAAGTTACCTGTAAAAATCTGACTCAAGTAAAGTGAGCTGCCGAGCAATTTCTATTGGATGCAAAGTGAGCAAGTCAAAAGTCTCTGTGTGTCCTGGTTTGCTTATGTGCCATTCGATCGCCGGAGGTGGGCTCTCAAAAGTAATGTTGTGACTCGGCCCAATGGCTTGTGCCTGTTTTTTCCGGTTGATTATCTTTGTGATCGATTCAACCCATTTCTTCATCGCTTTGCCTGGCACACAGAGAGAAAATTACTATTTAGTTACTCTTAATAGCGTTTTTCCAAAGAGGTCAGTGTAATTTAGAGATCTTTGGATTTAAACCCCAAACCTACTAAATTAAAGCAACCATATATTCTTTAGAAGCGCCTCAGTGGTGTTCTCACTCAAGTCTCAAAGCATTCGAACGTATAAAGAAGAATTCCTCCGCAGCCAGTGCTGAGCACGCCAAGTTTGCCCAAGCACAATTCAGAACACCCAAGTTCGGCTCCTGCCGAACACCCGCATCGGGTGTTTTTCTTTCTTTTCTGACTTTACAATGAGTTTATGGGAACTAACCTTCTTTCGCCCAGAATGCGCTTCTGTAAACACCCTGAACTTTATACTTCGGGCAAGAGTACATGCTTAACTCAGATAACGTAGAAGGGCAAAATAACAAACAGGGAGAAGCTTCTCTCTCTACTGCGTTTAGCATCAAAGCTCAGAATAAAACCCAAAGGCCAAATGCGTGTTTAGCTCTACGCTGTAAGAATTGTCATGCATGAGATGGCAAGTCCATTGAAAATGTACCAGTAACCCACATTAAACTAGCTGGCTCATTCTCCCCCTCTTTTTAATTACTAAATAACCCTTAAATACTTCTCTAACATAATATTTTCCTACAAACTGCTCCTGTAGCTGTCTTGGTTTACCTTACAAGGGAACGGGAAAGATGTGTACACTCACAACTGGAAGGTGTCCTACAGCTCTTATATGCACTGTGAAATCGCTGGAAACCCTTGCTTCAAAGACACAGTGGTGTCCACCACCAAACCTTGACAAAAATTACCCCTGTGTACAGTTTAAGAGGACAATCGAAGCAATCACTCTGTCCTGATCATTACTCAGTTGTTATTATTTTTCATTATTTCAGCCCCTTTGTAACAAAACCAGTACTTCTTTATCAGGATGTAAATAACATTCTTTCCTCTGAACAGGGGCCAGACTTTGAATAATAGTTGGTTTTTTTTTTTAAAATTACAATTTATTTTATGTTCTTTGTGAAGTATTTAATAAGCAGTCGGTCCTGGTTTTCTTTATCTGCTCAGTGAAGGGAAAAGTGATCTCATTCCACACCTTTGAAAAGGGATGCTTTATGATAAATGCCAGCACTTAAGAAACCGTAAGTACCTCTTACTGTTCCAATGAATTCCTCCAAACGTTGCAGAAGATCAGCATCTCTTTCAAAGTCGTAGAAGTGGTGTTCTACCCAGTGTCGACATACATTTAATACTCTGCAAAAGCAAAGGATAAGCAAGCACTCTACAATACGTCTATCTTCATGTCTAGCGTTAAGGCTTTTATTGGGCGAGGGCTCACAGGAATACCAGAATCAGCAGACCAAATGCAATTATTCTACCTGTCTGCATTTTACCAGCTATAAGCATTTGTCTGCTTTAAATTTAAAGAAGTCAGAGTAATGCTATTGTTCATAAAAAGAACACTGTCTAAAATGTTCTCTGCCTACACCTTTGTGGCACACTTATGCTGTACAGCCTTGCAGAAACATGGATTTAAAAAAAATGGCGAGTGGAAGAAACTAATTTGCACAGTAATCATCTGAAACTCAGCACAAGCCTTTCCCAAGGCTTTTCATGCAATGAATTCAAATTCCCACCAGGTTTTCAGGTAGCAAGGTCCCAATGGCTGACTGCCCACGCACGCTCTCTATCCAAGCAGCTCCAAGAAAGGCTGCTGGTATCACAAAGAGCCACTGCATCCAAAAGATGGTACTTCAAAAGACTTAAAGGAGTCAGTTTGGCTCACACTGACGCAATACTCACCGTAGTTGCACAGGTTGAATGTACTCTTTCCTAAATCTTTTTAACTCTGCACTAAGAGGCTGGTCTCCGTTCTCCATAGCAATACGATCAGCTTCTGTTGGCTCAGGCTCTGGAATTTCAAATCTAGCACAGAGGATGGGTGTAAGCACTAGGCTCCCATTACACTAATCTCGCTCACAGCGCGCACGAATAAAGCATTGATTAAAGAGAGCTCGAAATTCAGAACGTTTCCACATGTCACAATCTTACGTCTTGGTAAGCACATAGGAGGATTTGCTACATTCAATAATAATACAGATTTCAAAGACAAAACTGGGGGATGCTGGAAGTTACCGGAGCTACATGAACAATCCTAAAGCTTCTGGGTGTAACTTGCACATTTTACTTGCAGTCCTTGAATTTGACAACTTTTAAAGAAGTGTTTAGAGCGAATGAAAACCAACTGGAAAAGAAGAATCTTACAAACTCTATTCCAACGGAAAAATTTTAAAAAAAATAATTTGCACTTCGCATGAACAATATTTTTAACAGTGGCATACCTTTCTATTAGCAGACTCAGCAACTCTTGAGGTTTACAGAAGGATCTATATGTTGTGAGAAAAGTCCGAACAAAGTTGGGATCTAAGACAAAGAATAATTTTACGCTCATGTCAGCAATTACCTAATTATTTTTACACTTCAAAATAACTTTAACTAGCCTTTAAAAATAAGGATGCCAGCCTATCAATTTACAGAGACGATGATGTAAACCAAAATTGCTTTGGTAAAAATTCAGAACCTCTTAAATTAGCAATACAAAGCAGAATTGAAAAACAATTTTTATTCTGTTGAAAATTCACAACAATGACTTTTTCCTGCCCTTCACTTATTAAAAGACTGGATTATCTTTCAACACCTTTAAAAATAATAGATTATTTTATTTATGAGCCATCTAGTAAACAGCTTTGGTTGTGACAATGATCAGGACAGGATAACTCAAAAGACATAGCAAGTAACTTTGCGTTGGACAGAAATGGCCTCTTCAAGCGGAGAATGATTTCCCTAAACTGGTACAACTGATAACCAGTCGTGGTTAAGGCAGGCGGGGTATTTTTTCAGCTAACTGACAGCTATACTTTGAGGTTGTATTTATTTCACTTCAAGAAAATCAACAGATTTCATTTAAATTGCCTAATTACAGATCAGTTCACGTGAAAGATTCGAATGCGTTTTAAAAACGAGCAAGTATTCGAAACAGAAAACCAAAGCGTCTCCCTTAATTACAAAAGCAAACCCATTTGTTTTCAAGTACGAGGAAACGCAGTGACAGCACGCTGGCGCTGCACGCAGCTGGCTAGAAACAAGGTTAACATTGTTATCACCGAACAAAATTAATGAGCGGGTGGCAACGGCTTTGCGTATTAAAGCCATATACAGATTTCAAAACCAAAGCCCAGTTGGAATTTGGCTAACAGAGTGGCTGAAGAGGAGCACGCAGGATTTGAAGCAGGAGTTCCCATGGGCTGTAATGAAGAAAAAACCGTCTGCATTATTTGAGCTAACACTATATTAAGCCATTCGACTTGTCTCCTGAAATATGGGGTTTTAAAAGCTTTTATAAAATCCTCCTTAACTATTTACCAGCATCTCGTCCACTTGAATGACCGTTCTACCTCTCTCTTCATATGGGCAACAGGTCACTGTAATGCGTCGCACGGATGAACTGTGTGTTGTATAACCCAGCCCTTCCTTGCGTTTCTGTTGTACGCTAATTCCATTTCTTAAACAATTGGCTATTCTGCTTTACCATCTCTACGTCCTTCGTTACTCCATTTTTCTTATCGTAACGCCTCTCCCACCTCTCCTTGAAACCGTACAGTCTAAAGTCCTGTCCAAAGGCAAAACTCCAAATCCTTTTGCGTGAAGAATGTCATCCCTCTCCCCATCATCCTCATCATGAAAACACACAGTTTTTGTTGTCCTAAGAAACAAGTGTAGAAGTAAGCACAGCACCTCGTGTTCTCACAGCTTGCGTCGGGTACGCAGCATCCACCCTAAATAGATTTTGTCTACATGAAAAAGAAAGCCTCCCCAGCAATCACTGCAAGCTCTGAGTCACAGCTATTGTTATTTACAGGTAGGGTCAGGGTTTAAATCCACAATACATATTGAATTTCAAATGAAGTAGATCAGAAAAATCAAATCTAACCCTGTTATCTTACTAGCAAAATCTGTAACTCGAAATAGTGTACAATATAGGAGCAAGCGTTAAAAAAAAAAATACAGACACCACTAGTTAGTCAGGATGTCTGCTCATGTGATAATTCTCTCTTCAATACAGCCAATTTGAAAGCTAAAAAAGAACAATAACTTGTTCTACAAGGATTTATAAATAATCACCCTTGAATTCCTTAAGAAAGGAAACGGACACTACGATGACGCACAAGCACTCTTAACATATCAAAGCTTTAAAAATAGAAGAGCACTGCCCTGCAGATAAAAAAATTGCCACGACTTTCAAATCTTGGTACCACCTAACCCAGCTGCTCTTAAACAAGAATCAGGCACAGGAGATAATGAACGCAGAAACACATTAAAACAAGTAAAAACCACCAGACTATGGAAATAGGGCCAGAACCTGAATTTCTCATCGTAGGGCAGTTTCTCTCATGTCAAATATATGGAAAGCCGCCCCGGCAGCGTGGCTTGCTCAGAGCCAGGCTGTCCCCGTGCCGCGGAGAAATCCTTCAGCTGGTTCGTGCGTTGTTGGGGAGGCGAGGGAAGAAAAAGAAAAGCTCCAACACCCGTATCTACAAATGAGATGGACCGTGTGGATCTCCACAGGCGACAGAGAAGTCGAGACCTGATTTGACTATGGTCTGAACGCAGCCCAGATACTCCTCAATATGCAGCTGATTAAAGTGCTCTTCAGCTACCTGCAACGAATTGGTAGCGCCGCTGCGATTATAGCTGTAATTATTGCTGTAATTATTCCTTGTAGGATTTGACCTACAAAGATAAACACCTAGAGAAGAGTCACAACTATGGTAAATACTGTCTCTAGACTGTCAGATCAAGGGCTGCCGTAACCAGTCACACCGTATTTAAGAAAAGTCGCCTCAAAAAAGTAAAGGCTTGCTATTCTGGCATATGAATATCGGGTTGATAAAATCTTTTCAGATTACAATCATGCATACACAGCCCTATGTAGGGCAAGAACAGCATTTCTACAGTCTGTAGCTGTTTGGCTAGATATCACCAGAGTACTCATCTTCCCACGTCTCCGAGCAAAAGAGAAGTCTTGAGCTCAGCTAATACGCGTACGAAAGAAGAGCTAAAGGGTTACTACGGAAAGTTGTCGCCCCACTCTCTGCATCTCAAAATGCGACAAAACTCTGCATGTTTCCTGTACAACAGAGCATTTTTTGGCTGAGTCACTATATCTCTATCTCTTCGTTCCCCGGGAAAAGACAGCACAGAACAACGACATTTTTTCCTCACAGAAAACCAATTACAAAACAGAAGGTACAGAATAAGAGAGAAGGGTGTTGAGAAATGATGTGCAACCTAGCAAATCAGCACCAGGTCCAGGTATGTTGCGTTAAGATCTTTAAGGCTACAAAGAGAGGCTAAATACATCACAAGACAACCATTTTTATTCTTTCGGTCAAAGTCTTTCAGCCTGTCTCACAGTACCCACGTCTCAGCTTTGCCATACAGTAGTTTGGTCCACGTCACGTAAACCTACAACGTCAGGCTTCAAGCAACGTACTTGAAGCTTTATTAAATAGGGGCAGGGATTTCAATGACTGGAGACGAAGGTGGATCTAATCAATTGATCTGAATCGTTCCTTGATGTCCTATCTGCCAGAAAGGCCAAAAAGAGATGCAGACGCGAAAAAAGGAATACGAGAGACGTCTTTCAACAAGCCACGTGTTCCTTAAACACAAACTTTTCTGGTTTATGGAAGTGGAGAATGTAGCTCGTGGCTCCCTAGACAGAGCCAACACGTGGAGAGCGCTGCCAGCACCTGGAGCAACGCCAAGGCGACGGCACCCAAGTCCCAAAGCCTACGGAAAGGGCACTTCTCAATGGGGCGCAAGTTAGCCAAAGCAGAGCAAATGTTCATAAGGGCACTACTGAAGTGCTGTTTTGGCTAATTCTCTGCCAAATACAATGTTAGCTTTAAAAAAAAAAAAAGTGCCTTCCTTTCTCTAAGGCTGAATCATTTTAGTTTAACTTCCAAAACCGTAAAATTACGTCATAAATAATGCCTGTAAAATTTGAAGCCAAGAGCTAAAAGTTTATAAAGTTACAAGAAAATGAAGACAGGCACAAAACCGCTCTGGTGAGAACTGCCAGCACGATATTGCATTTGGGTTTCTAATAAATGTTAGGAAAGCTCAACTGAAGGAAATGTGGAGAAGAGCAATAAAAGTAACGGCGTAAACAGAAGTATTTACAAGCATTTTAAAAATAAACAAAAGTACTAAACTACACTAACTATCTTCTGCTTACTCCCCACTTCTTCCAAACAAATATTCCTGGTCTATACAGCATTTCCAGGACTGAGCTGCAAAAGAACAATTTAGGGTAATCAGAGTGTAAAGAGAAAAAGAAAGAATAAAAAAAAAGATCTACAGCCGAATATGAGAAGCACTAATGCCAAGACGAGTGAAGTTTTAGAATAACTGACATACAGGTAGAATTAAAAAAAAAAAAAAAACACAAAAAATCCAAATGCGACCCCCAAGCCCATGCTTTTCAACACAGCTTATGAAATCCTGGGAAATTATCAAGAAAAACTCCACACCCTGAGGCTGGACTGGCTGATCACATAAACACCTTCGATGTTTCTTCACCACAAACAGAAACCCAAAGCCCTTAAATCAAATCCCCACTCAAATTCTGATTAAGGCCAAGTTCCCAGGCCAAATAATGCAAGTGAGTGCTGCTAGCAAGCTGCTCTTTGGTCTTTTCATTACACACCAGCACGGACGCAGGTATTAGTTAAGAGTGCAACCCTTAAATGAGAACACCGGGCCCGTAATTCTCTCCCACAACGCTGGCACCTTATGTGCCACCCAGCTTTGGAAGCCTCCAGGGAAGGCAATTCTTGTAGCCTGGGGCATACAGGAAAAAGTATTGTCTAGAGCTCAATTCCTGCAGTCCCCCGCCACCCCCCCATCCCCTGCATGAGAATAACCTCAGCGCTCCCAGATCCCGTGCGCACGCATATCCCCGTACCTTCTGCCAAACAGGATTCGTGTTTTTAACCGCTACGGAGGCGCATATTTAGCTCTCAAAACCTGAACTCAAGAAGCATGTTAGAACACGTGCCCTGCAAAGCAGATTTGCTTTCTACAGGCTTTATATCTTTTGCTGCATGTATTTAACACAGAGAGAAGCATAAACTAGTCACCACCTTGAGTTTTGGCTACACGAATGAAGCGCCTCACCTGCATACATGTGGTAGGTCAGCCTCTCGATGAGCTTGACAACGGTTCCTGCCTTTATGATGGGGATTCCAGACTTGGGCTGCATGTTTTCTTCAAACACAATATTCTCTTCGGAGTCAGGTTCTGCAAATCTATAAAGCTCAGGATTTGGAAATCTCATCTGCTCCTCTTTTTCTTCCTGCAACATTGTCACATCCAACATCCTTTCCAGCGTGCTTCTATATTGCAAAGATATCAATGCTGCCATCCAGTTGTTTTTCTCTTCAGCTGATTTAGCAGCAAAAATAACACTGTTCTCGTCTTTTAAGATGATTTCAAAAGCATGTCTGTACTCATTAGTGTCATCTTTATCGTTGATTTGTACCTTTCGCATGAAGAACTTTTCTTTTAGACGATATTCTGCATTGCTAGCACCAGGAAGTCTTGGCTGGCCGTGATTTGACTTACAGCAAATCATCAGGCCATCAAATAGAAATATGTGTCTCTCGTGCTTTGCTCCCACACGTGTGAGCGTTCCTTCCATGATGAACTCGTTACAGCATTGTCCAATGTCCTTACCCTCCCAACCATCAATATTTTTCTGGATTTCATTCATTTTCTTAATTGCTAGCTGTTTCCCCTTCATCTGCTGAGTATAGAATCGGCATGCAGACTCACTTCAGGGAAGGAAGAGGAGAAAGGCAGCCTATTAGTATACGTGTATTTAAAAACCACAACCACCGCTAACAGCAAAAACACAAGATCATCTTTCTGAGTGGTGACAATTCCACTGAGAATGCAAATCGCACTGCAAAACCAGCACTCAGCACCAGCGCCGTTGCAAGCCTTGACTAATGTTTCTCTTAAGTACCTCATCTGATAAATTTTCTACTTATCTTCTGTGCAATAAATGTTCTATCTAAACACAGGCAACCAGAAGCAGGCGAGACGTTAGTGCTTTTTAGCCTAACAAACCACTCATTTCCATAGCTGACAAACAATTTTAGACTGCATTAATTTGAGAGAAGCACGCTCGGAGAAAAGAAGCTGTTAAAGGCATTCATGTCCGAGCCTAAAGATGACACCTTGCAGCACAGAACTTGTATGGCAAAGAAAATATTGAAATGGTTTTAAGAGCAAAAGCGAAGTTTGAACATGTTTAAATAACTGCCCATATATTAGCATTAAATCAAACAGCAGATAACTGTAATCCAAGAATTTGCTACGACAGTGCAACTAAGTACGAGTTATCTATGCATTTATTTCTATTAGCCAGTGGCAATTTTAACTAGCCGTTGCACAAAAACCTCTTCCGATGAAGTAGTTTCAAACCCAAGAACATTCCCTTCTAATCACACAGAAATGTACTTTTGCAATATTTTTAGGTGGATATTTGTTATCCGAGCGTAATCAACCCACAAATGCCGTAACTTTCTACTTACCAGGGAATTCTCAGAGCGTCTCAACTACCAGTGTGCAAGGACACGTAGAAATTAGAACGGTTTTAAAACAATAACAAATTATCTTGGCTTTGATGTCACTTCCTCTGAAAAAGCAGGCTTGTCACAAACTATTTTGTTCATTGTTTACTAAAAGAGGAAACTGGGAGCCCTGGATTTATAGCAAAGCATTAAGAGCAGAAAGCAGGAAAAATGGAAACATGTTTACCTAAGCCTTCGTTTTGCAAGACTTTTGGAGCATATCCGTTCCATACTGCTTTGAAGATTTAATAGGGCCGTTATTGCTTGCTTTAAGCACTCTTTATCCTCTTCATCCTCACTTTTTTCTTCCAATTGCTGTGAACATCGAAAGTCAAATACAAAAAGCGTTACAAGCATTTTAGTACGTGCAAATCCAGAAGTTTGACCTAGGAAGAAGAAATGCAACCGTCTGCTGAATTTGCATGCTCCTGCTTGTCATTAATGCAATAATGAGGTGCATGACAACCCGGGCAAGAGCCAACTGTGGGCTAAGAGCTTAATCTCGGTAAACCAAGAGCAGCAGTCACCAGTCCCCCAGGTACAGACGCACTCAGGCACACGTTATTGACCTCAAAACTAGTTTACCTTACAACTCCAAAAAAAGGAACCCGTTAGAGGTGTTAAAACTGAAGAGGAACAAGTGAGGAAGGAGATCCCCATACGTACCATTCCGCAGCACAAGATCAAACCTGTGGGATGTCTGTACGTTTGTAACACATATAAACACTCCGGGAACAGGCCAGCTGGACCAAAAGCTACGCAAAACTCCTTCATCGCGTTTACAAGCAGAAGATCACAAGGGCTCTCACCTCACCGGTAACAGCCTAACTCGGGCTGGAAGGGACCTTGGGGATTACCTTACCCACCCTCCCGCTCAACCACAGAGCCAACACAGATCAACAACCGCTCAACACAGCTGGACAACCGCTCGACACAGATCAGGTTGTCTAAGGCCATCGTGAGTTTTGAGTTGCTCTCAGGATGGAGAGGCCACAACCTTTCTGGATGATCTGTTCCAATGGCTGAAATCCCTCATGGTGAAAATTTTTTTTCCTACTAGCTTATCGGGATTTCCCTTATTGACTTTTCATAGCGGAGTATGTGGAAGCACTGTGCAGCTGCGAGAAGTATTTGTCTTCCCCACCCTATCACGCAGCCAAAGACAGCGGGAAGGTTTCCCCTCCTCCTTGGTACCACCTAACCTCCCATCTCCTTTTCTCCGGAATGAATAAGCCCACTCCCACAGCCCCTCCTTTATCACACGCTCCATTCCTCGTGTCATCTTGACCAGCCCTTCCAGTGGGCTTGTTTCAAGACACCAGCGTCAACAGGAAGCCCTCCGCCTGATGGCCACGCGCTTGCTCATACAGCGGTATGGGCCTTCGGTGCCGTAAGGGTCTGCTGCTGGCTTGTGTCAGCTTATTAGCCACCAGGACTGGGATTTTTTTCATGCAAAAAAAAGAAAGGGGAAAAACAATAATCAGAGAGACAGTGGGGAGAAGTAAATGTTCAGCCTCCATGGAGGGGTTGCTTGGCTGTTCATCAGAAAACACAGGGGCACCTAACCACGGCCAGCTTGTAAAATCAGGGTACGTAAGTCCCTGTCTGAGTACACAGCTACATTAATGCCTTCATATCCTAACTCAACTTTTCTTAAAGAACAAAAATATATAATAAAGTTATAAACTAAAACTGGACGATAAGGGTTAATAGGAATATTTTGTGCTTAACTATCGCTGTGACAGATATCTTGTTTTCTAAAACAAGCTCTGCCATATTTTTATCCCAAGATGTTTAAGACCTTCGTCTTAAATCTTCATTTAAGCATTAAAATGTTTCACACTATAGTTAGTGAAAAAATTGTTGACTACAGCTGCGGCTTAGACATAAAACTGAGATAACAATCATTTACAAGATCATTAAGAGACAAGTGTTTCAGACTGTCACACAGCAAGAACTGGCTCACACCGCTGAAAGAGTTGGTTTGACAGAGGTGGTACAAGTGAAGCAGGAGGCTGGCATGGACCGGAGTAACAGACACCCTTGGAAACGGTACAATCGCGCTGTTTGCTTCCGGTGTGACATGTAAGTATTGTCCTCCAAAATCCAACTGCATACAACATATTCCCATCTGACATTTGAATGGGTCATAGAATAGCATTAATTCTTTCCCTGACCAGAGTTAATCATTCAGTGCAATGGCTGTCAATGCCAAAGACTACTTTTTTTAATGTTTTCAGCCATAAGGATGACCACAAAGATTATTCTAGGCAGCTTTGGTTCATGTAGAGTAATCTGTCATACTCTTGACCTCCGTGGCATCAGGCACGAGTGCCTACTCATGCGACAACCACGGAAATAGGGCTGACAATGCACCACAACAGGCATTACTTCCCAAAAGGTCTCAGGGAGAATACATCACTCCAAGAAGGAGCAGACTACCCTCGTCATATTCCTCTGCTCTCTAGATTTAACACAGAGGTATCATCTTCCCTTTGCTTCAGTTGTGCAGATCATCCAGGTTCAGAGAGGACTTCAGAGAAACGAGGCAGGCGCAGCACGGCTGGCAGAAGTCCTGAAAGCAAGCTAAGACGACGTGTAACTACCCCGAAGATTTTGCATTTGCATCTTTCCTGCGCCAGAGTTCAAAGGAGGCTCTTTGCCTCGCGCACGGCCTCTTTGCCGACTTCCGTCAAAAGCGTTTGGCTGGATTTTCTATCATCTCTGGGTAGCTACCCTACAACAACGGACAAGATTATTTTAGCCTAGTCTCCTTGAAAATAAGCCTTATTAGATCCTACAACATTCTGCCATTTGCTTGTAAGGGTACCACAGAAGACAGGGCAAAAAGCAAGTAAAACACAGAACAAAAATCGATGAAAATTAGGCTCAACGTGCAACAAAGCTTATTTTTAATACTGTCTATATATAATCTAAATGCTCCAGTCAAACTAACACAGATGCATGGTGTCTAGCATAAGGCAGAACAAAAATGGCCCATATCCCAAAAGCAGAAAGTTTTTTGAAATTTTGAAAAATCTTAAAAGAAGCCCATGCATATAGAGGCTAACGTGTATAAAGGGAGCACTAAACCAACCAAACAGAAAAATAAACCCCTATAAAGTATTGGGAGTTTTCTCAATGTAGCACCTTATCAACTCAAATACCTGGAAAAACATTATTCCCTGTAGGTTCTCTTCAGAAACATACTGGTACAGATTAATGTTCATTACTGCAGAGCATTCTGCTCCTGCGTTGAGTTTATAAAACGCTTTTTACAGCAATTTCTCTCCGGTTGCAAAAATTTTGGTGTTCATCACAGAAAAGTCCATGTCCAAAAGCAAAATAGACGTTTGTACACAGTGCTGGAGAGAAAGCAAATGTTTAAGACTAATATTTCCCCATCAGGATCCGCTGAAAGTAACCCATATTTCCAACTGTATATACAAACTAAATCCAAGCCCGGTGAGTGTAATTATGCTCCGGGTTTAACATTTGGAAAGCAGAGTGCAGAATTAGGCATCTTATGCTTAAGACCAACACGAACTGCAAATCAGACAGTGCTTGAACTACTACGAAGACGCTTCTCTACACATCGACAAGGAATTTGAAAGTTTATATTCAAGCATCGTATAATTACCATAAACTGCTATCAAAAACCGTCTTAGAACTGAGCTTAAATTACAGCAATGACTTTCATCTCACACTGCCCCCAGCCAGTTTGGAAGAGGAGGTTATGGGAAGTGAAATGGCATCACTGGAAACGCATCTAAAGTTTCTCTACGAATCCCACCGATTCTTCTTGTAGCCGTGCAGTGCCCCCTAATGAACAAATCGGGAGGATGCTAAATAAAAGCGTGCTGGGTTTTTTTTGAGATAAAGCGTCCTGTGAAGAATACTATATTATTATAGGAAGGAGGTGCAGATTTCTGATTATCAGTAGTATTACAGTTGTTGTGTTTTTTAATAATCTTACGAGAAAATATTGGTTTATAACAACGGTAATGATTCACAATACTATAGGCGCAGTATCCTGGCCATTCAAGGAAAACAAACTCGGAAAATAGGCTGCTAAGGGAAGTTTGTAATGAAAAAGTACTCTACATTGTAGGCCACGAGCTCTGAAGAGATACCAAGAAGTGGAAGACAAGGTATTTTGTTCTACCCGTTGCATAACACAAGGATTAGATATTTATAAACCCAGGAAATTCCGAACAGATGCAAAAGAAATCCTCCTCATGCAGTGTAAATTTAGACTATGGTAGTCCTTCTCTTACGCTGTCAGGCAAGTGTCTATCTAGGAAGACAGTGACGGAAATATATTTATACTTATGATGAGAATATGCAGACATAACAATACTAGTAAGTGTCACGATGGATATAAAGTCTTGTACTTCAGGTCTTACATCACAACCTAGACTTCTGTCTTCCTAGATTATTCTAAATCTCACCACTGAGATTTGTGAACCGCGGGTTCCCCCAATTCATCTGGGAGGAGAGCTCATAAATCAGCTTCTAAACACAAAAGACAACAGCGTATGGGAGGCAGGGAAATCACAATTGAATTTGCTTGACTTAAGCTTAAGTCAAGATCACTTGATCGCAGGCGCTAACACCACTTACTGCCCCTCAAAACGCTAATCCAAGAAGTTTAGTGCCTAAGCGGTCCCACGTTACAAGTGGAAGCTGCCCATGGTAGCGCTCAGAACGAGCTCAAACTAGAGCTGCTTCAGAGAAACCTCTTCAAAATCCGCTACGTGATTTCTTCGGACATCCTGAAGCCCCCAGCGAGACAAGAAGACACATGCAGAGCCAGCAAAGCAAGACTGATCTGTAGTGTGGCCGAGCTACCTGGTCCGTAGGGAAATGCTACGTAAGTAAGCGACGTTCACGAGAACTTGAGGTGCACCGACACCAGTTACTCCAGCTCCTGTTCTAATGCCTCACCGTTTTCTTCAGCGTGTTTCTGAGTATAGGGTACCTACCAAAAGGCAATCCTGAAACAGGCTATTAGATGATCAAGGATAAAAAATGAACAGGGTTTCTCCTCTGACAAATGCAGGCAGGCAGGTCTGCTGGCACCTCGCCACGAAGCGATCCTGGAAGAAGGCTCAAGAGCACTGAGCTGCCCGAGAGCTCTGTCTGAATTTCTGCAATTCCTCCAAATAATAATAAAAAAAAAAAAACCCAACTCAGCCCAAAGCAGCAGTATGCTGGGAGAACCATGCTCTCATAGCCAGAAACTTTTAATTTTTAGGAAGCATCAGGAAATCTTCTGGAACAGCAAATGGGGACAACTGCAGGGAACACTATACACTCCTGGAAAATGCGGTCTGAAAAGGCACTTCACACTTGAAGCTTAAAGGAAACTCCATGTGCTGTATTCCTGGACATACATACACAGCTTTAATGCATTGGAATTTCAAAAGTATTTTTGTTTTCATGTAAACTCAGAAAATCTTGAGTGCAGTGCAGTAAAAATATGCATGTGTTTATGTAACTGTTTATTTAGATTTACATTACAGCAGGAGCGTTATTTGCATTAAGAGTGGAACAGAACTTAATGTATCACTGAAGTAATGGCAAAAATGTTTTCTCCACTCAAAGCTGAACTATGCCTTCTCAGTTTAATTTTAAAAAGTTACATTAAAGCACATAATCTTACATAAACACGTCAAATATCAATCCTCAGATATCAGATAATCAGTTACAAAAAGCCTCCAGCATTGTGCTGGAAGTGCATTTTAAAAGAGATAGAAGCCAAAAAGCCCTCATCTTTTATTTCACATTAAGTAAAACACGCTCAGCCCATTGGGAAGCATACTGTACAAGTAAAGCATTAAACCAGAGCAAAATAAGAAGCATTTCAACTTTTAGTACAAGCTTCCCAGTTCTTTCACAGTCTGACTATGTGACTTAAAATAGATCTCAGAGATATGTGGAAAATTTAAGTACAAACTTCACCTGAGCCCAAAAAAGTAAAACGATTTGGACTAAAGAAAAATGTGAATTTAAGGAATTGCTACTTTGATTACTCGATGTGGATGCTCTTACTTGGGATGGGAGGGAATGAAATTAAAATAAATCTGTTTCAGAAATAAATTACACTACTCCAAAGTAAGTGCCATTTTTCAAATCAGGATGGACACTGAGGAAAAGTCAGGAAGAGCTATTCAGAAATATGTATCACACAGAAGTCTGTCAGTTGACGTTTCGCCAATTCAACAGTTCAAAGTTTTCCGTAACAGGTTTCTTACGTGCCCGATTTGCCACTAGCATTGCCGTGAATGGGTATAGCCTGTCAGGAGACCGTATTTCAGATTAGGTCTGCTCAAGTGCCTGCTAGGTATTTCAACCGGTGTCTGCTCAGCAGGAAAGAGTGTATTTTTGCTCTCAGTTTCGGCAGCTGGGAAGGGATTTATGTCCATGAGCAATTCTCGTTGAGCTTACACAACCAACCTTTCCTTCATCAAGGAACAGATATTTGAAAACAAGGCTTCGTTTTCAAATACGTTCCCTCATGTCCTCATTAAACCATTTCCTAAACATTCAGACTTTTTGCAGGCTATAGTGCCATATATGCATTTTATATACCCAGATTCTATTACTAGGGAAACGGATACTTCGTTTACAGGAGGCCTCGTCTTCTCAGAGTATGGAAAAGCCATTTGTTCTGCATTCTTCAAAAACATGCGGGTTGTTTGGGTTTTTTTTTTTTGCATATGCTGATGTCTCTTCCACAGCAGATTCATTACCTTTCTGCAACAAACGTACAAGTTCACACAGATCCTTCCAGAGCCTTCATGCTCTGAAATTCTCTTCTTTCTTACTGTCACTTTGGTTTGTCTCATCATTATTAGCAGACCTGCAGAATACATTGGAAATTTAAAATTCATAATTACGTTGATAACATTTAGTTAGATCAGTATTTGAAATATCACAAAATATTTACCTATGGCCTTCCACACTTGTAATTGAGGTCCTCCATTTTCTTCCCCCAAATTTTCCATCATAGTAAAGACAATTCAATTTGAAAACACCTTTTGTAATTCCAAAGCGGATTAAAATCCACTTTCGCTGCTTCGACACAATTCAAGTCTGATCCTTGCCAGCCAAGTCTGCAAGGCCGTAAGCTCAACTGGATGGCACCTCTACGTTTGGATAGAAACGTACGAATTTTCGAACACTACGCAAGATGAATTCACAAGTTCAGAGCTCATTCTGGGAAGCACCAGTAGAACCCTGTTGATTAAGGAGAAAACAGCAGAGGAAATGGGGGATGACAAGCAGACTCCCATCTGTAGACTTGCTCTACAGAAACCATGAATGCAGCTTGTTCTTTTACTTGTGTTTGTCGTTTCCTACATCCTTCCACCGGTTTCCACTGAAGATATCAAAGTATTGACAGAAAACACAGACCTCCACTGCTGTCAGAGCAAACAGAGAAAGCGTGCTGGTAGCGGGACTAAATCCACAGCTCCACGGCCAGAAACATTTCCACTGAAGAAATCAAGTACATGAAAGTCTCAACCATAGCGCTACCTCTCTCCGAGGATCTGCCTTTCATACAGAAGGTGACAGGAACAGAGGCAGGAGAAGAGGACAGGGAAATATGCTACTGCTATTAAAAGCCTGTACAGCAATACGAGTGTATCAGGGACTATCTCGTGACTGCCACAGTCACAAAACCTAATGTCATCCTATAGGAGCTAAAAATCTCAGCCACAATACGCTTCTTCGCATTCAATCCTTGACGGATTACTTGTGTCGAACCTTTTATTTAGAGGCAAAAAAAAAAAAAGGATCAAAATTTGTCCAAGTTCCTGTTAAGACCCATCTATTTTTATGAGACCTTGGCCTTGGGTGCTCAGCGTAAACTGCTGCCGTGTAAGCTAAAGAGCTATCTACCCTCATCAGCGGCGGTCACTGAAAACCAGGAACAGATCACCAGCCCCAGAGAAGAGTCCGCCCCAGTACAGCTCTCCTCATTCCCACAGTACCGGGGAGAATTTGCCTTGCAGGTATTCCTAGAAAATGGATCAGAAAACAGGACTCTGGAACCCTACAGTTAAACACAGAAGTGAAGTCAGAAGTTGGAGTTGGGTTAGTGCTTCATTTGACTCCCCAAAGGGGCATCATCTAGATAAGAACAGTCTGGCCCCGTTCCATCCTTCTCCCTGCTTCGAGGGATCAAAGTACAGCGTTTGTTGGTCCGGCAGCAGATTGAAAATAACACAGCTCAAGTGTCACTGAGGACTGTAAGCAAAGTGGAAGGAGGCATTTTTTACTTTTACTTTTGTTAGATTTTATCCAGTTTTTGCAGAAAAACAATTTTAGTGGGATAATGGAAAAAATATTCTCCAAGGTAATGACTTCTCATTAGAAAATTCCCTGGAAAGAGACATCTGCTTCTCAAAAGCACAGACACATCCTGCGTAAAAAGAAAAAAGCTATACCACAGAACGTACAGCCCCATCGCAAGTCCGTTACAGATGACATAAGCCATTGACAAATGAAGTGATACACATACCCCTATAAGTATCTCTGATACAAACACCTAGGAAATCCATCGAGTACCACAACCAGAAAGAAAAAGTTAAATACATTCTGAATAACTTTGTCAGTTAAAGAGTTACGTCAGAGAGCCCAACTGTATTAACAATAACCAAGTTTGTGGAAAAAGTGCACACGCACACGTGAAAGTTTTATTTTCCCCTATCATCTTCCCTTTGGCTGCCAAACACACAGCTGCCTTAGAGCATAAACCCACTAGCATTTAAAGGAGAAAAGCAAGAGAAATGTTGCCAATGAAACCCCACAAGCAAGATTACCTGGCTGTATCACTTCCAACTTCTACCATAAGGCACAACTTCCGTACCTTTACAACATCGCAGTTGTAATATAAGTCTTCATAGCTTAACCATACGAAGAAGTTGCTTCAGTTTTTCACCTACTGTCATATTCTAGGAAATCTCTTCTTAGACTTGAGACCAATTTTTACATCACCCCAGCTTTTTCTCCCAAGAAACACTCAAATACGCTTTGCAGTCCTTATCACACACTAGCAACAGTTTGGTCAAGCTACATTTCCTCCAGCAGATAGGCCTTCAGCTGTCACAGAGACATAAAATTGCACGTTATCTCCAGTGGATGTAAAAAAAAGTCATCTCATCTGCAGTTACATATACAAAGACGTGTAAAACAGTAATACCTCTGGTTTTACTTTTATTTCAAAACAGTGTTGTACGTATAAGTTACTGTGTTTGGAAAGAAGCACACCAGACAAAGTGATTTTGGAAAATAAGATCCTTTGCTGACACTAAGTAAATACTTTCTTAAAATAATTCATAGCTAGTCTGAATCTGCCATTTTCTGGTTTTAATATGAACTGAAGGAAACTTTAAGAATTGACTAAAGCAAGAGAACCTGTTAATTACAGTGCCTGTACTAAATACAAGCCAGCAGACAGTGTCTTGAGACAATGACCTCTAATTGCAGATATTGTAAAAACATTGCAGGCTGCCAAAGTTCAACTAATTAAGACTCAGTGATTCTCCACCCTGGGTTGGGTTACACCAGTTACAGATGGGATCGCAAACCAACTTCATTAAATTTGTTACACTCTGGATCATGAGCCTGGCTGAAACAAGGCTGGGAATCAAAGTGAAGTCAAAGCCCCAAATAATTTGGGATGTGTTGCCCAACGCAACACACAGCAAGAGACTCACAGGATTAACCTAAAGATACTTTAGTCCTAAACTATTAACACGTCACCACCCCGTGCCTTCTCCAGCAACACGTAACAAATTTAATACCGTCAGGTTGGGAAAAGCATGGTTTATCATCTTGGAAGACCTTGTCAAACCACATTTTTTTTAAGTTTCATTCGCACAGCGAAAGAGGAAGACAAAGTTTAATTAAGTATTATTCCTACTTGAGCTGAATTGCCAGTCAAGACTGACAAATTATTTATCATCTAAGAACAACGTTTGAAAAAAATGAATAAAACACACGAGATGCTGTTGTGAAATGAGAGCATCCTGAGAATTTAAAATCATTATAGGTAGAATTCCAACTAAACAAATATTTGCAAAGAGACAAGAAGTTTCCATTCATAAGTCATGGGAGCCAAGTCTGCACTTGGTTAAAAAAAAAAAACAACAACCTCTCCTGTTTTCCAGAACATATTCTTTTATCTAAGCGAAGTTTATATATGCTTTCAGCCATTCCTACTTGGGGAAAAAAGGGAATTTCAAAGTAATTTTCTATTTACCCAAAGAAAGGAAAGAGTATCACACATGCACATAAATTCACAGCATCTGAAACAGCGCCCAATTCAATTTAAAAGTCTTGTAAACTTCTTTCTTCAATAACTCGAGGTGATAGATAACTGCACTATTTGTACCACCCTACCTTTCACTTAACAGTCCACATTTAGAAAAGCCCATTCATATTAACTGCAAATCTGTAGACAAGCACAGTCTCATATGAAGCTGCTATTTTATACAGTTATTTTCTTATATAAAAGTTTGGGGACTTTGAGGTTGGTCGAAGGAAAACATGGCCCTTAATCATATGCTAATTTTCCAACAAAGTTACAGCAAGGAGCTTCAGCTAAAAATAGAATACGTATTTGTGCATTCCTGGTGCCCTGCCAAACTTCAGGAGGGCTTTAGTTTCTAAATAGGATAACCATCAGTGGATGGAAATTTACTTTTTTTGTAGTCTGCATAGTTAGAAGGTAACTTTGAGATGCATTTTAAATAGATAACTTCAAAGTATGCAAGATTACACAACATAGCTCAAAGAAAAATGCTAATCCCTTTATCCTTAAGTATATCTATATTCAAGAGAAATAAAGTGGTTTTTCCACATACTACTTTGCCAACATTTTGTCTCTTCATACCAAGAGATCCATTTTCATAGCATTTTTAAACTTGATTAATCATAGATATGCCTGCAATCATTAAATCGGGCCTCTTGCCATACAAAAGAATTCAACGCAACCTTGCATCAGTGAAATTGTCAGGGTTAACTGGCTAAATAATTCCACCAATTCCCCTTCCGTAGCAAAGACCCTTCCATCAGGCCATTTTTAAGTAGAACCAAACTGGGAACCTGTTTGAATATTCCAGATACAAGAAAGAAAATGTTATTGCCAGCAGAGACTACTTGAGGGAGGGATTCATACGCTATGTGCACGTGTATGTGCTAATTGACAGATGAAGCTACGCCATGAGAGCCAGTACCTCTCTCTTCACGAGCTCCTATTATCCATCACTGCCTATTATGTGTATCGCATCGAACAGGCCACAGCAACGGATGTCTCACTAAAATGTGAGACGAGCAACACACTTAGAAGAAAACCTGGAAGGTTATCATATACAGAACAAAATCCAACCCAACAATGTCACATTTACACAGGGTGGAGGGCATGTGTGTGTAGAGCATCAATGAGAAAACACAAGAATTTTACATAAAGCATAGGTCAGGAGTTGCAAAAAGATTGATAACCTTCTGGAGGTGGGCTTAGCTTAGACTCCAGTTTGCCCTAAAAAAGGTGAACATCAGCTGCTCCCTATTTCCGCAAGCGCACATGCCCTCTTCTCCCCACTAAAATTGCCCATGGCAAGAAGCAACACAGGATGCCCGTGCGTCAGACAACGTTAACCCGTCACGCTTTGTCTATTATGTAAGACAATACCATGTTCACGTAGAAGTGCGCAAAGCCACTAGGTACTGCATTTTGAGACTGTGTGATAAAAGCACGAGCAGAGAAACCTTATGTCTCTGCAGGTCTTTATCATACAAAATGCAGACAAGCTGTATCATACCTCCCTTCCAATGGACTGTCATGAAAGGAAATGCTTAATATGTTAAAGATGTCTGAAAAGTCAGACCAAACCCATGAGCGAGACAAACAGACCAAGCATACGTTCCAAAATTCAAAAAAAGCATGTTATACAAGATGAGCTACGTGCCAAAGCTGTACGTGTAGATCTAAATCAGTAAAAATGGTGTTAAAACTGTAGACACATAGACTCAAAGATGACCTAACTAGTGGGTTATCCCAAGACAACCAAACAAACATGCATGAAAAACACACCCAGATTTCTTCAAAAGAGCAGAGATTTCTTTTTTTTCTGCTTCTGATCCAAATTTCCCCAAGTAATTAAGTTTAGAACACTGTATCCCTTATGAGTTTCCATTAAGTCCAAATGAAAATTCTACTTGACAGTTTTCCTCAAAATGCTCTACACTCCCTCAAGATTATTATTCAATGCTAACTGATAAATGAGTCAGAAAAACATTCTGTAGCTATTTTCTTTACGTGTGTTGTTACAGAGTCTTTACTGTTACCCTACTGACGTGAGGTCTCGTACACTTCTTGGGCTTTTTGTAATATAATCAACCCAGCCATCCTTTTGAAGGGAGGATATCACCCCTACAACCACCATGGGATGTGCACTGCAAGAACACTGAAGCTTTTATGAAAATAAAATGAAGTCTGAAGGGAAATCTTACTGTGATCTTAAATTTACGAAGTAACAGCTTGAGAAAGCCTTGAACACTCCCTGTAATACAGCTATTTGCCACTATCTCTTACCACTGTCGAAACAATCATTCCAAGAATATGAGTACCTAGATCTCTATTGCTTTCTAAATTAATAGTAAACTTGATTATTCAACACAAATCATGAGCTGCTGTAAAACTTCCATGAAATTACAAGCCGATATTCAATTAGCTATAGCACGCACCAGAACATATAACCTGCTTTTCTTTCATCATAGCAGTTTTATTATTCACATTCTAGTAAAAGATTTTACACCTAACTGAGCACACAAAGCTCTGGTACCCAACACCGAGAATTATGAAAAAAACATCAGATTGACACAACTTTCTTACTTTTAGCAGTTCAAAATAATGAAGACAGTGGTAAACAGGGGCAAGGAGCAGCCGGGGTAGAACATACTGAACAGCTTCTTTAAAGCCTTCACCTATTGACTAGAGACAAAATAAGTTTCAGTCTTAAAACAATAAATGCAATGAAGCAGCAATATAATGTAATTAAAATAGTAATATCAATAATATGACTGACTTAAAAGAAAGTTACCTGTAAATAAAATGCTGCTCCTGGCTTTGATAATTGACTTAGAAAATGATCATGAAAACCAGGTCGCAAAATATCTTGTGCATATGATTCATATGGATCAAATGCTAGTTCCTAAGAAGAAATACAGAATAATTTTACAAAACTGATTTAATATCTAAACTTCATATTTTTAAAAGAAAATACATACACGACATAGGAGAGACTTTTCCGCGTACTTTTTCCAAAACAGCTGTAGAGAAGAATCAATACTTTTACGTGCACAGACTCATGGAGTAATCCAGTCTGGAAGAGATATCTGGAGGTCGGCTGGTCCGAATCCCCGTTCAAAGCCGGGCCCACCTCAGGGCCAAAGCCAGATCCAGCGTCAAAGCTAGCTGAGGTTGCTCAGGGTCTCATCCAGTTGAGTCCCAAGCACCTCCAAGAATGGAGGCACCAAAACCTCTCCACGCAGCCTATTCTAACGTTCAATCTCTCGTTGCAGATTTTTCTTCCCCCAGTATCTAATCTCTACTGTGAACCCCCAATAACAGACTGCCTCAGTCTTTTCTACACCTTCCCTTCAGGTAACTGAAGACGGCAATAAGATCACCTTCCTCAGACTTCTCTTTTTAAGACTGAATAAATCCAGCACTCTCAACCCTCTTTGTACATCATGGGCCTCAACTCCTTCATCATCACGGCAACCCTCGTGTACAAGCATATCTTGTACCAGGAAGACCAAAACTGGACACAGTATGCCAGATATGGCCTCGAGTGCTACACAGGAATGATCCCTCAACCTGCCGGCTACACTTTTCCTAATATAAGCCGGTAGGCAGTTAGCCTTCACTGCCGATTCCTCAGGATCTCCAAGCCCTGTCGAGCAGTACTGCTCCTCAGCCAGGCAGCCGGACCATTGCACGGGGTTGTCCGGTCTCAGGTGCAGAACTTCATGTTTGCCTTTACTCAACTCCATGAGGTTCCTGTAGGTCCATTTCTCCAGCCTGTCAGGTCTCCGAAGAAGCGGTCCTGTCCTCCTGTGTGTGTCCCCATACTTTGGCATCACCTACCAACTTGAGGAGGCAGATCTTCTCCCACAACGCTAATACAGACATTAAACAGTATCAGCCCCATCAAACCCTGAGGAATGCCACTAGCCACGGGCAACCAGATGGACTTTGTATTGCTGACGACAGTCCTTGAAGCCTGCCAGTCCAGCTAATTTCCCACCCACTCCATAGTTGAACTATCTAGTCTATGTCTCACCAAACTGACTATAAGGATACTATGAGTGACTGTGCTGAAGGCCTCACTTAAGTTCAGATAAGGCATACTGACTGCTCTTTCCTTTGCGCGTGGAGCCAGCCATCTCCTCTTAGAAAGTAGTCAAGTTGGTCAGGTAGTTTGTCCTTTGGAAATCTGTGCTGGCTGTTGCCAATCACCTTCTAGTCCCTCGCACGGCTGGATGTGAATTCCAGAAAGATTTGCTAGTCTTCTCAGGGACTGAGGAGAGGCTGATCAGCTTCTAGTTTCCAGGATTGTCCTCATCAGTCTTTCTGATATTGGGCATAACACTTTATCTCCGGTCGCTGGAGACCTCCACAACTCACCACTAAATTTCAAGAATTCTAGACAGTGGCCTTGCAGTGACATTACCCAGCTGCCTCAGCATCCTGTCCCGCCCCACAGACTTGCATATATCCACCTTTGATCAACAGTCCCTAACTCGATCTTTGATTTTCACCTCTCTCCCTCAACCTTTGGTAGCAGGCCTAACCGGGAAACCTAGAAGCACGTCTCGCCAGTAAAGACCAAGCAAAGGAGACTTGAATACCTCAGTCCACTCCCTGTCCTCCAGCACAGGGTCTCTCACCCCAGGAGCAAGATACACGCGTATTCTACCATCTTATTTTTCATGCTATTTTACTTATAAAAGCCCTTCTTGCTTTGCTTCATATTCCTCACCAAGTTTAACCCCAGCTGAGCTCCAGCCCTCTTAATACCATTTCCACCTGCCTAGACAATGCTTCTACACTCCTCCAGGGAAGCCTGTGTTTCTTTTTGAATCATAAAATCATTTAGGTTGGAAAAAACCCTTAAGATCACCAAGCCCAACCATAAACCTAACACTACCAAGTCCACCACTAAACCATGTCCCTAAGCACTACACCTACGTGTCTTTTAAATACCTCCAGGGATGGTGACTCCACCACTTCCCTGGGCAGCCTGTTCCAGTGCTTGATAACCCTTTTGGTGAAGAAATTTTTCCTAATATCCAACCCAAACCTCCCCTGGTACAACTTGAAACTAAACTCTTGTCCTATCATTTGTTCCTTGGGAGAAGAGACTGACACCCACCTCGTTACAACCCCCTTTCAGGTAGCTGTAGAGCAATGATAAGGTCTCCCCTCAGCCTCCTCTTCTCCAGAACCACCCCAGTTCCCTCAGCCGCCCCTCACAGGACTTGTTCTCTGTGAGGAGCCTTCACCAACTTCACTGCTCTTCTTTGGATGCACTCCAGCACCTCAATGTCTTTCTTGGAGTGAGGAGCCCGAGTTTGGTTAAACAGGATACTCCAAACTGCGCTCGTCCTTGCCTCCTGCTACATCTACCCTTTTTCTTAGGGACTGGGAATGCATATTCCTTGTGCATTGAACACACCGCCTTTGAAAACAAACCAGCTCTCCTGAGCCCTTTCTACCCTCAAGGTAGCCACCAACGCAATCCTGCCTCCCAATTCCCTGAACAGGCTAAGTCTACTCTCCCAAAGTCCAGGGTCTTCAGCTTGCTTATCTCCTGCACTTTTCTCAGAACCTTAAACTTTACCACCTCTATCACCTGCAGCCAAGCCTGCCATTAGCTACGATGTTCCTGACAGTTCTTCCTCGTTCATGAGAAAGAGGTCAAGTGCAGCACCTTTCTTAGTTGGCCTATCAGCACGTGCCACAAAAAACTGTCCCCAGTGCCCTCCAGAAGTCTTCTAGGTTACTTGAACCATAGTAAGCTGCCCACCCAGCAGATGTTGGGAAGGTTGTTCTCCCAAGAGAACCAGGGCCCGGGATAAGGGTATGACTCCTACTTGTTTAGAGAAGGTTTTGGCCACTTGTCAATTAGGCAGTTTTTGAGGAGAAGCTTGACCACAACATGCCTTTTGGTGGCCTCCTCCTCTGATCCTGATCCTTAAGCATTCAAGCAGCTCATCATCCATTCCATAACAGAGCTCCATGTATTTGAGCTGATCTTTTGTCAAGCCTCTTGGCCTCATCTTCCCCATCTGTCCTTCTGAGTACCTGTATTCGTTCACACAGCCCTCCATCATGCAACCCTTCCTGTCATTCACATGACAACTCTGCAACTGTGCACAGGCTCCCAGATCCTCTATCTGTACATGAGCACATGCACCCTGGGGAAAGAGACGCTTCAGATGAGCCTTTGGTCATCCCACCCTCTCAGGAGGAAGGTGCAAGAGCCTTTGTTGTTATGCTTTCTGTTATGCACGTCCCCTTCTCCTCTCAATTCTTCAATCTACAAGCTTTGGTCTCCATCCACTAACAAGCCTAGTTCAAAAGCCTTCCTCACCAGCTTAGCAAGCCTGTTGGCAAAGAAGCCCTTGTTCTACTTTGTCTTTCCATAGCAATCCTGATCTAGAGCCGATTTACAGGATACCTCCATTTTTGTCAGTCTAGCCACAGGTGTTGGCTTTCCCCCAGCTCCATGCTCTCTAAAGTTTAAACAGCCCTATAAAAACTGAGGTTTAGAGACTAAAAAGGTAAAAGCACTCAAAAATGGGCAGTCTATTCATCATGGTGAGGCTGGAAGAAGAGATCTCAACCTAAACAGAGGCAGCTAGAACAGAGATGTACTTAGCATCTAAGTGCAAGTCATTAAAATACATACGAATAGCAAAAAAAAACCCAAAACACCCCAAGTATTTCCTTACCTCTGCCATGTCTTCAAAACAGCTGCCTACAAGCGGATGAGGACTACCTTCATCTGTCATTTCAACAGTGTCTTCTATATGACCCAATAACTTCACACTAAGTTCATGAATGTCCGATATACGACTAAATATATTTTCCACATCCTGCAAAAAGCAACAGAAGCAGACAAAAAAAATCAACAGGGGATTGGACACAATTTATAAGAGGAAGAATGTTATGTGCAAAGCTACTCTGTTATGATATGAAAGTGGAGCACTTCCTTAAAGAGAACAAGATTTTATAATATATTTTATTACACGCTTTCTGTGTAATTTATGTAAGATCATAGAATTTATTTTTACAATAATGACACTATATATATGTATAAATATATAAAAATTTACAATTATTCAAACATGGCAAAGAACAACAGTGCCAAATCTTAAGTTACAAGCCTGCAAGTGAATATAGTAAATTGGGTGGTTTCTTCCGCAGTTCTACAAAACCAGTGCTTCCCCACAAGTGCTCCTTTACTACTTCTATTTCAGAACTTGAGACAAGTGCTTCCTCTACTATTGATACATTGAACTGGACAACAGTTAAGTTGTAGAAGGGTTCATCCAGATTTACAGATATTATAGTACAGAGGTTTTTTGTTTGTGGTTTGTACAATACTTACATGAGATGAAAACAGTTTTGAGTTGGAGGCATATGGCTCTCTAAAAACTCTGATAATGAGATTTAGTTCCCTTATATACTGTCGAACCTCTGCCATAAATGACTTCACTAGGTCATAATAGGTTTGCTCCCCTGAGGTGGAGGGTTCCTCATCAGATAAAGTTAGTGCACTTAAATCTTCTACATCTTGATGGAACATATCCATTAATACCTAGGGAGCAAAGAGGGGGAAATCCACAAAGTGAGAACTTCTTTTCAAGATCTACCAGTAAGTTACCAGTAAAGGAAATCTATTATTCCCATGAAGTCAGAGTGATCAGCAGTAAGATTTATGTATTATCATTCTGCAATTGGTTGAGCATTACGAAAGCAATATTCATGGCTATGAATTTGCAAGTCAGTATTTGCAGCGGCACTTTCTGAAGAATTCCCACTCATTTAGACCAATCCAGGCATCTCTCCAAGAACATGGTCCTAAAATCAATTACAATTTTAAGAGGTCTGTGAAGTATACAAGACACATTTAGCTGTATTCTATTACTCTGAATTAGCCATGCATAATCTAAATTTCTGAAGATACTGTATTATCTGAAGTCAAAAAGCGTGTGCATTTTGGCTTTTCAGCTTTAGCAGGAAGTCACACATGATCGTGCTCAGAACCCTGTAATCTATCTGCGATGAATACTGGCCTGCCCACACACTGTACGTGGCCTGGTTTCTGTCCTTAACTCCTGAGTTCTCTCGTTAAAACAGACCCTCGAGGAAGGGCACCAGCTTCGGAAAAGGTGGCAGTCACGTTGCAGAACTACACGGACAAAAGGACCTCTAAAAACTTTGACTACCGGAGGTCCCAGTTCATACCCAAGCAAGGCTTGCCAAACAGAAGCAATTAATAATTCGAACTTCTCAAGAAACGTGGATCACTGAACATTTCTTCCAAACATGGTATCTGAGCCAGGAGTCATTAGAATGACTTAGCAAGTGGCAAACAGAAATCATACTCTGGGTTGTTTCCATGATACTCGAAGAACATCTTAAAGGTAAACTAAATAAGTTGACTGCAAGTTAGTAAAAGGCATCCTTATTTGAAGTATCTTTAGCAGGAAGAAAACCTGAAGAGGGTCCACAAACAATCTACAATGATGTAGCAAATCTTTACAACAAGGCAGCATAAGACATAGTTCAATACACAAGATGACTTTGTCCTGGGATAGACAGATGGGACCGTATTTATAAACAAATCTGCTGCCCAGAGCTACACCCCTTCCAGGAACTCATGAAGTGTATCAAACAATACATGCAAACTTCAAAATAAATGAGAACTTAAGTGCTGTTTGCCAGCCTCCCTTCCGAACAGATGGAGGTGAAGCGATGGCAACCTACGCCTGTTACTGCAGAGACTGACAAGACTGCTGTCAATCACTGAAAAGACCGAGGAAAAGACTGCAGGATCACAGCCGTAAATACTCCTCTGAGAACCACAGGAGGGAAGGCTAACACATTACACACGAACTAGAGTTTTTAAAATGGCAGAAAACAGAATGAAAAAGCGGTTTTCAAAATAATTCTAAAACCGGAGATCAAGAATTAAACTTCTCAACGCCACACAACAAACATGACATTTACCCTGGTATTTACAGTAAAAGTCTTCTCTCTCTAAAGCATGTTACAGGCGCTTCTCCAGAAGACGTGTCAGTTAACCAAGCTGTTGACTACTGATATTGGACAAATGAACTATTCTGCAGGAGAATACTTGGGGGTCTCTAAGTTCAAGAGAAGATCTGGTAGGTTCATCAGACTTGAATATTGGAAGAAACACACCTACCTAGAACAGTCATTCTTCACCCAGGTCTTGTCCTAACACTCCTCAAAAATATACAGGTCTAGTGAGGAGGGAAATGGGCACACAGCAGGTTCTTTCTCCTAGTGAATCAAAGTTCCCTGCTACACACCCTGGTCTTAAGCTTCTCTAAAAGCAGAACAATGGACATTTTGCATTAACGCTGACTTCTTCTGAAGCTCTAAGAACAGAAGGTGATTCATCTTTCAAAGCCAGTGAATGTACATGGAACTCAGGTTATAAGAAGAATACTAACTAATTCTGAGGAATGGAACATTATAGGGTGACTACTGTAGGAAACCACACGGAATAATGCGGGTATTCAAGGAGGCCCCAACATATGTAACTTTACTTCACGGACACAGTTCTAGCACATACTTGAGCTAGAAGATTCCAGGCTGTATTCACAAGGTGCATATCTCACTACCATGAAATCCACAGAAACAAATTAAAGTAACTATAGCCCAGATATTGAATTTAGAGCAATCAGAAGCACGAGCAGACAGTAGAAGAAAAACAGTTTGCATTTTAACGGAGTTTGTTTTTTGCAGACAAGACAAAATTTTCCAGATGGACGGCCGGCACAAAAGCAAGTGTGAAAGTGCTTCAGAAGAAAAATGGCACACAGGGCCAAGAAACTGTTCCGGTTGTTTTGTTTCAAAAAAATAAAAAAAAGCAGAACACGTTATGGGTATGAACATTATATACTACGAAGTTTCTCAATGCAACTGGAAAGAAAACACCTTGGGAGCACCTTTCAATGGCTTGTTCTGCTGAGGCAGTAGACCAACAGGCCTGCTTTAGAGCCTTTCGAAAGTGTCTTCTGTGTCATATCAAAGAATTCCTCCAATGTAATGTAATGGAAGTTCCTAAATCAACTTCATCACGGCTTTTCTGCTCACCACCTTTCCTAGGATAGAAAGAAGCACGCAGCAACAGCACTTGTTCCTGTTGTTATTCTATGACAAATATTCAACCATACACCTTCAAAGCCTCTCCTAATGACCAAAAGCAAGAGTGACCAAGACTACTATCCTGACTGGGAAGTACATGACTCTTCAAGACCTCAGAAGACATGTTAAGAGAGAGTAAAGAAAGGTGAAGAAAATAGGATGACGAAAAGCAAGCGGGAATGAGACAAAGGCATTCATTGAACCACGGAGGCTATCCCAACCGAAGATACTGATTAACACAGACCAAGACAAAATACTGAAGAGAGATGATAAATCTGAAAATCCCTAGACTTCAGCAAGATTAGAGATTCTTAAATCCCATCCCTTAAAGGATCAACTTCAAGCATTGTTTTTTAAACAGTGGAACGCTTGAGATGCTAACGAGGTGCCCAGAGAAGCCAGAGTGCAAAGGCACCTGAGAGACAGACGGAGGACCTTGCTCTATCACTGCTGGAAAGAGAGGCGATTCCTGCCTGAACCTAATGAATCTTCTCAAGCTACAAGAAAGACTAACCGCAGATAAAAATATGGACCGCTAAGGAGGATTAGGCTGAGATGCTAATGCAGGTGGGTTTTTAGTTTTAAAACGCTGGACCATCAAAGCACTACTTTTTACATGCAATCCAGTCTTACTTATTTTGGGAGAACACCCAAGCTTAATTTCAGCCTTCTTTTTTCAAGCTATAAAATAAGGAATAGACATCATCCTCTCAAAACTTAACTAAAACTTCCTGTTAACATGAGAAACAAGAGTTAGGCTTACCTTATCAGCACACATTGCCACTTTAATATCTTGTTTTGTAATCTCATAATGTCTTATATTCCGCACATAATTCCCAACCAGTTTTAGGATGTCTGCAGAAATGTATTCTAATACTGCCACTATGTAAACAGACACTTGGTGGTCAATTTTGTAGCCTAGAACTTCCTGAAAGGAAACAAAAAAAACCGTGTCCCACGGTTACTCAGTCAATGAAATACACGCCATAGGTTACAACTAAAACCAGTAAGTTTAAGACCCTACTCAGTAAACATTCACCACACGTCCACGGTTTATTGTAGTAATAGAAACACAGTAGTAGGCCTAGAGAAGAAACAGTGTCACTGTAGACACTGTGGAAGTGACAACAGCCAATGACTGTCCCAAAAACCTCACTTAAGCATTTAGGGCTATTTCCAGAAGTTTCTTGAGCATTTTCTTAGTCATGCAAAATGAAACAAGACCAATCAAATTCATAGCAAATGAGTTCTTGGCTTTGTTTGTCCAACAGAGAATTAACTAATTTAAGTGAAAAAGAAACATATGCAATTAACTAAACTGGAACACTTAAAACTATGTAACAAACACAGACATTCTTATTATTCCTTTTTGTTTACATTTCAGGCAGCATACAGACATTACACAAAACAAAGGTGTCAACTTCTAAGGGCGCTCTAAAAGCAAGATTACATCACTGCTTACCTTTAATAAGGGATGAATTTTTTCTACTGGGAGAGATAATGGATTTCTTCGTTTCCTCTTCTCAATAGCAGACTGGGCATCAGCTATTGCCCACTTATCAATAGGATGGGGAAAACTTTTTTGAACGCGATCCTTAAAAAAAACAGGACTAAAGGGTAAATGCACAGTCTGAATGATTTTAGCAATATTACTACATTATCAAAACGCTTTACATTACTTAACAAAGGAAATGTTTGCTAATGTTAGTATTTCAACTATAAAAGCTTGTACAACATGCATAAATTTTATCATTTTGGTACATGCTCCCTATGTTCATAAAGCTGTATCAGAATATCATTATCATAGAATAATCTAGTGCTCAAAATTTGAGAAATGCCAGAATTAAGTCGCTGCTGCAGGCATGATTTGCTCCCCTTGTGCAGAGGCCTGGTAATTCAGCGTTTAAATACACGACTACATTTTATCCAGCACTTTACTCCCTGTACAGAACAGTCACTGAATGAGATGGTACGAGTTTTCTGTTTCACCTTTACTGATCAGCACATGGTCCAGATTTTATATGTGCAAACCGCCCTGACAATGGCAATGAACATAATAGGAAAAGAGAATGTCCAACAGCACCCACATATTGTAAAACAGTTTCATAGTCTACAGTTGGACCAGTTTATTTACTCCTTCCAGCAGTCAGGGTGCCCCAGGACACCTACACTCTCCCATGCATTGAACAACTCTCCTGCTGGAACTCACCAACAGGTCTCTGGAGGTTCAAAAGCTTCACCGTTTTTGGTAGCCCTGGTGTTCAGAAATGCCAGAAATCTAATTTCTCAGCTAACTTCACATTTTATTTTTTCACACCACAGTTCCCGCTGACTGTTTCGGTTGCAAGTGCTCACTTACGTAAATATGACCCCCGTTTGAGCAACCGTGAAATGAGGAAGATGAAGTTAATGACCACTTACAAAGAGCTGGTACAGGACAAAGTACACAAACAAAAACTCTCTGACAAAAAACTGGGACAGAATACAATTCTATAAAGGTGGCACCCAACTTTCCAAAGTACAGGCTTTGGTTTTTCTCCCCTCATCATACCACTTCTGCAAAAGGAAAGCGGAGGTCCTACCAAAAAAAAAAGGCTCATTCACTACCTAATACCAATTCACTCCCCTAACATAGTCCAGCCGGCTGAGTGAACAGCGAAGGTGTCCTGGGGAAAAATAAATGTGTATGACCATATAATTAAAGACAGCATCATTATGCATAAACACAAAGGGGGTAAATTGAGGTTGCTTGATCATCTCTAATTCTTGTATTTCTCATCCTGACTTCACAGCCATGAGACTCGTAACGCAACGCTGCGTGTCAAGTTTTTTTATTAGCATTGTTTAAAACACACCATTAAACACAAACCTCTTGTCTCTTGAGCTGCCAGACCAGAATGATGTTGCAGAACAGGCCGGCCATTAAAGGGGACACTGGAACACCATTAGAGGTGTCAGTGTTCAAAAGAGAAGAGGAAGGATGAAATTCATGAATCTTGAGCTCATGGTTTTTTTTGATTTGTTTGGTTTTTTTTTTTTTTGGCCATTAGTCCACTTTCTTCAGAACGTGAGGAAGTTGCCTCTTGTTTTGTTACCTAACCCAGCACAGGCACAGCCCCCGAGTACTGGAAACCAACTTGCACACGGAGTCTGTACTTGGCACCAAAGCCTTCAAATCATGGTTAAGCACAAAGGGTTACCAAGATGTTCATGGGCTCAGAAGCTTAACTCATTTGTTTCTCAGATGGAGAAACTCTTCTCAGATCAAGCCCTCTTCTCAAACATCAAGCTGCTTTTCTGAGCAACAGATTGGAGATCTTTGAAAAGGCAATTGTAAGAGAAGAGGTTTCTATATAGAGGAAAGAAGCGTTCCTCGACTCATTCTGAGAAAGTGACTGAACTATTTTTGTTCAAATTTCCGGGACGGCGGGGGGTATCTCAGCCTAAATCACCATGCTGAGAAAGCAACACAGAGCCTCAGACTAAGCAGCTATAGTTTGCATGCAATATCAGTGTGGAAAAAAGGTCTTTTGAAAGGAGCCAGTCAGCTTTAGATACACAAGTTACACTCACCATCTACTATACAGTAACACAGTTCAGAGATAGTTTTAGTGTGCATTGAACAACAAATTCAATTGATAGGAAAATCAGCTATTAGGTAACTCAGCAGGCTTTATGCGGAAGGTTCTGCTACATAAAGATACACAATTAGTGCTTTCCTTTTTACATTGTGAAATGATTAATATATTAACTTTTCATGTAACAGTTCAAATTATTACAGATTCGTAATAATGATTCTCTATACCTCTACATCCAGAAAACTTCTTGGTTGGGCTTGACACAACATATTTAACAACTGGAGAATTAACTCCTCCACATACTGTAACGCATCTTCAGTAGAGGAAAGTTTAGGATGGACTTGCACCTGAACCTATGGGAAATAGAAGAATTCAAGCTTTGAGTTTTGCTCTTCCCCAAACCACATGCTTTACTTGCAACAACAAAAAAAAAAAGATGACAAAAGCATGAGCCAAACAGCTCAGAAAAAAATCCAACCCAGAACGTAGCTCTGTGAAGGCACACCAGGCGAACATGAGTGAAACACTGATCTACACCCGACAGAAATACAAATCTCAAGTGTTAAACGTACTCAAATCGCTGTAAGTGACGTTTCATGTCAAGAAAACAGCTAATTAATAACGGCGGTTAGCAGTGCAATTAGGAAAACATTAAAAACCCTGCATACACTCATCTTTCTCCCCCAGCTCTTAAACCACTGTTTGTACGAGACGTTTTAGATACGGTGTTTTCTCCCTTTTACAACTCATTGTTCGTCACTCAATCTATAAGGATGACATACAGAACTTTTTTCACGGAGAGAGCACTACAGAAACCACAATGATTTCAGCAGTATTTAGCTTTCAAATTATTTAATCCATTCCCAATCAGCTCTCACTAAAATAAAGATTGGTTTAGAAGTTTGTTTCCATACTGATTTTTTCCAAAGAGGTCAGCCTCTAGAAGAAAAAACACTTCAAAAAAAGGCCACAGTGTTGTCCTGGCATTAAGTGGCAGTTCAGAGGTTTTGAGAGTTTGGTCCCCGTACATTTACTTGTATGTCAGAAGCGTCTGTAAATTCTCTCTGGTGTAAATCCATTGAGCCATGATCCCCTTCGCTCCTCCCATTATTTTTCCAGACAGCCATTGAACTGCTGAAACAAGCCCACAGCAGAGCGTTCCTTCGCACTTCTGTAGTTCACAAAGCAGCACAGTTTTAACCAGTTTAAATTTCTGGTATGCAAAGCTTAGTGCTTCAGAGCTTAGACAGAGCGGCAGTCTAATCTCAATCCTACACCGGTGGCAAATATTATGCCACAGCAAGCTGGCTGCTGACTTTTGCAACTCATCTTTCAAGCCCCAATTTCATCATTTTACCATTCCGCTGCGCACAACTCCAAATGCCTCCAGTTCTCTCAATCACTAACACATGAGCTTAACCACCTTAAACCAAAACCCAACAATCTGTCTCATCCAAATATTAAACCCATGTCTATATTCAAATAATGGTGCCATAATTATTTAATTTCACACCTGAGTTTTCATTCCTGTTTTTAGTTATAGCAAGAATTAAATATTATGAAGTTCAAACACACAACAGCCTCAAATAGAAGTCCACTTGCCTGCTAAGGCACTCATTAATTTGGAAACTTCATGTCTGGGCATAGTCCCGGTGCTCATTTAACTGCTGCTGAGATTTAAATACACTAGATCACGCGTTTGGTTTCTTGCAGATTGCATGCCCTTATGCAGCAGGTCTTAAAAAACATCTCCAGAAGTTATTGCTTTTTTAACTTAAAAGCACTCTGGCAAAAATAGAAGAGAACTTCTCTCCCTTTGACTAGCTAACGCAATTATTTTGATTATGCCAACAGTTTCATTTTTCCTAAGAACTCCACCGTGCACAGCTACAGAGTGTGTTTGTGGAGGTACCCGAGTAACAGCCTGCCCAACAGTCCCAAGCATTATTTACAATTCAAACACTTGACATCTGAAATACTGCACCAGCTTGGAACATCTTAACACCAGAAATTACAGACTTGCCGAAGTATTCTCTTAAAGATCAGAGCTGATCTGAGCTGCCTGGAAGATGCTGCCTTTAATGTTTTGGGGGTTTTTTTAATGCAGAACTGTACTAATTTGTGCTAGGTTCTCCCTACAGTGTACTCTAGCACTTCGTATTTCGAGAAGTGTTAAATTACCAAGTCAATCCGACAGTAAAAATACAGAGCGTGATAAACCGGAGTGATGAAGAGCAGCTCTGTTTTCTCCTTTCCTTAGAAAACAGATTGTAGACTTAAATAGCTTCATCACAACTCTTTCGGTCTGTAACACAGTCTATAGGAATAAGAACAAACAAACAAAAATACCACATCAGGCCGTGACCTGGAACATTACCCATAGTCAGCCGAAACAGAGGCAACAACGATAACCTCCTACTACTTTGGGAGATAAAGTTCCGAACATTTTTCCTAAGCGTTTATGTTTGGGGGGGCAATTACATCATTCTTCTCAAAGGCCATCGTCTTCTGGCACTATCAAGCTCTCCTTTAGTAGAATATCCACCTCAGCAGAGGAAAACATCACGACGTGCCCTTGGCTTGCTGGTGTAGTTTATATTAGGTAGGTGGCAAAACAGCATCATTGCTCCTTAAGTGAGGTTTAGTATCATTTAGGGTTCAAAGTCATACAAGCAAAAGCAAGAAAACAACTAGATTAACAAGGAAGGATAGGCTGGACATTAGGAAAAATGTCTTTACTGAGAGGAACGGTCAAGCATTGGAACGGGCTGCCCAGGGAGGTGGTGGAGTCACCATCACTGGAGGTGTTCAAGGAACGTGTGGACATGGCACTGCGGGACATGGTTTAGTGGGCATGGTGGGGTTGGGTTGATGGTTGGACTTGGTGATCTTACAGGTCTCTTCCAACCTTAGTGATTCTGTGAAAATTACAGGATATCTTGCTGTACAATTATCATAGAAACATGTGGTTTTAGTATCTGCACTACTGTAGTACCTAAAGGCTCAGACTGAGAATGAAAAAATGTGATTTGAGGGTACTCAAAGCAAATCCCAAGAAGTCCATTATCTAAGACATGATGCAAGACTGGGTAAAACGCAAGATTTAGTAAGAGGAGACAAGAAATGAGAACATCTGTTAGCATACACCGTCACGTGACCGGTTTCAAAAAGAAGATCAAGTTACCGGGGGGTTTCCATCTTTCTCATAAAGTCAGCTCCGATTTTAAATTAGAAAAACCGGGCCACCCTGCCTTATCACCCTTGGAAAGGAGGAGTATGGCTTGAGTCCCACCAGATCCTTCACAGTCCTGCATTAGGAATACACACGATAAAAACAGACTAACAACTTCTGAAGTGTAGTGATGTTTAGATAAGATTCTTATCTACACATTTAACCTCTCCCTTAAATAATGACAGAACCCATCCCTTCCCTCCTACATACACACCAAAATGTCTATCTTATGATAAGGGAAATTACTAAAAGAGCAGCTTAAGATCTTTTCACAAAAGCTTCAATTCTTTGAAATACCCCAACTAATTCTAATAGGCAAATACAATCGACATCAGCGACAAATCCCTGCCTCCGTGGCCCCGTTTTCACTCATCCGATCACTTTTTTGAATGTTCAATCTCCTCAATCTTTCTTTAACTCTCAAAAGGGAAACAACCAGGATTCTCTTTATTTGAAGATAAGCAGAGCCAGCATTTCTTGAACAGCTTTTCATGCTCTGTTTAAGAACACGAGCAGAGACAAGCAACGTCTGCTTAAGAAATTTTGTAGCGCTTCAGGAAAATCCTATGATACGACCACTTGGGTTTTTGTTTGGTGTTTTCTTTTTCTTCCCTTAAAATCAACAAAAGCAAGGAATTTCTATCAGGAATGGCAAAAGCTTAAAAATTAGGCAACCATAAATCTAAACTGCCAGAAAAAGTCAATGAAACCAACTTAAAAAAATGTGCTTAATGAATAAATACAAAGATAAATCTATCTGCTCTTACTTTATAACCCTCAGCAACTTCTTTTATATAAAGCTTTCTCAAACCATTCCTTTCAAACTCTATTTAATAAATTAGAATATAAACACTCCCAAGAAGCCTCACGGGAAGCAGCAGGGACCTAGACCAAACTCAGAAACAAGTTTCAGTTAAAGGACGGCAGATGGAACAGCTTCAGCTTACACAGCGGCTTGGTCTCCCACTGGTCCAACACAGCAACTCCTACGCTGGTCACAGGACGACCCAAACCCGAGTCGAGACTGGAGACTGACACTCAGCAGCTCCTTCTGCACTAGAAAGAGGTGTTCGGTAACAGATAAGAAAGGAAGACTCGCACAATGAAGTTAACAATCCGGTTGACACTAAACCACACTTCCTTAGCAACAGTTTTGTGTTACCTCGTCCCCACGTGGCCATGAAGAAAAGCCTAACTCATGTCGATTGTAAAGCTGAAAAATTTGAATTTACGATGAAAAAACCTCTCCAAAGACTTCTTAAAGCAACTTCACGTGTTACACAGAAACACCAGCGTAACACTCCCAAATCATCATTAACAATCAACGCAATCAGGCTCGCCATTCTCGGTTGTTCTGCTAAATACAGAACGCACCAGAAATATCCTACGCGTGGACGGCTGCAGAGAGAACAATACTGAACTGAGTCCCATCAGGAGCAGCAGAAGCTCCAGCAGCTTCAGAAAAGCGCGTAACAGAAGGAAATCATTCTAAAGCTACGTAACAAACTGAAATAAAAACGAAGCATCTACTGTTGGTTTTCTCATCCGGGCAAGACTACCCATCTACGGGGATTCTGGCAAGAAGTCACAGTATGAATCAAAAGCCAACGCCTGCTAAAGAACAACTGCGCTTCACTGCTGAGCGCAGGTACCGCTGCGCTGCCAGGCTTCTTGGTGGCAGCTGAAGTGCTTGTAAGAAAGCGTCCAAAGGAAAAACCCCATCATATTTACCGCAGTGTTTTGATAATAAAATGGAAGAAGCTGTAAGGAGGTGAGACGGGCCAAGCTGTTTTCCAAAGCACTATCCGAGAGGGTGAAACTTCACTGATTATAAGCATTTTTCTAAACCTTTTCTAAACCTAAAATTTTCTAAACCTTCGCAGACAGTTTATTCAACAGCTTATTAGTAGAAATGACTTGGCCGCAGAGCAGGGGTTTTTTTTGGGGGGGGAAGAATTTTCTTCACTTCAATTAACTTTGAAAGTCTTCACTAATGTTATAACCCTTATTTTTACTCAACATATCTTTTGTTAATCTTCCCTCAATGACTACAAAACTACTGACAAGCAACTGCTTACCACCGAAACACTCCAGGATGAAATATTTTACGTACAGCTTGCATGGATGAGTGTTCTCACAGTGCAAGCACTCCATAGAAAGGTTTTTTCCTTCTATTCTCGTACATCACTGCTGATATTTGGCAACCCTGCCTGTGTTTTGTTTTCTTGATCAATTAAAAATCCGGTAAATTAAACCAAATACAAATGTCTCGGATCCACACCAGCAACAATTCGCTGAGGCCACAAGACTGAGATTTTCACTAACATTTCTCTTGATGTATCAAGGCAGCAGCAAACTTACAGCAAAGACCTGAACCGTAGGAGGATCTTAACTTTATCCTCCATAGCCATCAGAAGAACAGTGAACCCAAAGCGATCAGAAAGTAAGGATGTTCTAGATCTGCAGCGAAGCAGTGCCAAGAATAAGAAGTGCCATTCTGAGTAGCAAGTGGCAGCTGGACTATCATCAATTTGAAGAACTAGGTAATTACAAGTCAGGTAGAAATAGCTTTGTCAGCCACAGCTTCCTGAGCACTCCGTAGTCACTGAAGCAGCTTTTCTCATCTCTATCGCTCCGTGAAAGGTAGAGAAGACTGACTACAGGATACAGGGAGCACCTGGAAGCACACTGTCTGGAACAGTTTCCTTAACTGAGGATGCAAATCCCCCTCCGCTTTCAAGCCACATCAGTCCAATCACTTTGACCACAACAAATTCCGACAGCACCCCTTGTTAATTGCTCAACTGATTCAAAACAACTTGAGGTACGCAAACAGTGGAATATCTGTATGGTAAGAAAGTTCTTTTGTTTTGCTCAATCACTGAACTGCTTAAGGTATCGATCAGTAAGGATGACACGCTTCCTACTGTAAAAACCAACATATCAGGGAAGAAGCAAGTCAGGGGCACGCAGAGAAATTCTGACTGCATAAACAAGAGTTACACAAGCAAGATGAAGCCACAAGGAAAGATGTTTAGAAAAAACTATCCGAAAGGTTATGACCAGAATGCAGTGTAGGAATTCACTAGCACGGGAACACCAGTGTTGGAAGAGGCGTCACTTTGCAGGCATCCCTTCTGAGTCCGTTTTCCAAGGGGTATTAAAAGCCACGTATCTCCAGCCACCCATGAGCTCTGGTGTTTCATGTGTCTTGAATCCTCTGTCTTCAGCCCCAGCATCTCACCTTCTGTCCATCTCTGCAACTACAATTTCAGACACCAGCTGTTATTCCTACTTCCTTTTCTTGTACCTCATCATCACGATTACTGTCTTTCGTCAGCAACCAAGGATCTCTGCAACACTCCTCTTTTGCTGCTTCAAAATAACAGTGACCAGGCAGAGAAGCATCTCAGTACACATCATTTTCTTCCTAATTGAGTGCACTGGAGTCTATCTTGACAGCATCTGAAGGAGAATCGGAAGAAAAGGGATTACATTATGATCTGAATGGTACAAGAGCTGCTTTGTGCAAATGCAGCTGTTCAATGCAAATACAGTTCTATTGTTAAGGTTCATGTCTAATGAAATACAAGGCATGCTGTCCTAAGAATTTGTTGATGTAGGAAGAGATTTATTCTTACTACATATTCTCGGTTTTTCGCTTGATAAAAAAAACCAGAATCAAAATATCTCACGGGGAAAAAGAAAGCTATCTGCACTGATTCAACAATACCTTTTTTTTAAGAAAGCGCTTCCGAGGCTGTAGTTTGAGCTCTGCGTTACAAGCCGACTCACAGTTACAGAAGGGCAATGGCATTTTAATGATTGAGTCCACGTGTGGCAGCTTTCCCCAATAGCTGCAAACACTCCATCCTGGTATATATACTTTAACAATGTCAAACTAAAAGCCGCTCTCCTTATTGGAGATGTTAATTCAACATAGGTCTTCCCAAAGGTTCATTTCCAGCTATGCAGGAAATCATCACAATCCTGTTTGTGCCTCTACCTGGTTTCAACGTGGAGTTCAGAGAACAGCTTGCTGTCGCTACCTGAGAACGAGTGTCAGCATCTGGTCAGCTAACGGGGGAAATGAAGGAAAGGTTCTCCTCTAGTAACGACAGGATGTACATGAGCTTCAGATAATCTGACTCCTATGAGATAGCACGCTCTGGCAATTCAGCGGACAAAGCCACAAGGCACTAGTTTCCCTCCAGGACAGTTCTGCCCTTTGACCTCACCGGCATATGCTGCCACATTCTCTACTTTCCTAGTCCCTCACTGGCATATGCTGGCCTCCAGGTACAGCTCAGGTCTTTGGCTAGCAGAGCAAGGGGTCAGGGTCTCAAACCCACTGGCTGCAAAGCTGCAGTATCGCACCTGCCTGGTGAACGACGACAGATGATCGTCAAAGCAAGTACGCTGCAACGTTCATGGTTTTACCTGCCACCTGTGACAGGTTCATTACATTTCTGGGGCCTTTACCACGGCTAAACACCCTAGCCAACACTACTCGTACCTATATAAGTTAGTAAAGTACCCAGTTTGGTTTCGCCATTGATGAAGAAGCCACTAAGATAATAATTTAATATTTTCATCTGCCATTTAGTTTTCCTCTAACTCAAGTATTCGGCTGTTCAGCAGAGCCGGCGACAACATGGACAGCTTCTTCATTTCTACCTTTACAGGGACAGCAATAGTAAGCAGCAGAAGACTATGCTTCTGGAGCGCAGAGGGCAACAGCCTGAAAGAAGACAGGGAACAGGTGGTGATCTCACGAAGAACGACGGTTAAAAGAGTTAACACCTGCCAGACAGTTGCAAGTTTGAGTGTGAAGCCTTCAGAACTAACTCCACCTCACTCCTGCCACCCCTCTACCCACAGTAAGAAATAAAGCACAGCACAACAAAACCAAGACAACTATACCTTGCAGGGCCAGTTTGTCATCCTTGGTAGCTTGTCATTGCCTTCTCTGTTGACTTCAGACTCCAGAATTCCTTTCCCCCCCAAGGAATTTATCCAACTCCTTCACAGCAAGCATCTTTAATGCAGGGTGACTCCACGAATGCCTTGTCCATTGAGAAGAAATCTTGCTCTTCAGATGTAGCAAGTAATTCCAAAGTCTTAGCTCATACTTGCCTCGAATCCTCTCTCTACGTCCTCCAGTCGTTAGCACCGAGTCTCATTCCAAATTTGACAAACCTCTGCGACACCGTGGAATAAACCATCCTCCAAAGGAAGGAGCTCTCGCTGGTTGAGACCTTGGGTAGCTCCAGTTTCCGAGCAGGCTTCAATGGGACGGCTGTCCAAGCGCTTACAAGCGCCCCAAGAAGCAGCGAGTTGTACGGTTAGCGCAGAAGTATAGTTTCAAAGAAGTGACTACCGATCGGGGACAAGACATTGACAGCACATGCTACGGATGAGACAAGCAAGAGACTTCCAAGAACTGGATGAAACCGCACAGCGTTGGAGACCTCAAAGAGCACGCCCAGAGAAGCGAGGCAATACATTGCAAGAGGAAATTAGGAAGAAATAGTGAACCGGTACAACGGCAACACTTGAGACTTCCAATCCATACTGGAGGATGCAATCGTTCAACTAGCCCTAGGAGCAAGTCTTTTGCGCAGAAGTTGCAGTTAATCACTTTAACTAGACAGACTCATAAAGCATTGCTGCGTACGACTAAAAAGCGTCAAGTTCTGCAATCCGAAGCCAGTTGAAGCAACGGTGTCAGAAACCTCTTGTTTCTTAAGCCTTCTACTTTCTGGGCTCTGGCTGCAGAAGTGGAAGAGAAGCCCTCACCATTTTTTCTCTCTTCCAAATAAATTCTTTCCACACCACAGGCACAAGCTTCACCATCCCGAGGGAGCAAGACTCGCTCGTTTGTCCTAACGAAGCTTTCGCAGCAAAAAGGCATTTCAACTCAGAGAAGCTTAACTAAAAGTCATTAAGCCCGAACACTAATTAACCAAAACGCTCTCAGCAGTTCCTCAGAACGATCCCCCCCCCCCACCCCAGCCGTGTCACTCCTGGGCGCTAAGGCAGCCTAGCAGAAACCCGCAGCGGCACTACTTGCTTCCTTCCCGGCAAAGGGGGGGCAGGACCCGCCTGCCCATTAGCCAGTTTTTATCCGCACGGCTCCGCCTGTCAGAGCATCGCCCCAGCCCGGCTCCCGCGGCCGCCGGGCCTCCCCCCTCCCTCCGCGGCACCCGCCGAGCCAGGCCCGCGCCTGCCAGGGTGGCGACCACCGACCCCCGCCGAGCCCCACCGCCGCTTCCGGAGCGCGGGGAGCACCGACCGGGGCCCCGCTGCCCCGGCTCGAAGCACCGCACCGGCCGCGGCCCACCCCGCGCCGAGGCCGAGCCGGGCCCCGGACCGAGTCCCGGCTCCCGCGGCCCTGCGCGCCGGGGCGGGGGACCCCCGCTCCCCCTCACCTTCTTGAGGGCGGGCACCAGCAGCCCCCGCCACTTGGGCGCGTTCTCCTCGCTGAAGAACTCGTAGAGCAGCGGCGGCGCCTGCATGGTGCCGCCGGGCCCGGCCCGCTCGGGGAGGCGGGGGAGGCGGGCGGGGCAGGCCGGGCCGGGCCGGGCCGGGCGCCGCGAGGAGGCCGCCGCGGGAGGGCTCGGCGCCCGTCAGCAGAAGGCCCGGCGGGCCGCCGCCACCGGCGGCAGGCCCGCAGCGGCGGGGGGAGGCGGCGGCTGCCGCATTCCCCGCCCCCGGCTCTCGGTGGTCGCCCCGGGGGGGGGGGGGGGAGGGGGGGGCGGTGGGCGGCGGGAGCGGGGTCACGCAGCGCGGCGCGCGGGCCGCGAGGGGCGGGGTCGGGCGCCCGGAGCGCGAGCGCCGCCGCCTCCCCGCTCTCCAGGCTCCCGTCCTCGCCCGCACGGTTGGCGGCCGCCGCGCATGCGCGGTGCAGCCGTGCCCCGCGCACGGCCGCGCCTGCGCTCAAGCGACGCGTGGTCGGGACCTTCCTTCCCCCTCCTCCCTCTCCGGCGGAAGTGACTTCACCAGGCGGCCACACACACCCCCCCCCCCCCCCCCCCTCCGCGCGCCCCCTGCCGGCGCCAGGCTCCGCGCCCTTCCGCCGGCTCGGCGGGACCCCCCCCCAGCGCTCCCTGAGCGGGTCGGGCCGCGCCGCGGGGCCCACACCGGCGGGTGCTGCCCCCGGCCGCTGCAGCCGTGTGGGAACGGCCGCGGCCCGCCAGGCCCTGCGGGCAGCCCCAGCTCTGCCTGCCCTCGGCAGCCGCCGGGCGGCCCCGGGAGAGTGGGGCCCAGGCGGGGCCCTGGGGTAGGGCCTGGGCAGCCATTGGGACCTCTCAGCCCCACAGGCTGCGGGCCCGTGCCCGGCAAGGGAGGGTCCGGCAGTGGGGTGGTGGTGGCCCCACAGAGCCCTGCGGAGGTCTGGGGAAAAGAGCGAGGTTTGGATCAGTGTTAGGGCCCGGTGGAGCTGTGCTGGGCCAGGCAAGGCCCCTCAGCCCCTGTCCCGGCTGAGGCCTCTGTGGGTCTGCTGGTAATGCTGCCCCTGAGGCTTTGCTGCCTGTAGACCACGGCTGATCGCACTGCCGGCTTCTCACCTCTGCCAGGGTGACCTGGAGCACGAGGAGATGGCGTCTGCCTGTGACACCCAACTGTCTGCTCAGAGCTGGAGGCAGTGGGGTGGTGTTGCTCTTCCCCAGAGAGCTCTGTCATCTCACATAGGGACCAAGATCAGAGATAAATAAACACCCTATTCAAGCAGCACAAGAACAGCCTCAAGGGTGAAAAGTAAGCTTGGTTCTTGGAAAAAAGACCAGAAAAAGCAAAGCTGGAATGCAAATAAAGCCCAGTGGTTTACACAGGACAAAGTCCGTGGTGGTCTGCGGGGCCTGGCAGGGCAGAGAGAGGAGGACGATGCAGGAGATGGAACACAAATCATTGTTCTCTGCTTTGAAGGCAAGGGGCCAGGGGGAGCCCGAAGGCCAGAAGAAATAGTGAGCTGCTGTTGGGGAGCACAGGGAGGGAGGCAGATGTGTGAAAACCTTTGCTGGTGACTGGAAGGAAGGTTTAGGACCAGCTTCCCAGCTGGGGGGAGAGTGAAGTACCTGCACAGATTGCTCGGGCAGAGGCTGCTGAGCCTCCCTTGGTCTCAAAGGGCTGGTCACGCAGACACCTGTCAGGAATGGCATGCATGTTGGGAGGCTCACTTAATTAGTGTTTGTGAAGCGCTCTGAGGACAGGAGATGTTCTTGAGACACTGAGCAGTACTTCAGCAGGTAATGGATGGAGCCTGTCTTCACCCCGCAGCTCCGCCTCAGGCGTTTTTCCTCCAGACAGATACTGCTGTCTGAAGGAGTCAGACTTCTGCTTTGAGCATGCTGGAACAAGGATGAAAGGCAGGAATATTCATGTCTCAGAGCTATTTGCTTGGTCTAGCAGCCTGCCTGCGCATTCAGGGACACCATCACAGCATCTCATAGACTGCCGAGCTGTTGCATTTGCTGCCTTATGATGGAAAATCAGTCCATTGAAGTTTAAATCTTCAGCTGCTCCCAAGTATGTGCAAGACTGGGTGTAAAACCGCAGCAGTGCTCTGCTCTCCAGCCCCTCCATCTGGAGATTGAAGGTGCCAGGACTCCTAAATACCAGTGAATGGTCTACAGCATCTCTTTCCTTCAAATAAAATAGGGTTGGTGTGCTGGTTTTGGCTGGGGTAGAGTTAACTTTCTTCATAGCAGCTAGTATGGGGCTGTGTTTTGGATTTGTGCTGGAAGCAGTGTTGATAAAGCAGGGATGTTTTAGTTACTGCTGAGCAGTGCTTACACAGAGTCAAGGCCTTTTCTGCTTCTCACCACCAGCGAGTAGGCTGGGGGTGCACAAGAAGTTGGGAGGGGACACAGCTGGGACAGCTGACCCCAACTGACCAAAGGGATATTCCATACCATATGACGTCATGCTCAGCATATAAAGCTGGGGGAAGAAGAAGGAAGGGGGGGACATTTGGAGTAATGGCGTTTGTCTTCCCAAGTAACCGTTACGCGTGATGGAGCCCTGCTTTCCTGGAGATGGCTGAACACCTGCCTGCCGATGGGAAGTGGTGAATGAATTCCTTGTTTTGCTTTGCTTGTGTGCGCGGCTTTTGCTTTACCTATTAAACTGTCTTTATCTCAACTGATGAGTTTTCTCACTTTTACTCTTCCAATTCTCTCCCCCATCCCACCTGGGGGGGAGTGAGTGAGGGGCTGTGTGGTGCTTGGTTGCCAGCTGGGCTTAAACCACGACAGTTGGGTAACGTGAGATTGCAGGCACTGCGTTCGGTCGGTTCAAACGTTCGGTAAGGCCACAGGACAGTCCGTGCCTGAGCTCTGCCTCCACCCAGAGCTGCCAGCACCAGCTGATGGCTTTCCTTGCCTGGCTTTCCGTGCTTTTTCAGTGCCCCCTGCCTGAGGGAACCCTGGGTTTACTGCTGCTGTTGGGACAGTCCTGGTTCCTCACTGGCCTCCGCCTGATCACACTCACTTCATGTGCCGCACGGGAGGGTGCAGTTTTGCTTGGAAAGCAACTGAACAAGACGTAACTATCTTCAGGGCTGTCCGAGGAGCTGTTGCTTCTCTGCTCGTGGCAAATAAACCAGCCTGTATGGCGGGATGGGAAAAGTCCCATGGGTCCACTGAAGGGCAGAGCACAACTGAGAGCAGTAGGACGCTGTCTCCCTGCAGTTGCTGTCCCAGGCCATTAGCTTGGCAACCCCACCCATGGTGGAGAGCACAGGCGCTGGTGATTACCACGCATGGATGTGCACATCTGCAAGGTGAGGGTGTCTAAGGACCTGGAGGAAGGACTGCAGCCATCTGGGTGCTCGTTATGGTGCAGACTCTTGCAGGGAAGAGCACAGAGTTAAAAGCTGAGGGCTGCTTTTGTAGGGACATAGTGGAGTTGAATCACGAGGGGACAGAGGAAGCTCAGTGGCAGAGGGAGGTGCAGGGAGCCAGGCAGCGGGACGACCTGCCCTTATGTCAAGAAGCGAAGATGAGACTCATTGTCGTTGCTGTCAGAAGCGACAGAAACCAATGGCCACAGCCAGCGCAGTGGTAGCTTTACAGGGGCGTACAATGTCTGTGGGTAGCATGGGGACACTTGGGATCCCCCCGTGCTGCTGGAGGAGGGAGAGGAGGACGAGGTGGAGGGTCAGGGCGGCCCTTCGCCATACTGCCCCGATGCCCGGCCAAGCAACAGGGGCTTACAAAGAGTGACAGTGCCCCTTTACCCCCAGCAGCCGCCATGGGGAATGTGAGGAGGCACCAACCGGGAGCGACTGCCAGGAGCTGACGATGTACTCCTGTATTCAGGTGGCAAGACACTGCTAGGAGTAGCTGCCTCTCAGAGCAACGCAAGGGGGACCTGACTTTGAACATGTTGGATTTAAATTAGCTCTAAAGGGAATATCTGCACCCAAGGAGGTGCTGCTCAAGGAGGGATGAAGACTTCTAGCAACAGTAATGCAGCTGTATTGTAGAGGATGATGCTGAGCGGACAGCAAACCCAGCATTGCTGTCCACAATGAGGACTTGAGAGCCCACCGGGGTCCACGTCCCCAGACACATTCCCCCAGGTCTTTCTCACCTCTCAGTAGAGGACACAGGCCTGGAACATGACTCCCTGAAACCTGTATTTTAGATCAACCTGGAGTGTTTCCTTGAAGGGAAGCAAGAGGTTTTGGCACATTCCCTGGTTTTACCAGCTTTTCCCCCCACCTTTTCACAGATTCCTTCAAAAACCAGCAGTGCTATTGCTAAAGCTGAACCCTGGGAATGTAAGAACCTCCCCCTGCCTGGGGGACGCATCCATCCCTGTCACTGCTCACAGCATTGCTGGGTTCCCCCCAGCCCCACTGCAAGGTTTCAGGGACAAAGCTACAAGGAACAGGCAGCCAGCTACATATGCTTCACCTCGCACAGCTCTTGGTTTCGGTCAAGGGCAGCGGGACGCGGAACTTGAACCTGAACCCCCTCTTTTTCAGGTCACCAGATCCTGCTTCTGACAGGAGCAGGCAGCACTGCACGGAGAGATGTACAAGAACAGGATAAAACAGGATAAAAGTGGTGTTTGTGCCCCTGTCCTCCCAGCTTCCAGGAGCGCTTCTGCAACGGACCCAAACCACCCTGCTGCTTTGTTCTCTAAGAAAGCTCAGTTTAGACTGCGACCCAAGCTTAGCCCCTGCACTGCTCAAACTTTGCTGCCAGGTTGGTGAATGCCCCATCGTGCAGCTACATCACAACACGCTTCTGCCTGTTAGCGGCTACGACCCCTAGCTAGAAGCCAGCGATAGCAGCCAGAGTGGAAGGGGCTGGGAGGAGAGAGAAAAAGGGAAGTCGCACAGGTTGTTAGAGCTGTGTCAACTAGCTGTAGGCAGAAGCCTTGCTCTAACCTCATCGTGCCCGTTTCCTGGCTCTGACTGTGCTCCTGTCAGTCAGCCACACACTGATCCCAATCTTAGGTCAGGATAGGGGTGGTGGAAGCTCCCTTGAGTGTGGCTCAAGGAAACTTTCAGTTCATGGCAAGTGCAGGTCTAGCAAAGGAAATCTTTTGCTCTACCAGACATCCAGGCTCCTGGGATCAGCTGAAGGCAGCTGCCAGCCAAGGAGCCGAGCAGCTCAGGATGGGGAGAGGCAGTTTTGCAGCACAGACCCTAAATCCTGCAACAGGGCAATTCCTCAGAAAGCAGGAACCCTTCGCTTCTTCCTCAACTTTCAAGGCTGGAGAGCAGCATGTCGAAAACAAAGCTGTCCTGGCTATACTGACAGATTTGAGACAAGCCCACCCTAGCACAATGCTCCCCTTCTTCCCACATGCCATTACCCTCTCCTCTTTATTTTTAACTCTTCCAGCTGCATCCCAGCCTGCATCCTTGTACCAAAAACGCTCAACCAGAATAAACCCCAATATCCCTTAGCTCCTGTTGCCTGTAATTCAGCAATGGCCCACCAGCCCCAAACAGCAGGACACTCAGCCACAGCTGCTGCAGAAACCCCACAGGAGGTCGCGTGTTCACAGCACATCAGCTATACCGTCCTTAGTTAAAATTTAGCCACTTTTTGCACATCAAAGCGAGGAATAGTCCATGGGAGGCTGGATGGAAATGGCCCTTGGGCGGCAGCACAAGCGTGCTGTGAAACACACACAAGTTCTCGTTTTTTCTGAGAATTCAGCTTCTCAGCAGCGGGGCTTGCGTTACCACCTCTACCACGGGGCAGATCGGAGGTTCAGTGCAAGGGAACAGAAGAGACGGGGCCAGAAGAGGCAGCGAGCTTGAGTCCCAGAGGCAGATTTTTCAGCCTACACTGCTTTTTCAGCCCTGCTGAAAAAAAAAACCCACATCAGTTTTGCTATCAACAGAGGTGGCAAAGCAGGTGATGGAGGGAAGAAATCAAACAAGCTGGAATTTGGAAAGACTCATCTCAAATACATACATCCATTGCGTAAAGGCCAAAAGGGTAATAATGCCTACCCTCACGTGCTCACCTGAGCTGAGCTCCAGCGGTCTGATCATTCATACATTCAGAAATGCCCAGCTTCTGTGTTTGGCACAAATATTTAATAGCAGAATTCAAAACTCAGTATGTTCCATTTTAGTCTTAGGTGGAAAATTAGTGCAGGTGGTCATCTAATTGTACAACAACATGTTAAAAAAAGTTTATTTTACATTATATACATTAGGGAACATATTTCAAAGCATTACCAATCACAACAATAACGCAGGCCATAAATCACTTTAAATTTAGTTTGGTTTTAGTGTATATTATCACAATAAAATATAAAGAACATATACAAAAAAAAGGAGTCAAATGTGTGCATTTTGCTAAAACTTGGCATTTACATACTCCATTGGAAAATAGCAATCAAAAATACTCCTGATCAAAACTAAGTTCCTGTGATGCGTAGTAACCATTGTATTGTTTGAATGAGGTAGTAACTAAATTATTTTGGCCATGTGTTAACATCCTAAATCAAGAAAAGTGTGAAAATGGTGATAAGGCCAAAAAAAGACAGAATGGCAACGTCTTTGAGCCATTTCCACAATGTGGAATGTTGCGCCTTTTCATTGTGATGTGAAACTATTTAGTAAGATGAACAGTAATACTCATTTTTATCACTGTGTACACTAATAATTCAAACACCTATTGCAGTGTTACAGCCAGGTACCACTAGTTTGGGACTGACACCCATCCAGAAAGTATTGGTTTCAAGCATAGAGAAGTAATCATAAGGAGAGTTTTAATTAAATGTAAAAATACAGGTGTTTAACTGGTCTGTTTCACGAAGAAAACTACCCAAGTAAACAAAAAAAAAAAAAAAAGGAACTTTGAAGCCCAAGTCATATCCACAAAGTCACAGCTTACCTTTGTGACTAAATACATCACATCTCAATACGTTGTGCAAACATGAACACCAGTGTGTTGCATCAAAATTAAAACAAGATTGTAATCTGATTACAGCCTTGGTTACGATTTCTAAAAGTTAAGATTTATTTGTATTAGTAAATTACATATAATAAAATACAATAGTGTTGTTAAACGTACTATAGTTGTTGCTAGCATCCCATTTTATAATAAACACATGAGAAGTCCTTAAAATAGTACCCCGATTTCATTTTTGCATCCTCAGTGACTTTTACATCTGTACAGGTAAGACACTTGTACTTAACAGGAGGACCGCTATCTACAGAAAGTCAGTGTAGGTCTTCAGCAAGAAGTTTCACTGAAAAATACTGCGTATGTACAAAGATTACATAACAGTAAATTAAGCACTTCTGTGGTATCATAATGCTTATGTGTCCATACCACAAACAATTCTCGTCTTCCTCTCATGCCACAATAAATTATAAAGTAACTGAAGTCGGTTTACTGCAGCTTTTGTGCAATTTCAGCCAGCCATGAATGCTGCTGCAGCAGGAGTGCTCTCTTGTCACGGTGAGCTGCCTGCCATCCGCTGTTCTCAGTAACTGTTCTCATGCCCTGCCAGGATATATAAATTGCTGTTGGCTGTTGGGTTATCTGTCGGCCTACTCTCCAGCACCACGACCCTAAAATGAAAATAAGAAAGCCACAACGTCAAGGAAGCCTTCATTTAAAAACATCCCTGGATATAACTGTAAATACTCTTCCCCCGGATTCATCGGACCGGTGGTTATTTCTCTTTCCCTGGACACCTCTAGTCCAAAAGCTGCTCCAAGCAAGGCCAACCTCAAAGCTAGCTCAGGGTCTTGTCCAGGCGAGGTCTCCAGGGATCTCCCACAGCCTCTCTGGGCTCCTACTGCAGCGTTCAACCACCCTCGCCACGATGTTTCCCCCTCTTTTATCCAGCTGGAATTTCCCTTGCTGCAATGTATGCCTCTTGCCAAGTCCTTTCAGTGGGGGCTTCTGAAGAGGATCCATCACTCCCCTGCTGCCTGGGCTTGTGCTTCCCCGGAGCTTTGCAAAGCTAACACATTAATCGGGCTCCAGTTCTGGAAGTCATTAGTCTGCCCTTTGCCATTGGACGTGACAGATGACCAAAGCTCACTCTTCTGTGAGCATTTCTTGTCTTTCCCACATAACTTAAATCCACAGAAACTTCCTCCAGCTCTGAAAGTCCCAGAGACAAAGACTTGCAGGCGGAGAGTCCTCGAGGAAAGGATTGCTATGTGCAGAATCTTCTCTTAGTCTTTCTTGCCACCCACTTTTGCCCAGCATTGGAGACAGGAGTATGGGTTAGCTAGACCTACCCTACGACTGCAAAGGCCATAACGGATGTCCTAGATCAGACCTTTCTCTTCAAAGGAGAGAAATGAGCAGTCACAATTCTGTTTCACAAACCATTTGAGATTTTTTAATCAGGCAAGAACTGCTCAAACTGCTAAATGGACCAGGATGGTCATGATTGAATCCTCTTCCACAAACACCCTGAAGTGCAGGTAGATTCTGGGCAATTCAAATCCATCTATTGTGCATCCACCCAAGGAGAGGTTGCTTGCTTCAAAACTATCGCTCGGAAAACCTACCCTCTGCTCAATGTGCTCCACAAAGGGAATGACACCTCATGCCATGAGGCATTCCCTGCTCACCAGGAGAAGGCAACACACAAGCTCTTATCAGACTGATGTCAGTTTTTTGGCTTCTCAGAACCCCAGTTCCTATCAACTGCCTAGGAAATGACATGTGTAACTGGAAAAAGGTTTCACAGGTCAAGCACAAAATATGACAGAGCTGCAAGCAAAATGGTATCTGAAGAAACTGGAATTAATGTTTATTGCAGTGCAAAGTCTTTAAATATTGTTTCAGATTTGGGAGACTATTAGTGCAAGCCAGAAATAGATGGAACCGTATTTGGGGAAAAGGACATTATTTTTCCAAGGCAATGATTTGCAATGTCATGCTCTTTTGTGAACTAAGACTTGTTTTTAAATTGAGCTGTGCCGTCTCTCAACAACGAAGAGAAATGACATAATAAAGCTGAGCTCCACGCACACCTCACTGAAACAGAGAGTAAATCTCTCGGGTCAGAGATGAGTTTTTTCTTACAACTACCCATTACCAAAAAGCCATCAGGTATTGCACGTAAGGCAGAGTCCTCAACCCCCAGCAGCAAAAATTGCTGGCAGCTAGCTGATAAAGCCACAGCACCGTTCACTGCTGTTGATGTTACGGGTAATTGCAGGGCTGTGCATCAAGCTTGGAGAAGCAGAATATGGGGAAAGCCTTTGCTTGGTGTGAAGCTTTTTTGGTAGTTCTAAGATGCCACAAGAAAATGAGTTTACTGAGAGTGGCATAAGACAAAGGTAATTCTCAAAAGAAGAATTAAAGCCTATCTTTGCACTTTGTATGAATACGTTACTGGTGAAACAGTCACGTCAGCATGCACTCCCCAGAAGACAAAACATCTGCTGTTTTTGTGGCTGCTACAGAAGTACAAAGTTCGAAAGCAGGGCAGAGAAAGTTGAGGAAGTCGGTGACACTCCTAAAATAGCAGTTACTGACTCGGCAAGCTGGTATCTGATGGGTCAGACAGACACGGTGTTAGTGTCCTGCAAAGCAGACGCCAAAGAACAGCTAGGCTGGGAATTATCAAGAGCTCTTACAAGACCTGAGCTGTCACGCTGGGAGACAACTGGCAGAGGTCCTGGGGGTGAAAGTGAGATATTTACATTTAAGTATTTTTTGCATTTGTTTCAAGAAGTAGATCTTGATGACCTACGGCAGCAGAACATCTGAAAGTAAAGATTTCACCAAGTTAAACAAAAGAATTACAGCACAAAAGGGAAGACACTCCTGGAGATTTTGACTGCAGCCAAACAGGAGCTTGCGAGCATGCCTGAGTACTTCTGGAAGGCCACAAACACTCTTAGAAGGAATTTATTTTTTTTTTTTTAAATGAAAAAGAGAAGTAAACTTGACGGGCTGAAAGGTAGACATGTACACAAAGGAATGAGTAAGATGGCAAAAAGAATCACAAGAAACAAGCAAAAAGAACTTTTACAAGGTAGGAGGAACGCATATCATTCTTTGATTTTAGCATGCCATGTTCACTTCTCTTCATACCTGTCAGATCCCAGAAGCCTGAATATCCTTGTGTTATCAGAAATTTCTTGTGTAATCTAGACAAAAATAAGACAAGTGTTTACATGTTAAGCGCACAAGTGTTTTTATTTTGCTTTTAAAATCAACCTAGAGAAAAGCATTAATTATGGCTGATGTTACTAATTTACTGCTGATTTAAATCAGCTAGAGAATTTAATGCAACTGTCACTTTTAAATGAAACCTAAAGATTTTCTGTAATTCCTGCCACATTACGTGAATTCCTCTGGTAGCAACTGCAAGCGTAACAGCAGGGCTCAGCACTGCACAGCATCCGAGCTATCGGTGCAATCCTCTTCACAGCCATAACTGAAACAGGTAGCTGTAGGGTGCAATTTGTCTCACTCTAGAGTAGGTATTCAAAATGGGTCAGGTAAATCACACATAAAATGCATTTTGTTGAAATTCTGAATCATAGTAATGATGCAGTAAGTTCATATTCTGAAAACTTTAACAGAGAAACGTAATCTGATTTGTGGTACTTACGCCCACTGTGAAAAGAAAACGGTATTTTGACAGTTCAGACAGTGCAATAGAGCTTCGTTGACAGGGGGTGAATTGTACTTGTGTGATACATCTCTATGATTGCATGAATACCAAAGCACCAAAGAAAACATCGCGTTAATCAATAAAGTCAACCGAAGCCCACTGCATACTCCAAAGGATATCAAGTCACACCATGAATGGGCAGCACTGTTTACAAAGCTCCTTTTCTACACAGCCACATTTCACATCCTTGAGGAAAGAAGAGATTCTTCTCTCCTTCCCAGATCCTAGTAGTGTTAGCTGACTTAGTGAACTCACTTCTGGCACAGGGAACTTGCAAGAGAATTTTAATTCACAAAGTTCCCCACTTGGTTAAGAAAATTACTTCATGTTTGTTGTGGGGCTGAGTCTGGACAATCTTGGCCCAAATTTTAAGCGTCTTGTCTCGGAACTCACAGAGTTCCCTGTTTCATTCTTCCCACTCAATCAAACCACTGTGGAAAGTCACAGTTGTGGAAGGAAATAACTTTGCAAGCAGCTCAAATCATCTCCAATTAGACCAACTGATGTCAAATTAGGGAATCTGAATTAATAATGTCTTCAAAGATAAATATGCTGCAAAGTTAGGCTGGTCGAGTTTTTGTCCTGTGTAACCGCTTCCTACATACTACATAGTATAAAATTCCCAAAAAGTAACTAATATGGTCAAGATCTAAGCCTGGTATGCAGGCTTTTCATATTACAGCTGAAATGTTTTATTTTTTTCTTAATAGCCGTGGCTAGTAGGACAGCCAGGAGAGATAAGGAATTTAAAAAGGCCCGAGAGCTTACCCTAGATACGTTCTACAGAGAAAAAAAGTTTTGGGTGGCTTGCTTTCTGACAACAGCTCAGTTCTGCCTTCTGTTCTTCATTTAGGTGCTGGCTTTGGCTTGACAATAACAAAGCAAGGAGACAGTGTTCCTTATGCTTTACATAAACAATATAAAGCATCCACTTGCGCCGCAGCACTCTGGGGCATGTCCTCTAACAACTGGATCAGAGCTACTGAGTGCCAATGGGTGGAGTAATCCGCTGAGCCTTGCAGAATGCTGCTCGCAGGAGTCTGGAGTTGGAGAAGTGCCTAGCGGCGTCATCTCCTCCTCATGGTCTGGGCTAACAGCAGGGTGCTGCAGCTCACCATTATGAGCTCTTGGGAGGAGGACAATAATGCCTGGGGATCAAACGCGCACAAATGCCACAAGAACCATTTGCAGACTTGGAAATAAGGAGTAGTCTGACTCTAGTCTTTGGTCCAACTTCCCACAAAGAGCAGGCTTACTGTCAGCACAGATTAGGTCAGCTGTGGCTTTGTGCAAGTAAATGTAGTTGTGTAACAATGTGGAATATCTAAGCTTGGCACGGTGTGACTGTACGTGTAGCTTAAAACACAATTAGTCATAATGAGCTCAATTTCTCAGCCAACGCGACACTGATGAAACAACTGGTGAAGTTTGTAAACATTCTTTAATAATCGGATTAAAAGGCTCATTAAAATCCTACAAAGCACAGCAGTTGCACTAACACATAGATGCACAAGGTTTGCAGCAAGCAAAAAAAAAAAAAAAGGAGTTGGGAAGGTACTTATAATGGTTTAATGATGTCTAAAAATCACATCAAATTGGCTGAGAAAAGGGCCTACACAGAAATTTTAGAAAAAAAATCTTTAGGTCAATCTGCCGTTTTCCTCCTGAGAATGGAAAATACTTCCTGTGAAAGCTGGGCACCAAAATCTTCAATGTACGCGTAAGCCAAGGGAACATGGAAGAGACTAAAAAACAACGGGCAACTCATTCGACACTGTGACAAAAAGCTAAAGTTCAGCAGTGGTATGTGTAACCATTGGCAAAGCCCAACTTTTGGCATCCACGTGTGAGAATATCCACTGGTCTTCAAAGCAATTTAAGGTGAAGAAGATTAATATTACCAAGAATTAGACTTGGATATTTTCTATGGCATCATGGCCCGGTCTTTTGTTGCTTTCTGCTTTGTATGTTAGACTTGACAGGGGCTCTTGTATTGCTTCACTAATTAGTTTGTAGCTTACAAAACAGGCTTAGAACGAGACTCCAGCTTCCAGGTCTAACCTAGGAAGTTACTGAAATGTTTTACTCTTTTTCAGACCACAGCATTATGCATTTATCCTCTACTTGGCTTATATTAGAAGCTAGAATTTCAAGCAAAATGCAGTACTCACCTCATTTGATCTAAAACTCCTTCCTTGCATGCCGTGTTTCCAGAATGCTAACACGCTGTCTTGTAAACAGACTGGTAACAAAGAACATTGGAATCAGTTTTGAGGCACAATGTCAACTCGTGCTTTTAAGGACAAAAGCATATACTGCAATTTTGAAATTTGTGCATGTATGTTTTATTGTATCACGTTCACCCACACAGACTGCAAAATGTCTCACAGGAATTGCTGAACCTGCCTCAAAGTAGCTGCATTTATATGTTTGTTTGTTTAATGAGCGGGCTTTAAAAATATTCCCACCCAACCAGAGAAAGTTCTAAAACTGTCCTTCTGTCTAGTCCTACATGTCCTTTCCTTTGAACGGGAAACCCCTCCTCATTCCAGTACTAGCAGAAAACATGTATTGAATTTTAGCAGAGACGTTACAGGGATACTGCAGTGACATTTTTCATTTTCCCAGCAACTATTGGCTAACATGGTCCTTCTGCAAAGGAAGGACCAAACGCAAAGCTTTACAGAGCCCACTACTTCCCAGCCCTTCCCCTTGTCACAAACGTGGTGACAGACACCTGCATTTGAACCCTGTGGAAGAAAATGGGTCTAGGGCCTTCCTCAAAGAGAGGAAGCGTGTAGGTCCTCAGGAAGATCTGTCCCACCTGCATCCAGGATCCTGCCTCTGCGCAGGTATGCAGGAAAGAGAGCAGAGCTCTTTGGAGACACTGTCAGGCCAGAACAGGACACTGGTAGCTTGTTTGTGACAAGCAGAGAAAGGACTACAGCACGTGCAGAGGTCTCACAGCGAGCAGCTTCAAGTACACGCACTCCTTCCTTCCCCCCATTCCTAACCAACAGGAGCCAAAAAAGTCCTGTTTTCTGTCCTCTTCTCTGTGGGACATTATGTTTAAAGTGCCCGAAACTCTAAGGCTTCTCCTCAGAAGTAAATTCCCTCCAACTCTTTATTATTTTTGTTCACACTGTTCCTCCTCTTCTGGCACTACCCTCCATCTGTGCACATATCGTTCCTCATTCCTCTTTCGAAAGCATGTGATGCAATCCAGGTATGTAACCACTGGAGAACTGTCAAAATAAATGTATTCCGACTTTGTTTCACAAATCTAATTCATTCAGATTCTTCACAAGAAAACAAAATTTATGTGAAGTGGTGACATATCATATAATTTAGTCTTTGAGCTGCTTTATAAAAATGGACTGCGGAAACACACATGCAGAACGAGTTAGCCATAAGTGATTCAGAGTTTACGTAGGTTGTGTTAAGGTATTCCTTTAGAGGCTGAAGGTCTCCATCATATTCCCAAGACATTTAGCCAAATCAGGGAAGACTCCAGGGTTATTACTCCATTCCAATTGCTCCTAGGGAAGCACGTTACATAGTGTGCCGAACCTTTCACTGAGCCTTCTCACAGAAAGTGAAATGCGTGAGATAGTGTTTCAAATGCCAAAGATTTGACAGTTAGCATCTCTAATTCTATGCTGCAACAGTAAACAAGTTAATCATAGAATATCTCAAGTTGGAAGGGACCCATAAGGATCATCGAGTCCAACTCCCTGCTCCTTGCAGGACTACCTAAAACTAAACCATATGACTAAGAGCATCATCCAGATGCTCCTTGAACTCTGACAGGCTTGGTGCCGTGACCACTTCTGTGGGGAGCCTGTTTCAGTGACTGAGCACCCTCTGAGTGAAGAACTGTTTCCTAATGTCCAATCTGAACTTCCCCCGATGCAGCTTCATTCCATTTCCTCGTGTCCTATCGCCGGTCACCAGAGAGAGGAGATCAGCACCTCCCCATCTGCTGCCTCCCTTGAGGAAGGTGTAGACTGCGGGGGGGTCACCCCTCAGCCTTCTCTTCTCCGGGCTGAACAAGCCAAGTGACCTCAGCCGCTCCTCGTAAGTCTTGTCCTCGAGACCTTTCACCATCTTGGTCGCCCTCCTCTGGACACACCCCAATAGTCTGACGTCCTTCTTATATTGAGGCGCCCAAAACTGCACACAGCACTCGAGGTGGGGCCGCACCCACTGCAGTGCAGAGTGGGACAATCACCTCCCTCGACCGGCTAACCATGCTGTGCTTGATGCACCCCAGGACACGGTTGGCCCTTTTGGCTGCCAGGGCACACCGTTGACTCCTACTCAGCTTCCCATCAACCTGAACCCCCAGATCTCTTTCCGTGAGGCTGCTCTCCAGCCTCTCATCCCCCAATTCATATGCATAACCAGGATTACCTTGTCCCAGCTGCAGAATCCAGCACTTGCTTTTGTTAAATTTCATGTGATTGGTGATTGCCCAGCTCGTTAGTCTATCCAGATATTCAATGTTAATAATGAAATCCAACTTACCTATTGATTCAATCTGAAAGTCAAACGTGAGCTCCGATGACAGTTTGCGGCTGGATTTTAACCTGCCTTGCAGATTCACTATTTTTATGCAGCCTAGACAATAAATAGGATATGTCAACTAAGAATTAATCTTCAATATATAACCTAATTTGAAGACAGACAGTATGCACGTACATGCATACATATATATTTAGTTGATACTGCAACTTACAATCCAAACACACCAAAATGGTATCTCTCTCCAGCTGTGTTACATGTACAACACTTGTCTCTGTAGTGTCTATAAAAAAAAAAAAGACAGTGTTAGTTCATAACATACATTACCACGAAATTTGAAATGGAAGTTCTAGAGATTGAGACAATTTAATGGGTTAGTGTGTTTTTATCCACTTAAAATAATCATCTTACCAGTGACACTTCTCTTCTCTTAGAGAGGCATGTCCACTTATCCAACATGTTGACTGTGACAGGAAAACTGAAGCTGTAATATTAAAGTATGGACTTAATCCAGCCTTTTCTGAGCCATGTCACAAAAGCAAACTCACATGTACATTGTTCTCCCTTTATTCTCTGTTGGTGTCATTTAATATTGCTGTTGCAAAAAAGGCAGATATATGAGACTGTCCACACTAAACCTGAATGCTGTTTCATTCCATTTTTCTTCTGCCTTTATTTCTAAATCTTGCTAGGGACTTTTATGTTAGTACTTAATTCTTGCTGCTGTTTTCAGACTTGCCATCCCCAGATCTTCCAAAAATAGAGGATTATTTCCTTCTCCAAACTCTTAAAAGAAGGGTTACCTTCCTCTCTTCTGGGTTACAGCTGCAGCAGTCTCCATCACAGCAAACAGGGGGATCTGACCCACAAGTGATTAGTGGACACATCAACTCAAAAGAGAAGTGTAGTTTTGGTCCATTTGTTTGTTAACATTAAAATTACACAAAAAGCAGCTCTTAGTAATTCAGCATTACTGCCAGCGATTCTGTAGGCATTCTTTCATACAGAAAAGAGAAACTCATTAAATCTGTTAGAGATGAGAAATGAGAGGATGTCACCTAAAACAGAAAAGCAGCTTTCAGTTAAATAATAAAATCCATAGTCCTGTTGAGAAGCAAAGAACTCCTCAAGGATGATGGCAGAAATGTGCTCCTTGAGATGGTCCCTCCACTTCTTTTGTGCTGTTTGTCTTGGAAGGTATACGTTTATGATCTTAACCAATTTCTAATGCATGATCTTAACCAAAGGTGGATATAGCCATGATGAAAACATGCAACAGAAGGACTGGAGGATATACATCTGTGCAACCACATTACGTGATGTGGAAACACACACTGCGCTGGCCGAAGCTAATAGGAGAAGGAGGCAAGGGGAGAAACCCCCTGCAGTAAGTCTCCGCCAGCTAATTTTTTTCCAAACGTCTTTACCAGACATTTAAAAAAAAAAAGTGTCAAACAATGAAAACAGTAGTTTCTCTTTGATGGAAGCTATTTGCGACCATATGGTACATACTTCCCTCTTAAAAAACACTGACGAATCTGTTTCATTGCGTTATTGCTGTCCTGCCAGCAGGGGACAGGAATAAACCAATACAACAGGAGGGTTTACATCAGAGTCAAACAAAAAGCAACATCGACACAACACGAGAACACACAAATGATTCAAGGAAGCTAAAGAAGTATTTTTGGAAGGCACAATGCAATGTTACATTTTCCACATTAAAAAAAAATGGAACTGGGAAGGGATTACTATTCTTGTATTTACACACTGATGCAGACAACACGGAGAGAAGAATGACAACAGGACATCATGGGTCAAAGAATTTCTCTTCAGCGTGCTACTTTTACTGACTCTACTGAAGTCACACAGCTACGTAAAGAGATGTATGAGTTTGAAAATAAAATGCACTGAAGCAGTTTAAGTGCATTAGTTGCCCATCCACTGATCACTTTGGATTTTGTAACTATGTTTTAAACCGTGTCAAAATCTGACGCACTTTTCAGCAGCAAGAAAGTCAGCAGGCATCTTCCTAGTGGAAAATGTACTTCTTAGTGAATTCCACGGTATACCCTCAGCTGGACTCATACACATGTATATGCCAGCACGGGGCTATGTATAAATTCATCATGGATCAAGGGCTCTGTGTCTGGTAATTACAAAGCTATTTACTGCTTCTAAACCTGCAAGCTATGACTGGGGTCAGCTCACTACCGTATCTAGGTTTCGGGGGGAACCTTGCAACTCTAGAAAAGTAATTCTTAGCACATTTCCTTTTTAAGAGAATTTCTACTGTTGCTCAGATGGTGGCCTCCTCACTCACAGCGTCCAGACCAGTGATGGACAGGTACTTGGTTTCCTGCTACCAGTGGTCCTAATCCCTTTCACTTTCCATAAACATCGGAAGAATAGAAATACGCTCTCTCTCAGCAGGAGGCCGATAACACCATTTCTAACCACGCTGGCTTATTGCAGGAGAGCCAAACCACACCTACAGGGATGTTGAAAGAAATGGCTCAGAGTGCAATTCTATTAAAATTTATTAAATAAACAGAAGTCATGGTGCCAGGGTAGAGCACAGAACAGCACAGTGGGTAAGTGTCAAGTACAGCCTGATTCATGGAAATGCAAGAAACCTCAACTCCATCCTCGGCTATACTCAAAATCTCAAAAAATCCAATCAGTTCAACAAGTAGAAACATAAAAAAAGTGCATGTGCAAGCAGACACAACCAGATACCCCTTTAAACAGAGAACTTACAATGATCACTTAGCCTTAATGATTTAACCATCAGTTTCCCCAGAGGGAACTACCTTTCTAGTGCTTCTGCTATAATAGAAGAGCAAGGAACATTTCTGAATGCAATTACAACAGCACACAAACCTGTTTCTGTAAACCACGAAGAGGTAGAATTTGGGTTGACAGTCTCAAACTTCACCACCTGGTTGAAGTCTCTTCCTCTACTGACACCGACACAAACTAAAGGGAATTCCTGCTCAGGGACTACCAGCATTTCAAACAATCTCAGCGGACAAGGTACAGGGAAATCTATGTGCTAGATTAAGAAACAAAAATAGATATTAGAAGGGAAACAAGTTTAGTCTGAGTTGCTATTAGCTGTTTAAACTGCATGGTAAATTTTATGCCATACATTTTGTAAGTTTACTTCTTCAGGTAACAGTTATGGATAGATACAAAAAGCCCAAGTTAAGAAGTTTAGAGAATCTTTGTGCCGATTCAGTTAAAATAAGATAGGATTATAGGATAGCTGCATGTGTGTCCTGTGCAGGTGCCCACAGATGACAAGCGTGCTATACCCGTCATCGCTCTCCCCGGCTACGGAGGCTCTAAGCCTTGTTTCCCAGGCTGATCAAGTTAGAGCAGCTGCCTCTCTACAAACACGAGTCCGCCCTGGCTCCATCTCTTCAGGTGGTGTCAGATGGGGAGATAATAAGCATTTCTGGGCACATCCAGTGTCACAAAGCATAGAATAAGTGGCCACCTTCTCTCTGGTAGGGGAGTAAGCCCGCTGTTAACCCATGTTATCGTTCCACCCCGCCACATCTCAATCTGTCTGCCGGAGTTTTTTTACTGTGCAAATAAAAGGCAACGTTCATTGAGAGAAGGGCTTTGTTCTTGAACTGAAGTGCACCACAAAACCAAGACCATTCCTATAAATATTTTGAGTCAGTTAATACATATTACACATTTAAATAGTTATTTTCAAAGTAATTTAACAGAAACCAAGAGAGAAACCTAATAACTCAAGAAATGGCTAATACTTATTCTCAACAAGTCATTACAAGATAAATACAACTGAACGCGAGAGTATTTAATCTTATCGTAGTATTACCTTGATTAACATAAATTTTTGCATTGGTTCAACCCATTCTAACAAAACAATGCTAGACTGTAGTGCTCCACAAAGGTACTTGTGGCCTGTGTAGGGATTCCTCACTGCCAAAAAAGGAGAGGTAGAGTACATTAGTGTCCTAAGCAAATACAAATTATAAACAATTTCCAACTAAATATTGTTGGTTTTTTAGACTGGTAGGTGGGATTGACTATCTTAGCTAGTCTTAAAAAAAAAAAAAGGTTGACTGTATACCTATTTGAAGTATTTTGCTCCACCGTGTTCGTTTGCCTAACCTATCTCCAAATCATCGTGAAAAGCTGTTAAAGAATGGCTTGTTCTGTGACACGCAGTCACCCAGCAGGCACTGAACAATCACTGTCACTTGAGAACTGCTCAGCTGCCTTCCAAGCACTGTCACAGCGAGTCTGAAATCCAGGAGCTCTATATTTCTGATGAACACTTCTAGATCAGCAGGAAAGTCAGGTTTTTTTTTCAAGTGACATCATCTATTTCCACTCAACCACTCTTCTATTGTTTGTCAGAACTCAATTAAAAATTGGAAGAAGTTTGAAAAGTTGCAAAATTGGGCACTGTGAAATCTGAAGTTTCACAACTTTAATTCTACAGTATTGACAAAATTTCACTCCTTAAGCACTGCTATCACATCCATTAAGACGAACAAGCGTTACTTCGCACTTTGTACAATTACATCTAAAGACCAGATTTTGAAGTGCGGTAAAGCGACTGTGGGCCATCGGGCAATTAACAACGTAGTTCAGACAAGGAGGTCCTACAGTCCATCCAGTACTATCTACGTAAGTGAAATACGCTCATGCTGCCTCCCTGCCAAGGAAATCCACTAGCGCTCCCTTGGCACCTTAAACATCAAAGCTTAATTTCATTAATCAAAGTTCTCACTCAACATCAGTCAAACCGACTGCAAACTGCAGCAAATAACGCTTGGCGTGACCCTTAGTAAGGCTGAACTCAGCAGCAGAAACCACAAAACGTACAATTACCAATACCTGTAAGGTGGAGAAACAAGACCAGAAGTTCTCGTCTTTTTCTGCCTCCTGTGGCACTGCTGCTTCCACCAGGCCAAAGGGATACTTATGCTGCCAGCAGGGATGGAGGCTCAGGCTGCACGTAATAAGTAGGGCAGGAGAGGGGAATCTATCATTTCTCCCCTTGGACCTGCCTTTTGCAGCTGCCCTTGTTGCCACCGCAAATTATCACGCCTACCATGCAAAAAGGACTCCAGGCTTACTAGGCTAAGCTATCTCTGAATGCCAGGACAGCAGACTCCCCCTCCTAATGCCAAGTCCCACGGCACTCTCGTTAAATTCTGTGCCTGTTAGTACGGAAACCATGAGATTACAGAGGAGCACACCACCAGGTTTCTCATTTCATAAACGGAGACCTGAAAACATACGGACTGCCACATTAATTTTCCTGTCAAAGCCAGCGTTCGTACCTACTCTGATCCCTGTCGCTCCACCCCTTCGGGTGTTCCCGTCAGCATCCATTAACATTCACAGCTTGACTAGATGCCTCAGTTAGGGCAAGGCCTGGACATAGGCAGTACGTATGGTTAACGCCCTACCACACCCTAGAGGATTTGTACCCCAGAAAAAGTCAAGTTTTAACAGGTGAGCTGGACAAAGAAGTCATAACAAACATCAGATGTTTTAGCAATATCGCGGAGATTTTTGCCAGGGTAAGTGACAGACGCTCGCTTACCACTGAGTCTCTGAAAATCTGTATAATACAACTCCTCACACCAAATGTTTGATTACGGAACACCAGGTGAAACCTTTCCAAGGACAAGAGCTCGACTCCAAGAGATCATCCATAGTTACCTTTCCTGGTTTGGGTTTGGTGTTTTATTTATTTGTTTTAATTCTATCTGCCCCCATCCCCGTTTTAAAACATGTCTTAACACAGTGCAGTTTTGACATTAGAGTAGCCGGCACTCCGAACACACTATAAAGGCTTCAGAGACAATACCGTCCTCGAAGAACTGAAAATACTCCTTGCTTTTTATCATCCAATATCGATAACTGGACCTTGTGCTAGGAAGTCAGGCCACTTAAGCCTGACGGTAACGTCTTTAAGTCACTCCATCCATGGAGATTAGGTTCTTCCTGAGGGCTGGTTTAAATTTGGCATACGTTCTGCTTCTCTGCACTTCTTGAGAATTGTCCTTAAATATAAAGGGCAAAATGGGAAAGTTTTCACTGCTTAAATGCAAGGACTAACCTGAACGAGCTCACTGTCTGCAAATGCATGGTTTCATAACAATGACAAAAGTCTCCTCTCCCTTTACCTCCTAAACCTGACTCAGTAATCTTAATACTGCCACCATTTGTACTGCTTTTTGGCATTTATTCTGCAGATCTTTACTTACCAACACAACACTTCTGACACCATTTAGTGTCAGGAATTTTTGTAGACACTGCAAACTTCCTACAAGATATAAATACAGAATTATTGATCAACTAAAACAATTGAATGAATTTGTTTTTAAGGGAGTTGTTGGTGGGAAAACTGTATTTGCCCCCCCGAAAAACTAAAAATATATTTATTTGTGTATTTCTTCTCAAAAATGATAGGCCTAGAACATACATGGTGATCCCTCTGTTAGCACTGAGATGCTGCTCAGTTATGCAGCATTATGAATGCAGCTAAAAGTCAGGAATGGAGAGGAATAGGTACCTCAGTACCTTCCGGCATCATTTACCACTATCTCTTGCTATTTAATTATATGCATTTCTACACATGCCTGGATAGTCTATTGATACTCCCATGATCATTCTTTGTAATGCTGCAACTTACTGCATCTTGTGCCGGATACTACACAGACAACATAAAGTCCACTCTTGTCCCAAGGACATTATAGTTTGAAGACAAGACACGCGGACCCAAGAGGTGTGGGAAATAGTGCTGTACTGGATAGCTTGCTGGATCACAGTCCTTGCAAACTAACAGCTTGAATTTTGCAAAACTTTTCAGAGGCAGCACAGCGTACATTTCAAGAGGAGGTCTGAAGGAGGAGTGGAAAGCAGCTTTGCAAGATCTTTTCTCATGCGCAGGGGACGCTCCCTGAGAAATCATGAAAACAATTACTTTAAAATTTATCAGATAAGCCAGGGAAGATGTTGTTATTTGCTGGTGGTGGGAATCGGTGTTTCTATACAGGCTAGAAGACGACACAGTATGGAGATTGGCCACAGTAGCCTTGACAGTAAAAATAACTAATTTGATGCTGTAGAAAAGACGGGAGTAAGTGGAGTGATAGATAGATGCTGCAGTCAAAGCTATGAATTAGGAAAATACTTGCATAGCATTTCAAATGAAGCTGTCCAGAAGTGACTGATAATGCAGCAGGACTGAGCAGGATGAAAACTGAGTACTGGCCGCAAATTTTGGTTGGAAGAAGTCTTGGAAGGTTTGAAAGGAACTGCTCAAGGACATTCAAGGGAAGGAAGCTGGAAAGGAGACTTACCACAGACATATTTTCTGCTACTGAATGTTTGCCTACTGAGTATCGTAAGGTGAGCTTAGACCATCTTGCAGATGAATATACAAACCTCACAAGTTACTCTGAATTCTATTTTGCTTTGCATTTTCTCTACCGAAAACTTTGCCTTTAACATATCTACATTTTTTAAGTAGTGCTCATCGTCATGGTATCCAGGAACTTGCTGAAGGATACACTTTGTGGTGTGGTAGGAAAAAAAATTGTACTTTTCTACATACTTCAAATGTACTACTTCTGCCTGGCTAAATGTTACTACACCGATGCCTTACAGCAGGGGATAAACCAGCAAAACGGATTATCTAAATGAATCCCTCCTGCCTTTGAATGACTGGCTTGGCACTCGCACATGCAGGTTGTGCTGCATTTTTCTGGGGAAGTGACATGACTGGACAAGAAATTTTCTGAGCCCTCTGCAACTTAGGTGAGGTGTCATTCCAGGCTGAATGTAGTCTGAAGGTTTTCCTCATATGAGCCTTATGATAATTATGGTTATTAGTCCACTGCTGATGCAGTCCTCAAGCCGAAGTCACCCAAGCCAAAGTTAGTTTGGAACAGAGAGGAGCAGAACAGTAGTTCAGGCACACAGAAGACAATTCAAAGCACAAATTATCTCTTAGGTAATTAGAATTTGGCCTCTAGGAAGAACACAATTTTCAGCCAAGTGTCGCACCATTATGTTTGCAGATGACTGAACAAGAAGCCTTTCCTGAATTCAAGAATTAAATGTTAATAGGTTGTTAATAGAACCAGAAGGTAGCAGAAAATCAGGTCTTCTATAATACAATTTCCTAACAGGAAGCCTATTATATGACAAGAACCAGTGATTCACTATGCATTTTAAGAATCAAAGGTTTCCTTGCAAACTAGATTAGTGTTACTACCTCCTCCTCTTGGATGTGAACGGGCTCCTAAGTCTTGTTTGGCAGCCAGCACTGTACCCAGTCTCTGGGGTTTTGTATGTTCTTGTTAGAAAATAAAGCTGGAGGGACTGCATGCACAATGTGCTGTAGGCATCTGGGGACAAAAGTACCTTCTACACCAGCCTGCGAAAAATGACTAGCCAATGATGAATGTCAAATCTGTACCCCAGTTCTACTCTTCCCAGCTTTCCAAATAACCCATGAGCCCATTCCCTCTGAAGTAAGAGATTACACATCCCCACTTTTTTTTTTTTTTGATAGAATGGAAAGATAGTGCCCAGAGTAACTTATGTAAGATCACCATTTCTACTTGCCTGAAATATCACAGGTACAATACTGATCCTAGATTTGGTTTAGCATCAAGTAGAACCAGGATTTACCATACTAGACTATACATGAAAAGAGCTATGCCCAGAAACAAGAGGCTTCATGACGAGAATGTGGTATGTACCAACCCCCATTTCTCTGGGTAAGAGTATATTCATATCGTGATTCGTGTAAATTTAGGGGTCTACCCTCTGATTAATGACCACATGAGTTATTCGTGGCAATCTGTGAACAGAGCTCCACATTATTTGGTATTCCCAGAGTTTCACAAGCATATCCTGGACTCCCACAATTAAGATATTCTGATCTATCTGATGACATGTATTTACCTGGGAAGTATTCGGTCAGGGAGTTTATGTGCTGGAATAGCAACGGGTAACTTCTGCATTTGCCTTGCATAATCAAAGAGTCCTGGTAGATTATGGGAATAAAGCTGAGAAGCTTTACCTGGAAGTTAGAAAACAAAACCACACTTCAAATATGAAACCAAATGTTTACCAGCACTACCACTCAAAGATAGCACAGTAACTTACCAGATATTGATAACAAGCAATTGTTCATGACATATAACCACGTACACCTTCGAGGAAATAGCTGATAAAGGGAAGGAAAAACAAAGAAAGAAAAGCATTCAATTTGATAAACATAAAATGTGAGCAAATTAAGTTGATCAATTAATATCTGCCCAGACGACAGGACAAAACTAATATTGACTTGCTTTTTGTAGCAAAAATTAGCTTAAGCCAAGTAATGTTTACCTAGATTCCAGAGTTAATTCAGAGTAAATCTATAATTAACATACACATTAACATTTAGACAAATAGCACATTTTATATTCACGTCTTCAAGTATACTACAATTAGCCCGCAAGACGTCATCATAAAGATCAATCCATCCTTTTTAAACAATTTTAAAAACCACCAAACTTTCTCCTTCAAAGGAGAAAAGCTTAACAACATGAGCTTCAGTAAACAAAGCACGTCAACAAATCACAGCCAAATTCTAAAGCCTGTGATAGTCCAAATCTCTTGAAACAATTAAAACTAGCACTTGAAGTAACTTCTCCATCTGCATATGGTTACACATTTCACTTAAGTGATCAAGGAATGCAACAAATGGTCAAGGCTGAATTCTTATTTCTCAAATCCCACAATTACTAGAAGGATGGGGCTGAAACCAACAAGACATCCTCTAAAAAAAGAAGATTAAAAATAAAAGATGGTACTTTTTTCCCCCCTCTCACATAACTTCTGGAGCTTGTTGCCACAAGAGGTCGTGGAGGTGGAAAGTATCAACAGCGTAAATGAGGGATTAGACATACTCATGTCCAACAGGTCCATACACGGACACAAAAAGCAAATAGGCAGGGATCCTCTAACATCCGATTCAATGACTGTAGTGGAGTCTGAGGAGAATGGACAGCAGAGAGTGGCCAAGCTCATGGGCATTTCCTACTGCCGCTTTAGGAAACAGACTATTGGGCTAGACAGACCACTCAGAAGGACATTTCTTTTCCTCTTAAAACAAAAAAAACCCCTCACTGCAAGTTTATTAAAGATTTGAAGAGATCTGTAAATTAATTGAAAGATTTTTCTGCCAAAGAGCAAGAGATTCATCCTGAAGCTGTGCTAACTCCTGGAAACATATGTTATTTCTGCTTTGTCCATTAGTGAAGTGGAATGTAGTGAAAAGTAACCAAGACGACTACTTTTGCTTTTACACTGAATTGTATCAGACCTAGAGGGTAAACAAGGAAGTGAAACACAGAACTTGAAAATGCTATTAAAGCCCTATTGCCTTTTATCATAAATAACGATGCAATAAATGGTTAGCACAGAGGGTGCCCTTCTATTCCTGAAGCCTTCTCATAACCTAAACACACTGTAAGAAAAACCTACGGTAATAATCTACCAGCCTGGCTGTATCTGAATTTAATGTGCAAGTTTGAGTGATCTTCTGTAGCTGCATAAGCATACTGTGACTTAGTAGGTTTGCATCTGAGGACTGGAGAACGGCAATACTTCAGATTTTCAGGTTGATTGACCTGTCACTCATTCCTCCTGTTCCACACATGACTGGCTGTTTTTACAAGCATCTCTTCACATCTCTAAGTGCTTGTTGAAACATTTCCCTAAAAGCTCACTAGGCAATGCACTACAGAACATGGTGCTTAGAGAAAACAAGGATGAACATAAGAGCATGAGTTTCATTACACCTATTCTCCTTGCCAATTAAAAAAACCAAAAAACCCACCACCCAAAAGAAAACAAAGCTTTCTTTGGTCTACCTGGCCTACAAGAATTATTGTACTAGTGGTATTTCTCAGGGTAGGCTTTACAACTGCAGTGTAGCAGCGGAGAGGTACCTGAGCTAAGTTTAAACTAGCTAACTCAAGCACCAGTATGATTATGGGTTACACGGAGTGCAAGCTAGCTCGGCCTTCTTCTCAACACAACAGACATATCTACAACGTCTGGACCCTGGAAGATGAACAAACACCAGTGCCTCCAGCTTACAGTGTGAAGGCTGTCCTTGCAAATTCTTCCATCTTGCTGGCAGATGCATAGCTCCCTAAGTTAGGGAGAAGGCAGGAAAGAAAACAAGTCTCAGAGATTAACAAAAGAGCTGGAGAAGACACCATACAGAAAAGCCTGCAATTGGCATTTCCCCCTCCCCACTATCCCCTCAAAAAAGTTGCAAAGCTGCTTCTAAGACCAAAAGAATAGAATCTAGTGTATAAAGGATCTTCTTGCTTCCCTGTAGCTGAAACACAATGTTTGTTGCAAATATTCTATCTTGTAACAAAGCTTTAAAGAAAATAGAAACTTTCATCCAAAATATATCAGGGTAATTCCATACTATTTAACGAATCATTTAACTGCAGGACAACGCACCATGACAAAGTTCAACACATTGATATAGGCAGATCTCCTATTTAAACATGGTTCAGCCTACAAAAAACTTAAACATGACTGAAAGGTATCCTCAATAGTAAACATTTAAGGTCATTCTCAGTGTACCTAGTGCCTATGTAACTGTAGTAAAGACAATTATCACAAGGATTATACAACATTAATCTGAGTGGCTAAAAAAGTGACAAAGATCTATTTTTTCCAAAATACCAGAACAGAAATATACCTGCTCCATTGACGTTTCATGAAGTTCATTGAGGTTCAGTGTGTAAATACCTTCTTCCGCACCAAATATCAAGTACTGATCTGCAAACACAAACAAACCCACCTAGAAATCCTGATTTAAGGCAGGTGTGTTTTATAAGAGGATGTGGCTCTTTGCAAAAAAAACAGACTTAAAACAACTACACACATTGAAACAAACCAACCTATAATAGTTACGGTGTTTGAAAGCATGGAAAATTAATCTTGCTAAAGAAGCTTAAATTTGTGGATGGGGCAGTTTTAATACATTAGGAAAGATCAAACTTTTTTATGACTAACAATGGGAATAAAAAACAGCAGTGATACAACCATAAGCAAGAATTCATGTGAATAATTTCCTCATATATAGATTATCCTACTTGGACATTTCCATATATTTTGTGACATACTCATAGCCTTCTTTTGGAGTTCTTCAACAGCAGCATTGACTGGAACATTTTCTCAGTACTTCGGGGGTGCCTCACTTCTTGAACATAATTAATACCCTGGATTGCATTTACGCACACGAACAAGACAGACATCTCATATTGAGAAGATGTCAACTGCAAAAGACTGACTTCTGTAATTTCAGTTTCTAAAAAACTCAAGTATTTTCTTGCTTACTGGCTCAGTAGCATGCCTATACAGCCTCTAATCAAAAGGTGAAATTGCAGGCAATGCGAATACAATGTTACCAACTATCCCTTTCATCAGGCTATTTAATAAAGCACTAAAGTGTATGCAAAAATAAAGAGAGTTGCAGAAACCTGTAGGACCAGAACGATTTAGGGGGCAAAAAATAAAAGTCAAGTGAATGATAAATATGTCAATCTCAACTAGGACCTCCAGAAGTCAGATTTCTAAAAAATAAATAATCTTTTGGACTAAAATGTTGAGAAGAGTCTCGAATCAACACAAAAAAATATGTTTTTTTATCGTTGATATGTAATTTATTCTTTTTAATCAAAGCTGAAAACTGTGCCCCATATATCTTAGCATAATTAAAAACCCAACATTGAACTTCATACAGCAGTGGCACAATTAAAGAAGAACTTCTGCTTATATCCTATTTTACAATATGTGTATTTTAAAAGGAACAGTCTTGCTCCTCTAAACACTCTTGAAATCTGAGGAGAGGACAAAATGGGTAAAATATATGTGATATACTACCTCTTGTATCTGGATTTATCCATGATGTTGCACAATGAATTTTTAATGGACAGCCATTGAAAACCTTTGAAAAGCAAGCACCCATCTGTAGAAGTAAAAACAATTAAAAAGATACACATGAAAAATTAAAATGTGACATTTCCAACAGAATTATTTTTACTTAAAGTAGTAACAAAAAGGTAAGAGTAGTTTCAGTTGCCATGTGGAAAATAACCTCATCCAGACAACAAGTTGACAAAGGGATTTTTTTTTTTAAAGTGATTTTTCCTTTGTGCGCAAGACCTTTCTGAACAAACGTACCAGAATTAGGATTTCGGAATTAGCTCTTAAATGAACAGTCTAAGCACATACTTGCTACAGAAGTGACAAACCTGAAAAAGGTTCCTGAATTTTGTGACTTTAGAAAGTCTCAGAGAAACTTTATTCTTGCCGTATTTCACACATTTAAAATAAAACTCTAGGTCATGCAACAATCAAAATCTTAGTCTCAGATTCTCTATTAGTTGCTTTGACTAAACCTATTTTCAATATTGATTGCTTCCCAAAGGGAAACCTCTGGTAGAAGATCCCACTCCTTGTTCAGCATAACCCTAATAAACTCAGTTTGCCTATTAAGTGTCTTGAATAGCATAATACAATCAATCTCCCCACCTCCCCCCTAGTGAAGCACAAGCATTTGTAGGCATTTATAAGAACGCTTCGTAAATTTGCTTCAAGATGACAGAAAAGCAAAAGCCAGGGCTTCCTCCTTTCCCCTCAAACATCAACGTAACAATTACCCATCCTGTTTTGTTAAGAGACAGAGCTGATGACAGTACTGTAGATGAAAAGGAATGATGTAGTAGTGAACAGCAATCAGTGACGTGAAATGTTATCATTTATCCAATGATGGTCAAACATAAGAACGAGCCATAGGTAAGGGTTGCCATCCTGAGTATAAGCAGGTATCACCTTTACGCAAAGCTACATACTCTGTAATACAGCCACAGAATAGCAACGTTTTCACTTTATATTAATACTTTGTGAATTATTACTGCTCTATAAAAGGAATTAATCAAATAGCTCTCGTGTTAACATTCGGACAATTATTTTTTTGTTAACCTGTTGCTGAATAAGAAAGTCCGCACACATTTCAATCACTTCTTATTAAACTAAACTACGTTCAGAAAAAGAACTTCATAATTAACCCTTTGAAGTGAAAAGCAGCAGAAATTAGACCCTTCTTTATGCTTTGGACATCTCTCACTCTCGCATCACTGTAATGAAGTCCATGAGTTTGTCCATATATACTTATGTGAAGGAAGAATCAAATTCATTAAGGTAATCAGTAAAACGTGAAAGACCCCGTAACACAAAGACAAGGGGAAAGACTTCAACACTGCTAGCACCACCGCAGAAGTCCGAGTACCAAGGCAGGGAGCTGGCTGCTTGCTAGACAATGACATGATCCTTCTGCAGGCATAAGAACAGAAGTAAGAGAAAAGATATACGTGAGGCAGGAATATGAGAAGATACTGACACAGAGTGACCTCAAGGTACTAACAGCTTCAATGTTGTCAAATCCCTTGGCAGCAAGGAGTTTGAAGGAGGGATGATAGGAAGAAAAACAATAAAGGGATTTTTTTTGGGGCGGTTTTATGGAAGCCTCTTCCCAAGTGTGAGGGCACTGAAAGGCACTCAACAGAAAACATACCAGATGACACTCAAAGCCCTGATCTAGAATACTGGTAAGTGTTTTCTGCTGCTCCCATAACCAGCTACACAATTCTCCTCGACCCTTTCCAAGCACTGAGGAGAGATGCTGCACAGTGGAGGGAAGGTGCTCCCTGCTAAAACCTAGCTGAGCTCTGCAGCGGTAAGTTGGATAAGAAAGAAGGAGGAGATGGAAATCAGAAGAGACTAATCATTTTCCTCCGGCCATTCTCAGCCCTGGTCTCCAGGAAGCCTGCAGAGCCAAGATGCTGTTGCAAATGCCTCAGAAGGGTAAACGGAGCCTGAGGGCATCACCTCTAAATACCAAACAAATCTCAAGGATACAGCTGAGAGTCGGACAAATTAAACTGAGTTGCTAGTGCGGAAAAAACCACCCACAAACATGAAATAAAAGGTTGAAGCAAGGCTGCTTGAGCCAAATGCTGCCATGGGGGCGTTTAAGTCTCCGGGGAACTTCAGCAGGCAGGGCATTCCCTCCCTGGTAGGATCTAACAGGTCTCCCGGTGCTGCGAGCCACCTAAAATAGCAGGGAAAAACACACTACCAAACTGGATTATTAAGAAAGTTGAACAAAATCTCTAGAGTCACAGGCAACCATGCATGGATACCATTTTAAACACAGCCCCAGAACATCTAACTATTTGAGAGGACAGTGAGAATGCAAAATACTTCTTACCGCTTGGCAACATACTTAAGAACCACAAATCAAAAACCCCCAAACAAACAAGAATCAGAACAATGATGTGCCACAGAAAAAGAACAGAAGAGATTGAAATATTGTCAAAGTTTTACTTGCAGTAGCAGGGTATTTGTTAAATAAGGCTCCCAGGTGATATGAGGATGCAAAACACGCTCCCACAATAAAGTAAAAAGTCCAGCCCAATGTCATGGGAGAAAAACCCCTCCCTTACCCAAATTTCGCTATTTGGCAACTGATGGAGACAGTAGGCACAGAGGAACATGTAAGTGCCAAATCAGTCTTCGACACTTAAAAGGAAGTATAACAAACTTTCTGTTTGTTATACATAAAAGGTGTGGTGTGGTGAGAAGAGAGGGGAAAGAGTTTCTAACCTGAGGACCATCAGAACCAGAGAATTGGTGCACTACAAAGACGCGCGAACATGCAGAGGGCAGGCCAATACCCAGAGACTCATTTGACCAGCTTCGGGAGTATTCCTATTTTAGTCAGTCTCTTTTTACAACTTCATTATATTAACAACTCACAGTCATTCTCTAATGGCCTGTCCCTGAAGTTTGTGGCAGAAGTTCAACACGTATGACTTCAGTTTGAGCTATTATATTTTCTACCCTTTTTCTCATTCCAGTCACTGAATCTGTCTTATTTCCCCCTCTCCATGATGATCCGGTTCTTTTCAATGCTAGGAGTGCTTCCAAATTTCTGTGATCCACTAGTTTAAAGTACGCACTCCTAGGCCATGCATTTAGTTTAATATTTAGTTTATTAAAACAGGATTGACCTCAATAAATGATGCTAAACATACCAAGAATTCTGAGCTCTCCAACAATCCCGTGCATTTATGCAAGAGATGCTTCTGTTCCTTAGAACTGTAATGACATCTACCTTAATCTGTCCTGCTTCTCTAAAATGGGTAGGAAGCAAAAAATTTTATCATTTGCACTTATACATCCTTGTAGCAATTTTATTTTCTTATCTAAAGATGAGAAAGTGATCTGACTTAGGAGTAATGTAGCAAAAAGGTTAGTTTAAAATCAGATGACTCCCCCATTTGGTGCATACCGCAGCTACGTGAATGCATGCTCCAGCATGCAAGGGAGAGCGCGGTGAGGGCAGAAACAAATGGTCAAGGAGGAAAGACTGGCTCTTCTGAACACAGTGCTGGCTAAAAGCACAGTGACAAGTCCGCACAGGTACTACAATGAAATTCTAGTTTGCTTTATGTTATGAAGGTGCACATAGATGTCTGTAGCAGTTATTTCCAGCCCTAAGGCATCAATAAATCCTGTCTTCAGAAGTTTTGATACCTAGAGCTGCACAGTATAAACTTTGAGCTATTTGCAGTTCCTGAGAGGCATCAGCTCCTCAGCTCAGTAAGTACCTTCAGTACGTTGAAAGTACTTCTGTGACATTAGTCACAGAACTCTCATTCACTTTTTAATGAGGGAAGCAAACAAAAAATCTGCCAAAATTTCCTTCTAGAGCACAAAATCAAGGGTGATTTCTGAAATATCGTACATGTGGCTTAACATTTCTAAGAGATACTGGCTTTTATAATTTTTAAAAAAAATACTACAAACATTCAAGAAATGTACTCTCTCAGCTTCAGTAAGAAAACGTGTCGTGCTTCCAGCATGCATTTGTATGACTGAGTAATACTCACGTGTACTTTAGGTGTGGGAGGAAGGCCATTACTAATTGGTTTCTAGAAAATAAAAGTTAAAAAGTATGTTTACATTCCCATGAGCACATATGCAGGAACATGTATATTCTCTCCTCACACTACAGCACAAGCAAAATAGAAAAAAAATTTTTTAGAATGCTGTTAAAAAGCGCTTGATAAATAATTAGGCATAATTACATTAGGAGAAAATAAAAAGCTGAGAGTTATATCTACATAAGAAATAGATACAAAACCCTTCCCGCAGATTTTTTAAGACAATAAATAGAGTTGTGTTGTATATTTCTACACTATGCTAAATAGAGGGCACTAGGCACCTACTGGGACACTCCGCTGTGTCCAGTGCCACAGGTACTAGATCTGAAAGCCGTGGCTGAGCTTTGGCTACAGTCTCATTTTTAAGCATGAGGTTAGGCTAGAGACCTCCCTTCCAACCAACACTTCCATAATTGTGTCTGAGTTTGCTAACCACGTGTCTCTAGCGACCGCACACCACAAACTACCAGCGTCATTTTCTTTGCTTAAAACCTCTACTATGATTCTCTGATATCTCCTCATTGAATGTCTGCATAGTCTACTGCGCAACATTTTCACGTTACGATGACGCCTGAAAGAATGCCATATCCAGCAATATAAAGTTTAAATAATATCACAGCAATTGCTGAATTGTTCAATATTACAAGCAGCATTAAACTCTATCAATCAGTACTAGACCCACTTTCCTGTATCACTATCAATTTTTCCTAGTTAAAACATGCTTCCAAAGAAATGTATTTTACAGGTAACACAGGAAATTTCGAACACACAATTTCAAATGCCAAGTTCAAAGCAGTTCAGGAAATCATACTTTCCAAAGTACTGCCAGTATTACTAGCACTTCCTTAAAACAAAACAAAAACACATACAATGTTTCTGCTCTATTTCCTCTTCACTTCTCTCAAAAGAGCGACATTTCCAACCTCATCCATAGTAAAAGTCCCCAAGAGTGCAGTTTCATGTTACATTTAATCTAACTACAGATGTCCTACTCTCTCCTATCTCACATTCCCACTTTTGCTTTTGCATCGTAATAATAGAGTGACCACTCTGAAAGCCATTTGTTGCTTTGATGGAAAAGCTCACTTGGAAGAGGAGAAAGGGATGCAGGAATATTCCCTTTCCTCAGCTCACAGCTGGATCAGATTACACGTGGTGTAAAACTGCATTCTCTCCACAAGTGCAACTTCACATGAGTATATATGTAGCTCAAGTCTGACACTAAACCCAAGCTGCTATACCCTAAAACCTGGAGCTCCAGAGGCCAGCAGGCAAACAGCTTGGATATCTGGAGCCTCAATCTACGTTTCTCCATCTTTTTTCCCCTGAACACCAAAAAACCTGGATGCCTACATCTGGAATAGAAGAAGGACTCACCTGGGAACAGCCGGGATTCAGCTGCTTTCCCAGGGCCAGCCAAATCCTCCAGCAAGCCATCAGGTGGCAGCACATTCCTTAATTTCCCCATTTGCTTAAATAGTCATTGCTCAGTAAAACACATTACATCTCTCGAAGGATCTCACTCTCATTACACGTCTCTCAAGGATGTGAATACAAGCAAGTAAATCTTGTATATCCATGATTATGTTAGTTTCTAATGAAAATTAAATACCGACTCAAACTTCAGCTTACGACTGTATCACAACTAGACGATCTAGCAAAACTGTGCTTTGATTCAAAGTAAACAAGATGCCATCCAGCATCATATCTATACTAAAGAGCGTGCCCGCTCCTTGTTGCGCATGGAAAACAGTTGAGACAACTTTAAAATAACACCTAGAAGCTTAAATACCTACCAGTATTTCCTTCTTTTCTCTCCTTGAAAAATTAGTGTCTCTAGCTTCATTCTGTTGATGTGGTGATCCCTCTCTTTCACCATTTAATTGTACAGAAGTGACTCCATTACCTAGAAAGATTCATATTTTAAAAAGCGTTCTTCTACCTTCAACTCAAAGAGTAGTCTAGCCTAAAAACAATTTTGAAGGGCCAAAATTTCCACTTGTCAGAACACGTTCCAATACCCTAATTTATTAAGACCAGTTCTTCTCCGGGTACCCAGCCTCCAGAGCTGGAAGACAGGGACAGGGAACAGAATGAAGCTCCCACAATCCAAGGGGAAATGGTTTGTGACCTGCTACACCACTGGGACACCCACAAGTCTACGGGACCAGATGGGATCCACCCAAGGGTATTGAGGGAGCTGGCAGAAGTGCTCACCAAGCCACTTTCCATCATCCACCAGCAGTCCTGGCTAACCGGGGAGGTCCCGGCAGACGGGAGGTTAGCAAATGTGATGCCCATCTTCAAGAATGGCCGGAAGGAGGATCTGGGGAACTACAGGCCTGTCAGCCTGATCTCGGTGCCAGGGAAGGTTATGGAGCAGATCATGTTGAGGGCGCTCACAGGGCACGTATGGGACAACCAGGCGATCAGGCCCAGTCAGCATGGGTTTAGGAAAGGCAGGTCCTGCCTGACTAACCTGATCTCCTTCTGTGACAAGGTGACCCGCTTAGTGGACGAGGGAAGGGCTGTGGATATAGTCTACCTAGACTGTAGTAAAGCCTTTGACACCATTTCCCACAGCATTCTCCTGGAGAAACTGACTGCTCACGGCTTGGACAGGCGCACTCGTCGCTGGGTAAAAAACTGGCTGGATGGCCGGGCCCAAAGGGTTGTGGTGAATGGAGTTAAACCCAGTTGGCGGCCGGTCACGAGTGGGGTTCCCCAGGGCTGGGTACCGGGGCCGGTCTTGTTTAATCTCTTTAGCCTGCACTTGGGTCACAACAACCCCAGGCAACGCTACAGGCTTGGGGACGAGTGGCTGGAAAGCTCCCCCACAGAAAAGGACCTGGGGGTGTTGACTGACAGCCGTCTGAAGATGAGCCAGCAGTGTGCCCAGGTGGCCAAGAAGGCCAACGGCATCCTGGCCTGTATCAGAAATGGTGTGGGCAGCAGGAGCAGGGAGGTGATGGTGCCCCTGTACTCGGCGCTGGTGAGGCCGCACCTCGAATGCTGTGTTCAGTTTTGGGCCCCTCACTCCAAGAAGGACATTGAGGTGCTGGAGCGTGTCCAGAGAAGGGCGACGGAGCTGGTGAGGGGTCTGGAGCACAAGTCTGATGAGGAGCGGCTGAGGGAGCTGGGGGTGTTCAGTCTGGAGAAGAGGAGGCTGAGGGGAGACCTCATCGCTCTCCACAACCACCTGAAAGGGGGTTGTGGTGAGGTGGGTGTTGGTCTCTTCTCCCAAGTGACAAGTGACAGGACAAGAGGAAATGGCCTCCAGTTGCACCAGGGGACGTTTAGACTGGATATTAAGAAAAATTTCTTTTTTTTCTAAACGATTCTATGATTTCTAAAGCATACATGTTCCTACATTGCACATATAACCATCTATAGAGCCACATTCAATCTCAGTCCATGTTTTTTCTAATTAATATAACAAATCTATTGTGGGCTGTCACAATTATGATGAAAAATGTATTTAACATATCTAAAGAAAAACTTGGCTATAGCTAAGGCTCCAATTATCGATTCTTTATAAATAGCCTTGAGGCATTTCTTAGCACTGGATGCTTAAATGTTACAGTCCAATCTAACACATCAACTGTGGTACTAAGTAAGTAGCAAGGAAGAGCTAGCCCTAAGGTATCAATTAAGAGTCAGACATTAAGCTTGCTTAGAACAAGCCAGTCCAGGACAACTCTCTAAGCATCAGACTTTAACAAACACACAAAAAGAACAGCCTGAGCCAACAGTAAACAAACACAATTACCTGCTATACTACCCAACCCAGTTAATGACATATAAAAGCAAACTTTGAAAGCAAAGCTCTATTCTTGACATGTCAAATGACAACAACAGTTGACACACAGGGCCAGAATCTCAAACCAACATAGAGGAAAACTTTTTTATTCCCTGTCACAATCCTGATACACTACATTATAAGCCTGTTGCTTAGAAAAGGAATTGTGTCACCAATGGCACCAGCAGGAATTGTGTCAGTGACTTTACTAGAAGGTACATTTGACCCTCTTAAGAGTTTAAGCATGCTTTCTTCATGCATTTTGTCTTTCCTGCACTTTCTGTTGCTTGCCCACCACAGAAAAATTACCACGGTATGTTTCAATATGTGCATAGGTGAGGATGTAGAACAAAATCACATTAGACTATTTAAAGACATATTTGTATACTACTTGGTGTCACTCTCATTACCTAAAGCATTAGATTTCTGTGGAGGTAACCGAGGAGGTGGCGGTCTGGGTGGAACCTGAGACGCAGATTTTGCTGGAGACTCTGATGTTGGGCATCTCTTGATTGTCCCTTGATTATCACTTTCAGAAGAATGAGTTTCTTGGGGGATAAAGATGGATTTAGGCTGAAAAAGACATAGTAATAATAAAAACATAATGAAAAAAAAGATTCAAAGCATCCATGCTACTTCTCAATGAGAAAAAAAACAAACCCACATGCAGTATTTGGATCCTGGAATTTTCACAAGTAAATTGATAAAGCAACATGTTCTGCCATGCAAATTTCTTCCAAAAAAACAACTACAAGGAAATGCATAGTAGCAAGGAAAACCTTGTTATCGACAAAGGACGAATTCAAAATCATTATATCCAAGTCATGCATTAAACAATTATTGGGCATGTGGAAATGTCACTGTTTAAGACCACAGATAACCAAATCAGACATTCAAGTAGAAACTAGGGAACATTCAATGATATGGCCAGAACTTTGTGTAAAGAATCCCAAGTAGGGGATGTAACCACAAAGGGCACCGTTGTTTAGGCACTGCCTGCACTAATGCTGCTTGTAAAATCCTTCTCAGTTATGCAAAAACAGTTAGTGCAGGAGGGTAAGTAATCAAACCTGCAGTTTTTGCCTGGGGAAGTGACAGCCAGACAAAACAAATAAAAAAGTTTTTTTCTTTTAATTTTTGCTTATATTAAGATAATTTCAGTACGAAAAGATTCACTTACTCTTCAAGTGGCAGCATGCAAAACCTAATCCAGGCATGCCTCTGAAGACCACCATTCAGACACCAAAAGTTAGCAGCAGATGCTTTATTTGGCAGCTCTTTATTAAAAATTACTCATGGCACTAAATTTTTTAACTACCCCATTTATTCCTTCCAAAGTATCAGACATGCAATTAGTCAGAAACAGCACTTTCTGCATTTGTTTATTTATTTAAAGTGCCATTTTATTTTGGGCAACAAAATCCCCCTCACTTACCTTTGGTGGTAAAGGAGGTGGCACTTTAGGTTTCATAGTAGCACTACAGAGAAAAGAAACAAAACAGATTGTTATCCAGTGTAGCTCTTTGAATCTCATACTGCAGTGGATACAGGATTTTATAAATGCCATACAAATAATCACCATTAACTTGCCAACAGCACTACTGTATACAAGTAACTGCATCATGAATCAGAATCAAAGAATGGTTTGGGTTATGAGGGACCTTAAAGATCATCTAGTTCCAACCCCCCTGCCACAGGCAGGGACACCTTCCACCAGACCAGGTTGGTCAAAGCCCCGTCCAACCTGGCCTTGAACACTTCCAGGGTTGGGGCATCCACTACTTCTCTGGGCAGCACGTTCCAGTGCCTCACCACCCTCATGGTGAAGAATTTTCTTCCTTTTATCTCATGTAAACCTACCCTCTTTCAGTTTATAGCCATTACCCCTTGTCCTATCACTACATGCCCTTGTAAAAAGTCCCTCTCCAGCTTTCCTGTAGGCCCCTTCAGGTACTGGAAGGCTGCCAGAAGGTCTCCCCAGAGCCTTCTCTTCTCCAGGCTGAACAACCCCAACTCTCTCAGCCTGTCCTCATAGGGGAGGTGCTCCAGCCCTCTGATCATCTTCGTGGCTCTCCTCTGGACCCGCTCGAGCAGGTCCGTGTCTTTCTTACGTTGGGGGCCCCAGAGCTGGACCCAGTACTGCAGGTGGGGTCTCACCAGAGCGGAGTAGAGGGGGAGAATCACCTCCCTCAACCTGCTGGTCACACTTCTTTGGATGCAGCCCAGGATATGGTTGGCTTTCTGGGCTGCGAGCGCACGTTGCCAGGTCATGTTGAGCTTCTCATCAGCCAACACCCCCAAGTCCTTCTCCTCAGGGCTGCTCTCAAACCATTCTCCTCCCAGCCTGTATTTGTGCTTGGGATTGCCCCGACCCACATGCAGGACCTTGCACTTGGCCTTGTTGAACTTCATGAGGTTCGCACCGGCCCACCTCTCGAGCATGACAAGGTCCCTCTGGATGGCATCCCATCCCTCCAGCGTGTCGATCGCACCACGCAGCTTGGTGTCGCTGGCAAACTTGCTGAGGGTGCACTCAATCCCACTGTCCATATCGCTCACAAAGATGTTAAACAGTGCTGGTCCCAATATCGACCCCTGAGGAACGCCACTCGTCACTGGTCTCTACTTGGACATTGAGCTGTTGACCGCAATGCTTTTGAGTGTGACCATCCAGCCAATGCCTTATCCACCGAGTGGTCCATCCATCAAATCCATGTCTCTCCAATTTAGAGACAAGGATGTCGTGCGGGACAGCGTCAAATGCTTTGCACAAGTCCAGGAAGATGACATTTGAATACTTTCAAATATTTTGTTATTGCTGTACATACCACAGACACTATCCAAAAACTCAAGTATCACAGATCCTCCCTAGAGAGTACAAAGTGACACGAAGTGATTTGTTGAAGATGCACATACTTGTGCAAAAAAAAAAAAGCAGGGAGATGCAGAGTAGGTCTGATATTTACTCTGTTGAGAGAAGAAAGATTTAGGGTATCCGTGAGCTTTTCTAAAGGGCCATCTGTAGGTATAGAGGGCAAAGGGAAGTTACAAGAAAACTGATGAATACCATTCCCTGAAAAATTTACCACTGAATTCTTCAGAACAGCCTCACACAAGAAAGCAAAATTTATCTGCAATGGACAGCTAGCTTGCTGTCTGGGTTGTTTTGGTTTTTTTTTTTTTTTCTTCCACAAGTTTCTTTTTTTCCACAGAAATCTTGGGAAAGACAACTTTTAAAGAAAAGAACAATTCAACAGCTTGGCTCAACAGTACAAGGTATCAGCAGGAAACATGAAAGCGGAAGTATCAGGACCATTCCTCCTCTGCTGGTTTGGTGTTTTAAAGAATATGCTGCATTCTAAAAAAAAATCCTAAATTCCTGAATTGTGTGTTTTTAACAACTTTTACACTGTCCTGTTTCCTAATCTTTTGGAACAGAAAATTATTTCCATTAAATAAATTAGGAATACAGCTGTGAAAACTTGACATTCTTACACAATATTTTTCCTTACTTTTAAATTACGTTCCAATACCCTAGTATTTTCTCCAAGTTTTGGGAAAATATCTGAGTAGTAAGACATCTGTTTGCTTGTTTATAGCTCAACAACTTGTCTTCTTTGCTTCATTCTCTTCAGGAGTTTCTCTCCTGGCATCTTATCAGTTGCTTTTATTTCAGAGAAGCTGAAAGGGGATTTCTGAGAATGGGTTATCCTGTGTCGTGCACTTCAGCTGCTATGGTAGTGGAAGTTATCTTCTCTTCATAACATGGGACCAAGCTTAAGTCCTCAGTCACGTGTGTCCAAGCTCCATTTGTATTTTCTTTCACGTTCTTCCCTGCATCTCATAGACAGCCATCAGAGTGTTATTGGGCTGCCAAACATATAAACCAAAAAAGGCAATGATCTGGCATAAATGTGACAGATGTTTGTACAAAGGACCGTGTGCCCTGGTTTCAACAGCAAGGTTTATGTGCAGTTTCTCACCGCTGATCACACAGGGCAGCGCCCGAGTAATTTCTGCTTTCCCAGCTTCCATAACCAGGAATTTCAAGCATCATCAGTTTTGCGACACGTGAGAGAAAAACAAATATCAAAACAATCAAAATTATTAAATGAAGAGAGATAATTTTATATTGTTCCCTGAAGTGTGTGGATTCTCTGCTGCTATGAATCACCCAGCTTCAGAGTCATGCAGTGGCATCAGTTTGGACTGCAAGGCATACAGCTGCTTCATTGTTTTTGTTCTGGACCTGCGGGGAGAAGTGACCGATGTCACATGTGCTCTTCAATTGCAGCTCCATCTCACAGAATATAAATCAAACAAAAGCCTTGAATCTTCAGTGGGCTCCACAGAAAGATATCCAAGACCGAGCTGATGAAACAACGTATTGCAGCAGAGCTTTGGGCTCAAGCAGATACCAAGAGGAAAGGCACCAATGCAGAATTTGTCTGATCCAGGGTTGAGGCGTTCAAGTTTTACCCCTGTGCTTACAGGAAATTGTCAGGCCCTCTCTTTAGGGCAAGAGTACCTAGGATAAAATGCAGGAAGCGAAAAACACCAGGACTTTTTTGGAGGACCATTGGTGACTGTCCTTAGGGTCAGACGAATTAGAACCTCTCCAGAAGCTATCAGGTTCGTTCTTGCTTAACCTGAAAAAGAAAATCCACAGGAACAGGACAGCAACAAAAGCAGCTAAAGCCAATGCTGTTTGAAAGTTCTGATGGAGCTCGTGCAAGGAACAAGGATGTCAAAGCACTGGACAAAGAAATCAGTGCAAGCACTTCAAGACAACAGGGATCAAGAGATTCCAAGGCCTGGAACATTACTGAAGTTGATGATACTGGCTGCAAACAGAGCAAGAGGGGCGGGGGGACGGGGAGGAACCAAACCGAAACATTAAGCAAAAATGAACAGACACAGAGCTGTACACAAAAAACATCCAAAGATTAGTACGGATGGAGGAACCAAGCTGAGCTGGCTTGCAGCAGCGCAGATATCCAGAGCATCTTCACTGAAGGCCATCAGAGTGGAGCTGGCAGTATGGAGCTATAGGGGACCATTATATCCTACAGTGCAGGAAGCCTGAGTTATCATTACCAAGGTCTATCCAGCTATGAGCAAAGTGGGTTCTCAGCTTGGTCCAAATGCAGGGGAGCAAATCAACGAGCAGCATTATCAACCTCTTCCTCTCAAAGACAAGACAGAGGAACTTCATATTATTGATGAACTGCGCAATCAATCATGCCTTTAAACAACCGCTTCATAATGAAATATGAAGAATTTCGTAAGGACTTAGCAAGGCAATAAAGCCTGCTAAAAACTGACTAAAAATCATTCTTCTATAAATGCCACTTGTGTCAAACAGCAAGCATACTTCTGTTTTGAGAAGTTGATCATTAAACAATGCAAGTTTAATGTACTTGTCACCTAGCTGACATCAGACATTATCAGCAGCTTTAACCTTCTTGAAGGGGGCTGTCCCTCATCCTCAGTACAGTGATAAAAGCCACTGACTTTGTTATAAAAGAACAGCAATAAAATAACTCAAAGAAGAAAAAAAAAAAAGATTTGGTTCTCTGTAAGAGAGAGATGCCAGCAATAGATAATGCGTGTTTTACAGGTTTCTGGTATGAAGCAACAGCTTTCAAAATTATTCGTTAACAGAAAGTAAACAAGAATTCTGTCTCAATGGCATCTTTCTTTTTGGTCTTTACATCAGATTTATTTAGGAATGTAAATTTCCACATACTGGCTGTGCATTTTAAATTGTTTCAGCTCTAATCTGTCAATAAAAAAGAGCCCAAGAATACTTATACCAGTGGAATTTAACATGAGCATAATTAATTTAACACATGCCTATTGATAGTGCCTTTGCAGTCACATAACCTTGCTCCCTCTCCGTGGTAAGGAAGCCAGCTCTATTCCAAAATCAAGCACCCATTCAAGCATCCTCCTAGCTGAGAATGTGGACAGAACAAACTCAACCATCTAGAGAAGACAGTTATGTATATATTTTATGTATTTTTAATGAGCTTTATTTTAATATACAGTCATCAGTTCTAAAGAAGACACCAAGACCGGGGTCAGATGAATTACTGGCTCAATGGAACTACGCCAAGATTTTGTTCAATAATAGAAGATAAAAGGACAACTGTATCAAGTGAGGAACAAGACTTTCCCCCCCCCCTAATTTATCACAAGTTTATCAACAGAGTAAGAAAACTTCTGGTGATGTAATCTAGGAACAACATTAAATGCCTGTCTTTAAAAGTGCTATAGAAGAAAAAGAAACCTGAGCTATTAGGGACAGAATATGATTCAACTTTTTTAAAAAATTTTCATCTATTCAAGAATCAGCTTTTATATATATTTATTTATTTTTAGAAGAAGAAAGGACTTACTGTTTAGCATCATCGTCTGCATCATCATCATCTTCTAAATGTGCCACATGTCCCCTAAGAAAATGAACAAGGTACTATGGCTGAGTGAGCTGTATTAAAATTACTTTGGCTACTGTGAAAAACTCTGAGCTCAAGGGCTACTACCTCTTTTACAGAATTTTACTGTCTTTTAGCTTTTTATCATTATTACTATTCTTTAAAGCACAGCTGCAATCCAGACAACTAAGCCTCTCCCATATCCTCTCAGCAAGTACAGGGACAAACAAGAACTAGTTGTGACAGACATAAGAAATCAACACACAAATGACTTTGAAACACACAAGAAGAAAAAAAAAAAAGAATAGAATTACCGCTGATGCAGTTCTTCTTCAACTGATTTTAAGAGACTCCTTCAGCATTAAATAAGAATAAGAACACAGTTTAATTGTGGCACACAAACTTGATTATCAAAAGCCAGGGCAAATGCTCCTATGATTCTATCGGTAAATAATCCAAAGCATGTTATTTCAGCTGGCTTTCAGTACATACATCGAACATCCACATACAAATGAACATAGTTGCATTTTTTCCTTTTTTTTTCTTTTTTTTTTTTCCACAAAACACTTTCATATGCGTTTATTAATGTGTTGCTGTTAAGTGCAGTGGTCCTTGTTCCTTGTACTGTAAAACAAGGACTGTCTTAGCCTCATCCAGTTTAGAGCAAATCCACACCATCCAAGAAAATCATAATCATAAAAAAAATAAATTAGACTGACAAGAGGATTAAACTACTATTGGAATAAATTCATGCTTCCCTAGTTATTTTTTGTAACATTCTGAACTTCCTCATTTTTGTATCTTTGTCTGAAAACACAGACAGGGAGGGATGGCAGGCAAAACACAGGGCTGAAAACCAACAGAATTTCAGAAGATAGCAGTATTCCTATTTTCCCCAACTAAAAGACTGTGTAAAAATATCATGTTCCATGCTTAGGCTTTCTGCATTTTTTTTTAATATGATTTAATTTAGCAAAGCAAAGCTAGGCATCCTAATTCTGCCATGCATAAGTGTAAATTAAGAAATTGCGTGGAGAGGAAGAATTACATGGAAAACTATTTCATGTGATTAATACAACAAAATTATTAAATGTATGAACATGAAGTTAAAGGACTTTGCTGAGACAGGTAAGTTTTATTTTTTAAAGCATCTATAATTGAATGTTCCTAGTGCCCTACAATACAAAGAACGGCATACAGCAATGTCAAAGAGCAGCACTGGTAGTTCCTAGATAGGGTACAATTGTGCTCTGTGGGACCTACTGGGCAGAACATTTTGTTAACAAGCAGACCAAGAATGGCACTTAAAAGGCAGCTCACAGCACCATCAAGACAATATGGTCAACACAGCCTCAAATACTGAAAAGTGCTGTAATTCTGTATCATTAGAATTACTATTATTTTAGAAATAAATCGTGATTTTGGAATTGTAACTGATGTAAACAAGCTTGACATTTTACTACACCCATTTCAGCTAATGTCTTTAACATACATTTGTGATTTTTATATTAAAACGGTCTTGAATGAATTAAAGACAGAAAATGATGTCGCTTACTCACTTATTTGCACCCAAGAAGTAGCCACACTGAGGACCATGACCGTATTCTAGCTGTAGATCCTAGAAATAGAAGAGAACAAATCTTTAAGAGGAACAGGTGAGCATCAGACACATACCCTATGTCATGCTGCTGTTATCCCCTCTGCCACACCCGAGCTCATTCCTCTGGCTTTCCTTGTCCCTAACACCACTCTCAGGCCCCACTGCACCCAAAAATCTCCTCTCTGCCAGTTTGCTGCATCTCCAATTCCTTTAAAACTCTGACCTTAGCCCCTTCCTTGGACACATAGATCCTTTGCTCAAATAAAGTCGGCTATAGGAAAAGAAACGAAACAACAACAAAAATAATAGAATTAAAAAAAAGAATACACAAGAAAAACCCCCAACTTTGTGATCTACCAGACCCTGTAGAGAAGCCAGCCATGCCTCACTGGCACATTATAGTATTCATTTCAGATGGGGAGTAGTTCTGGCAGGGAGCCTGAAATGCCTTTAGCACATGGAGACATTAAAGACATAAGGAGAGAGGACAGTAAAAGTGTTTTTATCGCTCTGGTTATAGCAATACATACTTTAAGGATAACTATATATGTTCTCATGTATAAGATCACCTTTTGTATCGATAAGAAAAATACAATATTAAGAGCAAAGTCAAGCACTGAAGCAATCACGGAGCATGGGCTACTTAGAAAAAGAAGTGGCAACAGGCCTCCAACACTATTATTCAATAGATGCCGTATGGCATACACATTTAATGCATTAATGGGAATACAGGGACTATACTGAAGCACCATCAAACCTGCATCTGCCAGGAGATTACTGCTAAAATTACAGGGTAGGTTTTTTTTCATGTGGATCACAACAGGAAAAATCTGAGCACAAATTTGCTCCTAAAATACCAAGTGTATTTACCGGGAGAAATGAGTTATCGACCACCTAAGTTAGTGATAAATGCACTGCATTGCTCCTTTCCAGGCAACATTTTAAAGGTCTCACAACATCTTCTGTCAAACAGGCCTCTTTCAGCTGCAGCCTGTATCAAAAGCATGCCATCCTTCCCAAAAATGCCCAGATATCCAAGCTGTAAGAGCAGTAAGCTTGGATTAGACAATGACAACTCATGGGGCTGATCTCTCAAAAGGGCATTTTTAAAAATCAGAGGAGAAGCCTGACACTAGATTTGCCAGCGCTCTAAGCTGACGAAGCAGAAGCCACTGCAGCTTTCAGTTCCAGGCTGAAGAGCAATCATTTTAATACAAAGCTGTGGATATTGTTTTCTGCTCAGCGAGGAGTTCCAGGTTGTTTACTGCACCCTCAGTTCTGCTCTGTAAAGCTAAGTGGTAGTTTCCACATGAGTGTTTCTACCACAGCTGTCAGTAGCATTGGATTGCTTCAGTGACTTTCCGTATTTTCCCAAGACACATGAGATATTGCGGAAAAAACAGTATGTAACTGATAATTACTTGATGTAAAAAAAAATTCATAGATCAGAGGGTTGAAGAAAAATTGCAAAGGCAAGCCCGATGCTTCCATTTCCTGAACCACGGACAAACTGACTTTTCAATCTTCGTACCAAGTTTATTACACATCTTTTTTCTAGAATTAAACAAAGAAACCCCAAAACCACCAAACCCCATCCACTTCTATGGATCTGACTCACAAGAGCCACCCGACTTTCCCCCTAGACGTCTGTCAGTGGAGCTAGAAAGTTAGGTGACAGGAAAGGAGGGCTCACAACTGGCCGTGCCGGAGGGGAGGAAGGCTTGCTCCTCTCCAGGAACGTGTCCCGGGCTCTGTTGAGGTAGCAGGTAGAAGGGGTCAGGCCTCAGTCATGGACATCTTTGATCCCTTCTGCTATCCTTATCTTCCTTCTTCAGAGTTTCATCCTCCTCCTATGCCCCAGTCTCGACTCCTCCTGCTCCTTGCTCCAAACAAGCTCAGCAAGTCTCCTTCCCTCAAGAAAGGCCATCGTAGGCCCTCCACCAGTTCAGTCTCTTCATCACTCCCAGTATCTGTCACCTTATCCAGGCAATTCCTTTCTGCTGGTCCCCACCACCAGATGACGTACTCCAATCCACCGCAAAGAAACACAGATTTAACCTTCGTTACTGTCAGTACTTATATTACTTCTGTGCAATCTCAAAAACTTCCACATGTAAGCACAGGTATTTTGAGGATTCAGACTCTAGAGCGGAAAATAACAAGACGGGAAACATAAGATGTCACCAGACTCACAGGTTGTGTGAGTCTATGTAAGAGGATGCCAGAACGGAGACTAGGAGGCTGTCGAGAAAAATAACCCCAGATCAGTACAATGAAATCTGAGATTTTCACCTTGATGTGACAAGCGTTTTGTCTACATGTTGCAAGATCACATTAATCAAAAGTGGGAAACGAAGATCTTATGTTGGGCAGAGCCAAAACGTCTGTCCATTTTAATTTACACACTGCGCAACGTATGGCTATACGTATCGTACAGCAACGGCAGGAAAGTTAATAAGAGAAAATAAGCAAACCCCCATAAAACATAAGGAGCCTTCACCTGTCACCAGACTTCAAGCGTTAATGGAATTTTCTTTATGAAAAATGACATCTGCTAGAATTACTTATGTTTAAATGCTTTAAAAGGACAAAAGCTTTGTTTTGATTCCGTTTGTGCTGCCTATTAGCATTTATTCGACTATGATTCTAATTGGATATGTATATTTTTTGACTTAACTAGCTTGTTAGTATTCTTCTAAGCCCTTTAAATATTAGAATAATAGAATCATAGAATCATTTAGGTTGGAAAAGACCTTTAAGATCATCAAGTCCAACCGTAAACCTAACACTGCCAAGTCCACCACTAAACCATGTCCCTAAGCACCTCATCCACACGTCTTTTAAATACCTCCAGGGATGGGGACTCCACCACCTCCCTGGGCAGCCCGTTCCAATGTCTGACAACCCTTTCAATGAAGAAGTTTTTCCTAATATCCAATCTAAACGTCCCCTGGCGCAACTGGAGGCCATTTCCTCTCGTCCCATCACTTGTCACTTGGGAGAAGAGACCAACACCCACCTCACCACAACCCCATTTCAGGTAGTTGAGCTATGAGGTCTCCCCTCAGCCTCCTCTTCTCCAGACTGAACACCCCCAGCTCCCTCAGCCGCTCCTCATAAGACTTGTGCTCCAGACCCCTCACCAGCTCCGTCGCCCTTCTCTGGACACGCTCCAGCACCTCAATGTCCTTCTTGGAGTGAGTGGCCCAAAACTGAACACAGCATTCGAGGTGCAGCCTCACCAGCGCCGAGTACAGGGGCACCATCACCTCCCTGCTCCTGCTGGGCACACCATTTCTGATACCGGCCAGGATGCCGTTGGCCTTCTTGGCCACCTGGGCACACTGCCGGCTCATCTTCAGCCGGCTGTCAGTCAACACCCCCAGGTCCTTTTCTGCGGGGCAGCTTTCCAGCCACTCGTCCCCAAACCTGTAGCGTTGCATGGGGTTGTTGTGACCCAAGTGCAGGCTAAAGAGATTAAACAAGACCGGCCCCGGTACCCAGCCCTGGGGAACCCCACTCGTGACCGGCCGCCAACTGGGTTTAACTCCATTCACCACAACCCTTTGGGCCCGGCCATCCAGCCAGTTTTTTACCCAGCGACGAGTGCGCCTGTCCAAGCCGTGAGCAGTCAGTTTCTCCAGGAGAATGCTGTGGGAAATGGTGTCAAAGGCTTTACTACAGTCTAGGTAGACTATATCCACAGCCCTTCCCTCGTCCACTAAGCGGGTCACCTTGTTATTACTGGTTTTCACTGCAAATGTGGGGTGAAGTAACCCATTGCTAGGGAAATGCCGCCTTTTGCACTCTTGACAAGATAAATACTGAGAGCTAGAGAGGTTTTAAAAAGTGCAACACATTTTTTTCTTGTACCCTCTATTCCAAATATATCCAGAAGTTTAATTTTATAAACCTTCTAGCTACAGATTTGATACAAAAACATCGGTAAATACTGCATGTATTCTGCAAAGCCTCCAGTGAGCTGTTATATTTTATCAGAGCAACCAGTATAAGTAGATTTTTTTTTTTTTTGAAGACAAACATAAAGTATTTTTCAACAAAATAAAAATCTTAGCAGTTATGGATTCCCACAGGGAAGAGCAGATTAGCATTAATTACTAAATGATGCAACAATCGGCTTAATAACAGCTGTTACTTCTTCTGCATCCCTAAAGTAACCCAGTAATTTTATGAATCTACATTAATATTTTCATTTAACATACATACAATGCCGATTAGTTAATTAAAATTCTTTTTACATCAGACAATATTCACGCGGAATAAATCTGAGTGGCTAGACAGTATTTTCCAAGAGAATCTCAAGATCTACAGCCAGTAGGAATGAGAAGAGGTCAACAACCTTGGTGTTAAATCAAAGATGCAACCCCAGATTATTTTGCATTCAGCCTCAGGTTACCAATGACCCATTCCTGAACCATCACAACTGCATACAAGACAGAGTGCTATTTGCTGGCAATGATCACTTTGGAAAAATAGTAATACAGGGAATAATTACCAGTTCCTCTCCACAGCCTGGGCAATATTAAATGAAAAGGTCATGTAGAAAGGCAAATCACACCTTCAGATAAATCACATGTGCAAAGTAATCAATGGCTAAAAACAGTATAAAGATTTCCTCAAAGCAAGGACAAATCTGGTGGTAAGGCCATGCTATGAAACAAATTCCCCAGGAATGATCAAATCCACAATACCCTTCTGCAGTTTAAATTTCAAACCCTGCTATTTATTTTCTGCAGAATTTCATGATGAATTAATTGTTACTGTAACTTTGACAGTCTTACGTTCCTAATTTGTTCTGTAGGGCAGAGCTGTACTGGAAATCTATTTTTAGGTGTTTGGTCCTTCAAAAAACAAAACTGAGTGTATACAGGGAACCAGCAATTCATAGTTACTTCCTACATTTGCTGTTCCCGCAATCTAGTGAGAAACAAGATCATTTGAAGTGATAAAATTAAGACTTGAAATCCACAAAGTGCTGGGGAAGTGACTCTGAATTTCAAAGAATACAAATCACCTTGGGACTACTGACATATTGAACAAGAAGGCACATACACATCTCTATTTCTGAGTAAAATGATTAAGCACTTCCTATCCCATTGCTTCATAAAAGAGGATGTTAATTTTAAGAAGAGCCCAGTATTACCTAATGCATATGCAATACTTCTAATGCCTTTATTTCATGAAAAAGTGCATCCTTGCATTTCTTTGGATAGCTTAACACATCAGAAATAGCAAGTTATATGTCTGTTTTTTAAACATGCTAAATATAATCCTTCCCTGGTGACTGCCTGAGGTTTTACTGTGCATTACTGCTACATAACCACTGTTCCCCTCTTCCCTTGAATTTCAGTTCTCTATGCATTTTGCCTATGAATGTCCACTTGGCAGAAACAGCACTATTTTGTACCCATATAATGGAACTTCACTACCCTAACTAGCTACGCTAAGGCCTCGATGCAACAGGCAATGGTACCCAGACTGCCTCCGACCAGTAAAACTGAACATCTCATTTTCTCAATTACTTTTGCCAAGGCAGAAAATACCCAACATACACAGAAGAAAAAGAAAGAGCAATAACCACATCCCAAACCCTTAGGCAATTTTGCCCCCATTTCCACTTATTTTCTTCTGATCATAAAGACCACGCATCATTTCATTACCTAAAGCTGAACAAAGTATGAAGACTCTCTCTGAAATTCAGCGTTGATAGCTAATACAACGCTAAGACCATATTGCAACTAAGTAGGATAGGAGTCTTCCTGGCTTGTAACAAAGGAAAAGCATATGGACGCAGGTGTAGTGAGAAGAAAAATGACTTAAAGCAAAGTAAAAGGCTACTAGGCAAAGTTCTCTATTATCTATGTTGATCTCTTTAATTCTTTTCCTACCAATATTTTAGTTTTTCTGCCACAAGTAATTAACTAACACAGAATGGCTATGCTGGAACATTGCATTCCAAAAATTGTTACCAAAAACTATTACAAGTTTATTAAACCCCGAATATATTTATAAGTCAAAACAAAACCTAAGCATGACCAAATTATCCAAATAAGACCAAATGTATAAATGCATCTGGCAATTGCAACAGTGCAGATTGCACAGTAACTGCAAACCTCTTCCTGAAATCTTTGCTAAAGAAGTCTAAAACGAATGCTAAGTTCATAACAACTTGTAACAACCTGAGATATCAAATCCAAGTTCTGTTCAACTCCTCTGTCACTTTGTAAAATGGTAGAATTCAACACTTTTCCCTGTTTGTTGAATACTCCAGGCTAAATTAAATAAAGTCTAATGCAGAAACATTTAATTTTTCCTCTAATACAAAGGAAAAAAAAAAAAATCACTAGCTATAGTGTTACAAATCAGTTAGTATGATGCAGACTAGGACCAGGGGGAATACATCCAAGGTGCTGAGGTAGCTGGCCAACATTATTATGACACCACTCTCCAACATCTAACAAAAAAAGATGGGCTGCTAGTCAGAGGAACCTCAACCAGCTGGAGGAGTAGGCAACAAAACCCCATGGGGTTTAACATAGCCAACTGAAAGGTCCTGCAGCTGGGACAGACCAACCACACACACCAGAGGCTGAGGACAAGCTGGCTGGGGGCAGGAAGGGCAACTCTGCAGGAAAAGGGTTTGGAGGTCCCAGCAGCCAAGGAGGGGACTACGCATCAGCGGCACGCGCTTGTGGTACAGGTGGCCAACCGTAGCGAAGCTGGAGGGGGTTACCCCCTCTGTTTGGCACTTGGAAAGCCACATCTGCATGTGGTGTCCAGTTCTGGGCTTCCCAGGACAAAGACGTTGAAAGGTTGGAGGGGAGCCAGCAGAAGGCCACTAAGATTGTTCAAGTGATGGAGCAAAAGGCACGACAGGAAAAGCTGAAAGGACAGAGCTTTTGCAGCCTGGAGAAAGTGACTGCTGTCTTCAGCTATGCCACAGGGCGTTATAGAGAAGACAGAGCTAGACTCTTCTCAGATACACAGTGAAAGGACAAGAGGCAACAGGCACAAAAGCCAGCAATGCAAACTTTGGCCATAAGGAACCAACTCCTCCCCACGGGAGCAGTGCAGCCCTGCGACGTGGTCTGGAGATGCTCAGTTGTCTCCATCCTGGGATGATTCAAACTTCAACTGGACAAGCCCAAAGTCATCTCCGGATCTGGCTTGAAAGCTGCCCCTGTTTTAAGCAGGAGTAGGCTAGAGATCTCCAGGCGTTCCTTCCCACCTCATCTTTTTTGGGGGATTCTCTGATGGTATTTATAACTTAACAAGGTATGCAGCTCAGTCTACCGTATATGAATTGGAATTATTTTTCAGCTCACTACGAAAGGGAAGAAAGACTTTTTGCCACAGTATTTCATTGCAGATCAGGATAACCTGAATGAAAATATTATTATTTGCTTAACATGACCTTTTGTTTTGAATCAGAACAACAGTAAGCTCTGTTGCTCAGAAATGGGGCTTCTGGGACTAGAAGCCAAATTCTCGTACAGATTCCCCTGGACAGACCCCACCACTGCTAAGTACAACACGTCACCTCTGGGAGGTGGATGCAGTTACACATACAGCAACAGCTCTGCAGAAGCTGGGTGTAACAGCCCTTACTCCCACCTTCTCTCTACCCCACGCACCTCCCTCCACCACACTGACACAGCCATTGCAACGCCACACAGGGAACCCGAACGGGGAAGCGAGCTGGTGGAAACAAGAACCTGAAAGAAGTTGCACGTTATTCCTCAGCATGTCATGTACTTGAGACTGCTTCTGAACATATGCTTAATTATAGCAAAAACATTTCAACTGACAGAAATTTGGTCCTACTATGCCAGCTCAGGTAGATTCCCGAGACTGTCATCGTGGTGGCTGCCGCAATACAAGATGAACGCTCATACATTTCGTTAGCCATTGGATTTTCAGGTGCTTCTCCCAGGATCAATACCATAAAACTCCAAAATTGTTCTAGAGCAAAGGCACACGTATTTTTAGAGAAGATTACTTTGATTTAAGCCATTTACGGAGCTCACTGCAAATGCAATGCTCAGCTCTCCCACTTGTTTGAGTCTGTATCCAAACAACTGCTTTTAAAATACACAGAAAGACAGGGAAAAAACATGGGAGAAGCATTTGTTTGAGGTCTACCCTATGTAAAGTCTAACATGCACATTAGACTAGACTTTTTTTTTTTTAAGAGTCCAGCGTACCTCTGCTGCTCCTGAAGCAAAGGAGATTGTCAGAAAACAGCGCAATGACCAGGAACGTGAGGAACATAAAAATGACAGGACGAAACATGTGCAAGAAAATCTCAAACTATCGAAGGAACCCAATTGAGTTCCTGAGAAACTTGTCTAGTTGCAGAAAAAGTACAAAAGATCTATCCTGAAAAAGAGAAGAGTCTTGTACCTAGAATAGAATATTCTGTTATTTATTTAGATATGAATCAAAGGGGTGTATTTGTAGAAGGTCAAAGAGGAGTACTATCTTGTCCTTGTCTGTTTGCCATTTGCATGAAGGGATACTGGGCTTTGGACACGGAATTTACCCTGCAAACAAGACCTTTACTGAATTTCTCCAGTCTTCTGGCAGATCCAGGTAGCTGTTTCAGGAGCACAGAGGCAGAGGGAGCGGGAAGAGGAAAAGGAGAGGAATGATTTTTAAGGGTAACCACATCGTAGGTGTCAAGTTTTTAAAAGGTAATGTGCATGGTGACTGCATAAGCGCCATATGATCCATCCAGCTGCGCCAAACACTTGGTGATAGGTAAAAATACTCTAACTCACTCCCCAAATTTGCTTTCAACCTCACCTGTATACCTTTTATGACTCATGCTCCCCAAAATAGGTCTCTATTTCTGATATCTTTTTTTCTGTAGGACCTTAGAGACACACAGCTCTGCAAAAGAGTTGTTACTCATAAGCAGTAGAACAGCATGGGAAAGAGCCCAACAGTAGTCGGTGATATATTATGCTTGTGGAAAAATATAATCTTTTTCTCTTGATGACGCTTGAAAAATCCACGTATCACTTCTCACTGAACATATCTGAAGCCAATACTGTCAGAGCAGGAGGGAGGAGTAGGGGAAGGAGAGAGAAAGTCAGATTAGTACGTCCTGGTCCACAACAGAAGAAGGAATCAACTACTAAATATTTCTCCTAATTGCCAGAAGGATTAGGTCTTACTGGACAAATCTCACAAATGGGTGAAGCATTACCACCAAAGCAGAATTCTCCTCTTTGATTTCACAATGAGCACAGGAGGTTGAGAAGAAAGCAGAGAAACACAGAAAGTGCTGTCGATTGACTTTAAAAACCCTCCCACGACTGTGACAACAATAGTACTTTATAAGCTTTGTCATAGTAATAATTTTAGAAGAGTGTACTGAACAGCATGGGGCAAAAGAAGGATGGAAAGGACAGTCCAGTTAGGAGATATATTCTCATTCGTCTCTTAGACCCACAGATATGAGGCTAGCAAGATATGCAACAAACACTGGAAGAAACCTGGCAAAGACAAATTTTAAGTGTTAAACTGAAAAGATGAAACCAAAAGAAAACCAAACTGAAACCCCAAAACCATGCTCCCAAAACCAGAGCAATCGCACACGATGGAGATGTTCCCACTGCATACAGAGAAATCTAAGCTACTGATCTCAACACAATTTATGAAACATTTTCATAATCAAGCAATACAGGAAGTTCCTTCCATGGATGGGGAAGACAGTCTAAGTTCTCAGTAACTATGGTATTGGCAGATTCACGTCACACCAAGCCAACTGATCCAAAACAGACAAATCCAAAACAAAAACCATCACGTAAAACACAAAACAAGACATTCCCCAAAACCTCGGTTTTCATTTTCCCCTCAGTGCACTTATATTAAACATCTCACAAATCAAAGGAAGTTAGCAGAATAATGCTCTTCATCTAGTACGGAATGTTTCTTTTTTTTTTTTCCAACAGTATATGAAGATGTCCAAGATTTCAAAGCATTACTTTTCTAACTACGTAGTGCCTAAAGAGCAGAGAAGTAAGAAAACTCACTTTCTAGAGTAATTTCTATACTGCAATGCTAAGAACCAAATTTTTTAGCAGTGCAGTCAGAGAAAATTTGGAAAATGTATCAGACTATAAACGATGCCAAATGCCATTGAGAACACTTATGACCCCACTTTCTGTTATTTGTATTAAGTGTATATACATTCTGTAACATAATTACCATCTGGAGAATTCCGAGACTTAAATTTATATAATTTTATAGTCTTTCATGGGACTATTTAAAGGAACTACCAGACAAAAATACGAAGAGAATGTCTCTTCTATTTTTAATCACCCTCCAAAAAACGAACGAGTTATGCATTGTAAGGCAGTTAAATAAAGAAATTAGAATGAGTGCCTAATACTGAGCCCCTTCTATAAAAGTGATTCAACTGAACACAAATACGGGTTAAATACTTTCAATACTGCACATACTAAGAATTCCTTCCTACATTACAGAAATACACATATAGACTAATATAGAACATCTTTTACACAGATGAAAACACCAGTACAACAACAGGACAAAAACATGAGCTTTGAAAAAGGAAAACAAAGACAAAACTAACACTGACAAAAAAAGGCGTAAGACGAAAAATACCAGGTTAGATCTTGCAGTGTAGTATATTTCTTCTGAATCGTCCAAAAAATCGCTACTGTCAGGCTGTTCATTAGATAGAGATCAAGAAACTCAAGTTATTTACATTGTAACTGAAAGCCAGGTATGCATAAAGGGAAAATTTCTTGCTTAAAAAAAAATAAAAATAGTTGTTAGTTGAAACTCAAACCACGTTAAGCCAATTCTGGGGATGGAAGTAAAATACAGGTAAGGCTACGGTCACATTACCAAACGCTACCGAATCACATCAAAATAATGAATTACTGTTCATCACCTGAGCTGTGACAATGAGCGACAAACTGTCTCAGTAAGAGGCAAGTATGTACCAGTTCAACGTCTCCGTGCACCACCACCAATAACTCATCGTGCTGCAGTGGTGCCATCCTTCGGCTTCTGCCCTCATACCCATAAGTAAACAAACATCAAATTTAAGCATGCTTTAGTGAGACAGAAGCAAAAGGGTCAGAAGAGCTGCTGTAATGAAAAGGGATCCACATTGTTAGTGCTGGAGGAAGAGACAGGCATCTCTTGCTCCCGCTTGCATTTAAAAGACTTTCTCTCCCAGAGCGTGTAGGTTGTTACAAACGTCTCCCTCGGCTGCTTTGTGCTAAGGCTCTTTGCTGGAGCAGCCATTCTTTGAATAGATCTCGTCTGCATTTGACACGCCAATTTAAGTTGTCCATTGGTTCTATATCTAATGACAAAATAGGTTTTTTCTTTGGTCTGTAGACCCAACATCATCATTTTCAAAACCATAGCTCTGTTTTATCTGGAAAGGACAGATCAGGACTGCATGCTTCATTCTGATACGAGCAGTGGACCAGTTAATTGCCCTCTTCAGAAAGATCCAAACAAGCCATCAGGGATCTTCCTTATAGTCAGGGAGACAAGGCAAGTTCTTTGGACAGGTTTCAAATATGCAACCGCTGACAGGAACAGACAATACTAAGAGATTTCCTTATCAGCAGAATTAATCTGGATCATTTGAGTCCCTTCTTGGAGCAGCAAGAGCTTCTGAGATTCCAAAGTGCAAAGGTCCTGATTGCTAGTGCACAAGGTAGGAAAAGGCTCTGTTCCTCCCTCCCAACACCACCTGCCAAAGAAGCGCTCTCAAAAGTTGTGCTTTAGTCCCTGCAGAAAATCCCTCTCCCCACTTTAGCAACTCAGGTTCCTAAGGTGCAATGAAAACACATCTCTGCCCCATGAAGTTGTCTGCTAACTGGTTTGGTTTGGTCAGTAACTGATAAAATGAGAAAGAAATGGAAAAAGTATTTTTAAAACTTCAGCTTCTGCCTTAACATCTCTCTGCAATTATGATTCTGTGTCTGTAGAAATAAATGAAATTCTTAAGGAGCCAAGCATTATAATTTAAACTATATGATCCTACCAATTGTATTTTCTTTATAATCCAGACAATGCAACAGGGAAGCAAAGCCAGGATAACTCAAACTGATTTTTGAACTGATTCCAAGTTAACTGATGAGTTTATGGCAGAAACACTGACCTCACTACCGTATTTAATAAACACTCATAAAACCAGGGCTCCTAAATGATGTCATTATGCAGTTATTTCAGATATGTTATTTAGACCTTGACATAATTGCTTAAGTCCTACGTGAGATGTGGTAAGCTATTCTCCTCTGTCTCCAACGGGCACTACAACCTGCAGACTACCTGTCCAGCCGTTGCTGAGGAAGAGCAAGATCACGTACAACCTCGTACACCCAGAGCCAGCTGACCCACTGCCAAAGGACAAGGCACCGGGAAGGAGATTTTAGTACAACGACAGAGCAGTACAAGGAAACCTATGTCAGAAATCCAACTCATGTAGTTTGTAGACTATAGAAGAGGAAGTACATTCCTAGCTGCACACCCTTCCCAAAACCAACTCAGAGCAAAGCCAATGTCCCTCCCACCTATGCACTAAGCCAACTTTTTCACCTTAACACCTGCCTTAGAAAAACAAAGAGAACACAGAAGTGTGCAGTAAGGAAGCAAAGGCGTGTCTTTTTTATCCAGAAATGTGAAGAAACTGCCCAAGCGCATAAGTGTGGAAAGTAACAGCCTCCATAAAAGAGAGGAAGCTGCTGCAATCGTGTGCGTGAGGCAGCACAGACACCTTTTCCCTCACTGCTTGAGTTCCCACACTCCTTGTACTGATGGGTCCATTGAAGAAAACATTGGCAATACACCTTTACAGAATACATCAACTGCCAGACTCGGCGTGGCTCGGGTGTCATGCCGAGCCACAGAAAGATTGTGTGGGAAAATAACTGCCCCACAAAAATCCAATTTTTTAAATTGCATCATACCTCTTCCCCAGGCTCTCAATTTTATTATTTCCATTATCAATCATTGCCAATACAAGCACAAGGGAGAGAAACATTTGAATATGCACAGTAATTCTACAATTAAAAAAACAACTCTATAAATAAAGGGAATGATATACTTGGCAGTGAGGTATAAAGGATAGAGGAAACCCACAGGACCAAGGGCTGTTGCTTAGCACATACATCACACCTGGCAGAGCCCACAAATAAGGGGTCTTCCTGCATATACTGCAATGGCACCAAAAGATCCAGGACCAACATGTTACACCTTGACAGAAAAATCGCTACCAACTTTAGTAGTGCTAAGGAGGTATGCTACGTGTCTTGGATGTCTCCTCCTCCACAGGTATTTGCAGGGAATAATGTGCAGAGCATAGTCCATGCTGCTTGTTACTCACAAACTCATGATGTGGCTCTGTCTCTTTCCTCAAGGGTGGATCAAACTTTACTTGACCAACTAAACAGGAGAAAAGGAAAACGAGAATTTAAGTTGGACTGTAATTAGACAAAATTTAGCTCCAAAGGCTAACAAAAAAGGAAAAAAATCAGTTTAATGAGCATATCATATCCCCACTAATGGAAACTTCTGACACATGCACATACTGAACTTATGCCTGCTAGAAACTAATGGCCAGAGAAAGTACTCTTCTGTCACGAAGGCAACACAATCGCCACTTGCCCCACCTACTCATTAGAAGGATGAAGAAAACCATTCAGCAAATAGGGCAGTGAAGTACCCTCTTTAGAGGAGCAATACAGCTGTAATGTATAGAAAAAACGCATCCATTGCGTGAATTCTCTCTGCAGATATTGCTCTCTACAACTACCTAAAAGAAGGTTGTAGAGAGGTGGGTGTTGGTCTCTTCTCCCACATGACTAGCGACAGGACAAGAGGAAATGGCCTCAAGCTGCGCCAGGGGAGGTTTAGACTGGATATCAGGAAAAACTTCTTTACTGAGAGAGTGGTGAAGCACTGGAAGAGGCTGCCCAGGGAGGTGGTGGAGTCACCATCCCTGGAGGTGTTCAAGGAACGTGTGGACGTGGCACTGCGGGACATGGTTTAGTGGGCATGGTGGGGTTGGGTTGGTGGTTGGACTTGGTGATCTTACAGGTCTTTTCCTTAGTGATTCTGTGAATTCGCTCTTGGATCAGTTCTTCTGGGAGATTCACTAGCACTAAAAGACCTTGAATGAAGTTTGGAGAGAGCTAATCACATCTTCTAGGAGAGCTCTTTGGCAGATACTCTTAAACACTCCTCCCCTCAATTTTCACCTAAGAAAAGACAACTAAAGCTCCAAGGATTGCTCTGATTTAATTCAGGCAAAAGAATGACTACAATTTGGGGGATGGAGTCTGCTTTTAATGGCCAGTGATCAAACTCCTCCTTTCCTGATTTCTACAGGACTGTTTCAATTCAAAAGCAAAAACTACAAGAAGATACTAAATTAAGAAAAACCCTCCTCTGCCATCATTCTGTTACCTAGCAGAATCTGGCATCACTCCAAATATCCTTGCTGGAGTGGCGTATGAAGCGATACCAACCAGCTCTCAGAAGAGCTCAGGTTGCGTCCTGTTCAATTAAGATGAAGCAATAGTGAGATTTGCTGAAGTGCTGACAAAAGGTGTATTCAAATGTATTACACTAATGTTTCTTTGGCATAGTCATCTAGAACCTAGATCTAAGTGAAACAGCATAAGTTTTTCTTTTCCTCTGTATCACTAAAAATGTTTCTATATACGTCAGCTATGCAGAATACTAGTTGAAATAAGTGAGTAGCAATGATTATTTTAAGAATATTTAATGTTGTCGTATTACACATGCTTACAGTTTATTTCAGAGCGTGTCTTTTCTTCTCTCATATTTCTACTTGTCGAATGTATTCTATGAGGCACTACGAGAGGCTAGAAGAGAAAAATAAAACACTTAAATGCCAAAATATACTCACTGGAAACCCAGTATTTTAGTATAATAGGTTTTAGCAAGTTTCTTTAGCATAATAGCAACAAAGAAAGAAAGAAATCAAGTAGAAGCTAAAAATAAAGATTGCACGTATGTTTCTGTACATTAAAGTTAGAATTATGTGGACATATTTTATCTGTAGAGTGTCTTCAACTTCAAGATAAGGTTTTTTTAAAACACTGGATTTGAGCAAGTAAAGACAATGCTGGCCAGCATTTGTCTTTGCTCAGATAACATTTCCTTTTTGCACCGTTCAGTTTACCGGTATTGGCAGTTTCCAAAATAAGCAGTAAGACTAAATCTGACTTATTAGCAGCATTTTCTTCATTTAGATACGCCGGTTGTTTTCCCAGCTTCTAACCTAAACTGATTGCTAAAAAGTCATCAGTTAGTTTCTTTAAGTAGATGAGAAGTTAGCCTGAGGTTTTCAGAGCTGAATAGAAGGGAGCATTCCCGGTACTCTTGTGCTGTGTGGCAAAAGCGATGCCATCATTTCTACAAACTCACCTTCGTGTTTATGTTCTGCTTCTATCTTTTCCCTGGATTTCCATTTACTCTCCACAGGATGAAATGTCATGAACTTTAAGACTTTGCTTTCTTTTCATTAACCCTGTTTGATTTTCTCCCTTCTTTCTACATCCACTACTGCAGGTTCTCTTAGAAACTATAACTTAAGGTTTTTTAACAAGAGTACAAGACCAGCTGACTGCTGTATACAATCAGGCCTCAAAATTAGCAACACAAATCCTAACAGTGTGCTCTCAGTATGTCCTCTGCAATGAAATCTTACTCTTTAGGAAAAAAAAAAGTTCTTTCTCCATGATGTCAGCCCAAGCACTCTCTGAAAAGCACATGTTTGCTATGTTTCTGTGTTGAATATGTGGCAGCAAAACAATTTTTGATTAAAGCAATCTGACACAATAATGTCAGAAATTTGATGAGCTGGTGTGTTAGCTTTGCTTTTATATATACTAATTATAATCTTCATTTGGCAACTTTTGACTATGAAGTGATGACAGAGTTAGAGAACTTCAACTGCTGTACTACCCCAGAGTGTCACAAATAGCTCAGCAACTCTGTTTATCCCTGAAATACTATCTGAAAGCATTATTTCCCTTCTCCCCTTTTCACTGCACACTACCTCCTTGCTTTAGATTAGGATCCAACACATACGTACACAGAGTTTCACCACCCATTTATGTTCACTTTGGTCTTTTTTGAAACTGGAGACACTTACCGATTGTGGGTATGTATTTTCTCCCATATATCTCACAGGCAGTTTTTCATTTCTTGTAACTTATGCCAATCCCCTTCCTCAGTTCTGGTTTGTCTATCGTGCATTCTTTTGAGCTTTAAAAACAGTTTGCTATAGCTCAGGATGTGTTTCAAGGTTTGATCTGGTTTTCTACTTCAGTATTTCAAACACTCTGAGTGCTAAAAGGTTGCTTATTCATAATCTTTTGTGAAGAGGCATTGCCCACTCGCACGTGACACGTGTGCATCCGTAACGCCAGCACCAGGAGCCCGACTGCAGTGGGGGTGGGAGGCGTTTTTGCCTTTGCAGCGATACTGTGCAAGTTCCTTGTGTCCTGCCACAGATGTTTGTACTGCACAGCAGGCAGAGCCTGCCCTCACACCTCCTTCTCCATGACCACTGAATTCCTGGAAGGAGTCAAATCCTCATCTCTCGGTCATGAGGACAAAGTCCGCAGGTCACCCTGAAAGACCTACGCTGACAACAAACCCATACAAACAGCTGACATCTGAGCTGTGCAGGAGGACAAAGGAATGTAGGTTAACTTCCTGACACCAATGCCCCTGGGGCACAATTTTAATCACGGTACAGATCTCAAGAGCAATCTTACCCCCAAAACTTACAGTGTGCTAAGGATAAAACAGGAGCACTTTCCTCTTTGCAACCTTTTCAGCTAATACCACATCTGTCATGAGAGTCACTGTCAGAGCAATGTGGTGAACAGGCAGTTGCCAACATCTCCAAAGGTTTATTCTTAAGGGATTGAAAGCAGAGTCCCAAATGGAAATCCTGTCTTTGACTGAATGGGAAACCAAATGAGGTCCTCCAGGAGTTGTGGTAGTGCCTCTGGGATAACATATTTAAGAAAGGGGAAAAAAAAACCTGCGCAGTGGCAGCCAGAGAAGAGACGAGTGAGAATATGTGAGAGAAAGAACTCTGCAGACACCAAGGTCAGTGAAGAAGGAGGGGAGGAGGTGCTCCATGCACCGGAGCAGAGATTCCCCTGCAGCCCCTGGTGAAGACCACGGTGAGGCAGGCTGTGCCCCTGCAGCGCATGGAGGACCCCACGCCGGAGCAGGTGGATGCCCAAAGGAGGCTGTGGGAAGCAGGTGGATGCCCAAAGGAGGCTCCTGGCAGGACCTGTGGACCCCCGGAGAGAAGAGCCCACGCTGGAGCAGGTTTGCTGGCAGGACTTGTGACCCCGCGGGGGACCCACGCTGGAGCAGTCTGTTCCTGAAGGACTGCACCCCATGGAGAAGATCCACACTGGAGCAGTCCGTGAAGAACTGCAGCCCATGGGAAGGACCCATATTGGGGAAGTTCGTGGAGAACTGTCTCCTGTGGGAGGGACCCCACACTGGAGCAGGGGAAGAGTGTGAGGAGGAAGGAGCGGCAGAAACAACGTGTGATGAACTGACTGCAACCCCCATTCCCCGTTCCCTGTGCCGCTCACGGGGAGGAGGTAGAGAAAATCGGGAGTGAAGTTGAGCCCGGGAAGAAGGGAGGGGTGGGGGGAAGGTGGTTTCAGATGTGGCTTTATTTCTCATTACCCTACTCTGATTTGATTGGTAATAAATTAAACTAATTTCCCCAAGTCGAGTCTGTTTTGCCCATGATGGTAATGGTGAGGGATCTCCCTGTCCTTATCTCAACCCACAAGCCTTTTGTTATATTTTCTCTCCCCTGTTCAGTCGAGGAGGGGGAGTGATAGAGTGGCTTTGGTGGGCACCTGGCATCCAGCCAGGGTCAACCCACCACAATGCTAGAACAGAAGGGACATAAAAGACTGAACACTATTTTGAAAGCTACAAGTAACTGACAATAAAATGTGTCCTGAAGTGACTCCATACAGGAAGAGAAGAGAAATTCTCCACCGGAGTGGCCCAAAATGAAGGTCAAGATTCTTACTGAAACGATCTACCAGTGACACCGGGGAACGGCGCATCAGGGTTTCAGTACAATTTCCAGGAAAGCCGGGAAGAGTCGCAGGGCAAGCTACTCTGACCTGAGCAGCTCACTCACAGGAAGCACACTGTAAACAGCTACCTTTCTTTGTCTGACAGCCCATAAAAGCTTTGGTTTTCTGGTTTCTGCAGAAATATCGCTTGAACAGGCCTCAGAGCTCTCTACCATCACTGAACAGACAGAGAACTAAAGGACACCTGATCCTTAGAGCTTACGGTGGGGAGAAGATCCGAGTTCCTCAGTTCTGTCTCCATCAGGAATCAGACACCTTTCTCTTAACACTGACGCGAAAGCCAACCACATTAAGGGTTTTCTTGAGTGTTTAACTTCCCAAAATATTTTTTTTTAAACAGAAAAATTTATTAAGTGTGCTCCACTATTTGCAATTGCTTTTAAAAGTACTGACTATTCAATCCTTATGCCTTCTTCTCCTTTGCCTCCCATTTAGGAAATACGTAAACATTGCACTCTACAATACAAAAAGCTCTATTTCACTTTGGCTTCTTTCCACATTTGTTTATTTCAGCTTCTAAGGAAGACAGAGTTGGTGCATGTCGACTTGTCTTCGCTGTTCCAGAAGATAAAAGCTCATTTAACCCGTAAAATCTGAAAATTAGTATCTTAAAGCAGTTACTGCTCTTAAGCTTATTTTCCTTTGAAGGCATTTTTAGACTAGTTTATCCATAAAAAAAGTAAAACACAAGTATGCAATTACTGAATCAATGGCAATAGTGTCAAAAGGATTAATTGTTTTCCCCCCAAAGAGATCATCAGTTAGGGAACTGTAAACATTTGGAAAGCCTTCACTAACATACAGGTAAGTATGAAGACAGGATGCAGTAACAGAATATCTGTTTTCTCTTGTTTACAAAACACTTCAGTCCCGCGCTGTTTATCATCTTACATAGGCGTGCTATTTTTTCCCAGCTGTTAAAGCAGAAAATCAGAAACTTTGCCTTTGACAAAACTGTAGGTAAAATCAAGTTTCAGAGTATTCCAAGATAGAAAATAGAATCTGCAAGAAACACATACCAAACCGCTTGACAAAAACAACTACAGGATCATTCTCTTCTTCTCACAAGAAAGTAAATTAGGAACAAAAGAACAAGTTCTACAGAGGTAGAAAATGATTTTTACGAATGCTTGCTTTGCAGATGAATGGAAACATAATTCCACAAAGAAACAGAAAGCAGAATGCACGACAGAACTCGGGACTGGAGAAGTAGTCCACATTTACTGTTGCAAAACTGTTGAAGGACAACAACAAACAAAATTTTGAAGTGTTTACATATCTTTCTCTTTGAGCTTCTCTCCCCCAAATATAATGAATTTTGTTAAGGGCCTGGACGTGTGACAGAGCAGCACAACCAAACGTAAAAGCAACCCCTGAGCCTGTTCCCAGATCACAAAACATTCTGTGGCTCAATAAATCATAAGCATTTAGTTTTGTCAGCAAATGAAAACTTGAATCCAATTCTATGATTAAAACATATTCTTACCTCAGGATCATCATCATCAAAATCATGGTAAGTGGAATGATCAGGATTATTCATTTTATCCAAAAGTTCAATAGCAAGACTTCGATTTAATGGCTGGGTAACAAAAGGATGCTGAAAGACAGAAGGAAAAACACAGATTAAAATTCCAACCACTCTTACTAAGCATATTTTAATTTTATACCTTAAAAAAAATGCCATACATAAATTTATACCTGTAGTAACTTTTCAGCTGTCGGTCTTTTTTTAGGATTTTTTGTAAGTGCCATTTTCACAAAATGATGGAAACTATTAGACCTGTAAAACAAAGTGGTAAACACTAGAATCAATTGCCCAGTGAAATACATGATCATTATCTACTGAAACAGAAAAGTACTTACCATTTCATTTTGTCCTTTAATTTAGGAGGCTGGAAGTTGCTTTTCGTCATTAGAAAAAGTGCTCTAAAAAAAAAACCAACAGTATTTCTGTGGTTTACATGGCAGTACATATCTGACATGAATTTTGAATACATTGTTTAGTTGGCAGGAAGAAGTCCATCTGTTTAAGAGATGCTACCAAGACAACAATACGCATTTATGCGCCAAAAAGAATTGTTACAATTTCTATCACGTACATCCAGAACACTTACAACCCAATACCCTTGCAGTACCCCCAAACACCACAAGCACACGTAGCCACTACTCCAAACGGATTATTTAGGAAGCTGTACTTACACATCAAGCTTCAAGCCCTTACTAACCTCATTGGATGTAGGTCAAACATCGGAGGCTGAAGCTCAGCAAGCTCTATAGCAGTTATTCCAACTGCCCACAGATCACAGAGTTGGTTATAGCCACCTTTTCTTTCTACTGCAGCAACTTCTGGCGCCATCCTAAAGGGTAAAAAAAAATTTTTAGATAAAATTCTCGCCACAAATTAAACATTCTTCTGGACACAGCAGTTTACTATTTTTCCTAAAGCTCTCAATCTATAAGCTCACAGCATATACACTTATACATATCGATATATACACACACACGTGTGTGTGTGTAAAAAGTTATGTAATGTATACATGAAGTTTTCCTTAGTCATCTTCTAGTAACTAACAGGCAGTTTCCAAAACATCTATTTAGTGGATTTTAAGTGGATGAAGCCAATTTATCTCAGACTTTTTTTCAGGCACACAATGAACTACCACTCCACAACCAAAGAGCCTAAGGTGTAATTATTCAACCACAGTAAAACCCAAATAATATCCAAATTCACACACTGCCCCAGAAAGTTATCAACTGACTTTGAAGAGAAGAATTCTAACAAAGAAAAGTAACAAAATGTCAGCTTTCTTGTATCCTGAAAGCACGAGACCAGAAGACTCATTGTCACCTCTGCACAGAGCACTCCTTCTTTGTAAAGTCTGCCTCACTAATGTCAGAAGACCTCGTTCAAGTAAATGAAGTAGTTTTGATCCTCAGGTGGCAAAAATTAACAAAAGATAACTGACACATAAATAGGAATACCTAAAGAAAATGATTCCGATTCACTAGGCATTGTCATGTTTTGAACCGCCAAAGTGAATTACGAATTTGATTGTCCTATGTAGTCATATCAGATGGCAAACGTTGATTTTTTTTTTTTAGCTTTGAACTTTATTAGTCCAGATCACCTGAAAAGTAGCAGCGGAACTGGAGACGTAACTCAATATAGGTAAGACAGATGAACGTCACTTAATGAGTGCTCCAGTAAAGCAGCAGGCAGAATCTCAAATGATGCATTATTTAAACACAGACATCCTTATCTGTAGATCTGAAAACACCATCAGGTTTGGTGGTACAACTTATTTCAAGTTTGCATAGTTAAACTATATTTACATAAATTTCTTCAAGAGTTCATAAAAAACCCCCAATCACTCCAAATCAAACAGGAGGGAGTTACCAAGGTAGAGGAAACATGGGTTGACTTTAGAAAGACGTGGAGGAGGAGCACAAGGGTAAAGAGCGGGGTTACTAGAACTACAGACCCTGCACAGCAGTTTAGCCCTTCACTTCTCTCCCACCCAAACACCACAGCCTTACCTGCCCAGACACTGCTAATGATCCCTAAAACCTTCACACTGCCCGTTTCCAACTACGGTTTTTTCCTCCATGACCTCAACTATTTTGCTTCCTTGCTTCTCCTCTCAAATCTCCGAGAAGCTTTGCAAAGAAAAAAACTGATGCTTTTCATCAGCATTTAACCTATGTAATGCTCTCTGAGTTATTGTTTAAGGTTATGACACGTCACCTGAGAAGCCTGGCACAATTTGGAAATTACACAGTGACACGGGCCGGACTAAAGTCACCCAGACATCTTCGGAAAGAGGGACACCAACCAGTTACACAATCATGACGGATGGGTGTTTGTGTTCTTCTGAAAGGGAAGTGAATCCGTGCCTTGGCCTGACTTACACTGCAGAAGAATGCTAAAAATGCTGTGCCTGACTATTTCAAGACGGAATACTTGAATGTGGGGCTTTTTTTCATTCTATACATTTTTATCTTGTACCTACTATGCTGTCAGACAACAGACTTTTGAATATCTTTCTGGGAAACGTACAACAAAAGTGCAATTTTACAGTGAAGAACGTGTCATTTACTTCAAGGCAAAAGGGAACAACCACCTCCAGTCCAAAGAGGAGAAAATAAAATGCTGAACTTTAGAAAAGATAAATTATGCAAACTAGTTTACTGAGGGAAGAATAAAGATGCAGTACAGATAGAATAGAAATGTACAGATAGAATAGAAATGTACGTATGAATTCAATCAGTTTAGGCAAATAAGGGGAAAAAAAGAAGAAAATGGCTTAGAGGACACATTTCACAAGTGGCAAAAGAATCTGTGGAGACAAACAAATGAAATTCATTATCAACTGAAAAGCTGCAGAAAAGACAGGTGGAGGGGAAGAAACATAGAACACCAAAATGGAAAATCAGGGAAGAAAAAAAAAAATTAAGATCAGAGTTAAGAACAAGCAAAAGGGTTAATAGTTTTTAAGTCTGACTAAATTGAGACACATTAGTCAACAGTGATAGCAGCACACAGACAGCCTTTCAATTTTTCAGAGCATTAGAGCATTTTCTCTGATACTCGGCTAATTCAGGATTTAGCATCAGCAATACAGATACAATCACTAGGAAGTCTGACACAGCCTTTAGTGATTAGTCAACCAGAAAGGGACATAGCATGCTTTTATCACAATTTCTCAACAGTATTATATATGTTACTATTACATTAATGGCCAAGTAAAACACAGTTACCAATATGGGGTGCCAATGAATGATTTTCTTTTGGCAATTGTAGCTGTTATCTGTGCAGATACTCCAAAATCAGCTATTAAAAAAAGCAAAAACAAAATGACAGTTCGTAACTGATTTGATGTAATTAATTGTTAATGAACACAAGTTTGGTTTCCCCACTGTATGAGTTTCTTAAATATACTGGAAATATTTAACAAAAAATAAATACCAAAAGCAAATAACAGAAACTTGGTATATCTCAGATACCATTGGTCAGCTCCTCTCAGTCACCTGCCAAATATGCCGGCTGCACACAAACATGCCCCTCATCAACACAAGAAAGAACAGGCTAGCACAGAAGTCCTAACTGTTACGTGCAGTGTTTTAATATGATTAAATACATCATTTAGTATTATCCAAGAGATTGTTTCAGATAACTGTTCAAGGTACATTTCACACTTAAGCACTCTGGATAGTACATTCTACTGAAAATTTATAAAAACCTGTGATTTGATTTTCACCTCCCCCTTACAACATCAGAAAATCTTTTACCTCAGTGTTCCAAAACTACTCCAATTACTGCTCAGGCACTAACTGGATGGTGCAGTTAGATATTATCAGCAAGAGAAAAAGAATTCTGATATTCACTAATTCCTTACATGAACCACTATATCATTAAACAAAATACAGAAGACTGCTTCTTAGAGCACATACAAATTTGTTAGTAACACTAAGTTGTATTAACTCACCTAATTTTACATGTCCATTATCCGTTAAAAGAATGTTTGCTCCCTTAAAAAAAAGTAAGCATACTTGAATTAAAACATGCATAAATTTTTTTTTATATGGTATCAGAGGAATCTGCAAGATCTTATGGCAAAGTAGGGGCCAAAGACAAACCGAGGATAGTCTGTTCAAGAAATCTGCAGGCTTACCAAGGAAATGTTTGTGAAATTAGCAACTTGCCATTCTGTTATATAAAGAAACTCAGATACACCGGGTTTCTCATTAATTTTTAGTTTAGTACTCTTTAGCCTATGGTACTACAGAGTTTCCATTGTACACAAAACCCTCCCAAAAAGCAGAATATGATGATTTGCCTATGCTGATGAATTCTTACTTTTTTTCTATTTACACTGACTGAAAGGAAATAGGAACTCTAAAGGTCAAAGTGGAAGTAATTTTTCATATGTAGGAGCTGGTTTTGTCTTGTTTCAGAGCCATGATAATTATAGTTATAGCCTTAAGGACCTGCCTTGATATTCAAGTGTTTAGCAAAACTATTTCCATTCTTATGCAACAGACTCTGTTAGTGCTGGATTTGAAGAGTTCGCTGTTCTGTGGCTGTATGTACCACTCCCTTCAGTTCAATAATCAAAACTAACATGAAGCGGTAGTTGGTACCATAAAATTACGACATCAAAGGACATAAACCTCACCTGAAGACTGAAACCGGGTACAGGTTGAGTTGAGTGAAGGCTGGAGCTGGCTAAACACAGCTCCAAACATCAGCACTGCCCATAAACTAGATGGAAAGACAGTACAGAGGGGCCTCCAAAAAACTATGTTTTTACAGATTATGGCTTTTCAGAGAGAAGGAAAAGTCAGGCCTGCAGTAAAATGCAGCTTACTTTGGCAAATATCGCACAAGTATAGCTCACGAGCTATATAAATGGAGCTTGGTAAATAGTGTGACAGTCCCGTTAACATGCTCTTGACCTTGTTCACCTTACAAAACTAACAGGACAGATACTCTAAATCCATAACAGCTACTGAGGGAAGCAGGCATAATTTAACAGTCAGGAGATCTGCAGATGAAGTTAGTATTTTTCCATGCTCACGAGAACAGCTTTTAAAAAAAAATTCTCAATGTAAGCACCGTAAGCTTTTTTTATTAGCACAGTTCTGTTTAGAAACAAGTATCTGTGCACGGTATCCTTACAAGCATCATTTTGCATTCTATAAAGTATAATGAAAAATGTTTTATTTTTGTGTCCAAAATAATTTTTCATTCAGAAATTATTTTTATGATTGCTCAAACCCCAAATACCCTTCTGCAGTCCATGAGAACAACTTGGGATCAGGCTGCATTAAGGCATCTACAGCTGAAGCTACTACGTACACTGCATCCTTAGTCTGAAAAAAAAAATGAACCGAACAAACAAAACCAACCCCCCACACAACACAAAGGCACATGATAATTTACTGTCAGATTGCCAGGGGGAAGCCTGCCAAGTTTAAGCTGCAGTCTGAGCAAGAAAGAGTTTGGAAAGGCAAAGAGTAGGTAGTAAAACTCCAGTGACAAAAAGTCAACAGGAAGCACCAGAAGGAAACGGTCACGGAAGAGTGTAAGAGTCTGAACAAGCCACCTTTGGTACAGCTTTGTTGAGATAAAGGTTTAAATAAGTCAGTGTTAAGAGCTTGATTTGCAGTACCCTCTCTAATTATACCATGCGAGGGAGGGGAAAGAAGTAGTCTCCAAGAACCATGCAGAACAGCAGCCAGCGCAAAAAAGCAGCAGCAGCTCTGCTCACCGGCTGGTTCAAAGAGAAAAGGACGTCGAGCTGCTTGGAAAGGCAGGGGAAAGACCAAACCTGTCCTTTGGCACAGAGCACACGCTTACAGCCATCTGAACACATGTTGCACAGGACACTAGCTGATGCCTAAGTTTTACAGCGCTGGTCTAAATAAACAGTATGTTTGCCTCCAATTAAAAGAACAAATTATTTCCATGCATGCATTTTAAAGAAAGATTTTTTTTTTTTTCTTCCCTTGGGCAGAAAATTTTTTTTCTAATAGATAGAAAAAACCCACATATTTAAAGATATCCCCAAAATTGATACATAACAGTAAAGACCCATCAAAGGTGATGTAGCCTATTTTAAAAGCACCAAAATTCCCTTTAGTTTTTACTTACCTTTATATCTCTGTGCATTTTTCCTTTACTGTGAAGATAATATAGTCCCTGCATAAAATATTTAGATAACAATTTAGTCCAGTCGTTTTAATTTTGTACATACATTTCTTAGTACCAGACATATTTAGGATCCAATTCAATCATCTAAATAACTCACTGACTGAAGGACATTCTTATATTTCACTATATCCCAACTGCATTTCCCAATTCAATATATGTAGTAGCATAATATCTAAAACACAGGGTAGATGGGAAGAATACCAGTCACCACATCTGTTGGAAGAAAAGCATTCCCCGACCAAGTTTTCCTCTGGACATAGTAACTGTCACCTTTCTAGACCAAGTTAATTACTTTTAAATTGCCTAAGTTTTCTGTTCAGCAGCCAGATCCCTGGATCCCTACTGCAGTTATCTCCTGGATCATCACACACTTCAGTTAAGTTTAGGAGCATGCTAGCAGGCAGCGTTTTGGCTCTGACACAGCAGTGCGGCTGTGCAGAAGCATTAGGCTTCCTTTCTGGGTCTCGATGACAGTACCAAAGCATTTTAGGACTCGATATGAGTTAGAAACTTTAAATTCTGGAAGAATGAAACTGAATCCCTGCATGGCAAGTCACAGAGCACATCACTTTTGATGCGCCAGGCTTATCTCTAAAATTTTCTTCCGGGGTAAAACGACACGTAAACATCTTCCTCACTCTGTGGTCCTGAACCTCCGTAAAGACTACATTTTCATGGGAGATACCCATGTCAAGACAAAATTTTTGTCAGCTCATACAAGACATCATGGAGTTGACTGCAAAAAGAAATTGTTTTCAATTACCAGCATTTTCATGCATGGTCCTAAATGTAACAACAGGAAAAATGAGGAAACAATTACTTACATGACTTGGTACTTGAGAATTCCAAGTGAACAAGATTGTACAGATAGACAACAGTACCACTAAAGGTACAGTTTTGGGGTATTTTTTTGTCAGTTCATGAAAACCTGAATGCAATGAAACATCCACTCACAGATGTTTTAACCTGTTTCTCTGGGGGAAATGACTAACAACATGCCGTTGGTCCAACGGTTTTTCCAGAGTCCTCACTGCAGGCATGCATGCAGACCCAAAAATTAGACTCAATTTGCTTTTGGTACAGAGTGTAATTAATTGAAACATCTACCAGACTGTTGCAACAACTGGCATTAGCTACAAGAGTCCCATGTACGCTCCTCGCATTTAAATCTCTGGATGCTACTGGCACAGAAAGCCCAACAACTCACTCATTTTTACTATTGCCCTGGAAGAATTTGAGGTCACTATTTTCAAAACTGAATGCCTGGAGGGAGGTACTTTAAAGGCCATATTTAAAGGACCTATATTTTCAGAATCAGTCTCACCAATTCCAGGTAGAACTGATACCGAGTGTTTTTTGAAAACACACCATTTAATGGGCTTCTAAATACGGAGATTTAACACTAACTTTAGGCATTCAAGTGAAACTCCGGATTCATGGAAACTGATGGCAAAATTAACATTGGACAAATTACTTTTATGGATGGACAGATGGCCTATGTTCTCAGACATTTTACTAGGAAAAATGACTGCTGCATTATAAGCTACAACAAGGTATCAGAAAGTATACACATTATATTTGGTCAGAGTGTTAGAAGTATGTATTTACAGACAACTTTAAAATACACAAAAATGGGTCTATGGATAACACTTAGAAAATACATACAAAGTATCAAATATCCTTCTCACAAGCAATTTACATGCATTAACCAAGAAATCTTCCCACACAATAAATGACAATTTCATAAATTCCATTCTGGACTATTGAAAACATTCCTCCATACTCTGAAAAGATTGTGGATTTGACGGATGGACTATTCAGTTGGTAAGGAATTGGCTGTATAGTCATATCCAGAGAGTAGTGGTCAACGGTTCAACGTCTGGATGGAGATAAGTGACAAGTGGTGTCCCTCATGGGTCCGTACTGGGACCAGCACTGTTTAATACCTTCATCAACGACATAGACAGTGGGATCGAGTGCACTCTCAGCAAATTTGCAGATTACACCAAGCTAAGTGGTGCAGTTGACACGCTGGAGGGATGGGATGCCATCCAGAGGGACCTGGACAAGCTCGAGAAGTGGGTCCATGTGAACCTCATGAAGTGCAACAAGGCCAAGTGCAAGGTCCTGCACCTGTGTCAGGGCAACCCCCGGTATCAACACAGGCTGGGAATGAAGGGATTGAGAGCAGCCCTGCAGAAAAGGACTTGGGGGTACCGGTGGATGAAAAGATGGATGTGAGCCGGCAATGGGCGCTCGCAGCCCAGAAAGCCAACCGTATCCTGGGCTGCACCAAAAGCAGCGTGGGCAGCAGGTCGAGAGAGGGGATTCTGCCCCTCTGCTCCGCTCTGGTGAGACCCCACCTGCAGTACTGGGTCCAGCTCTGGAGTCCTCAGCACAGGAAAGACATGGACCTGTTGGAGCGGGTCCAGGGGAGGGCCATGAAAATGGGCAGAGGGATGGAGCACCTCTCCTATGAAGACAGGCTGAGGAAGTTGGGGTTGCGCAGCCTGGAGAAGAGAAGGCTCTGGGGAGACCTTATTGCGGCCTTTCAGTCCTTAAAGGGGGCTTACAGGAAAGATGGGGACAAACTTTTTAGTAGGGCTTGTTGCAATAGGACAAGGGACAAAGGTTTTAAACTGAAAGAGGGTAGATTTAGACTAGATATAAGGAAGAAAGTTTTTACAATGAAGGTGGTGAAACACTGGCACAAGTTGCCCAGAGAGGTGGTAGATGCCCCATCTCTGGAAACGTTCAAGGTCAGGCTGGACGGGGCTCTGAGCAACCTGGTCTAGTGGAAGGTGTCCATGCTCATTGCAGCAGGGGTTGGACTAGATGGCCTTTAAAGGTCCCTTCCAACCCAAACCATTCTATGATTCTACAAAAACAAAAGGGTTTAAAGGTTCAAAAACCAAAACACTCCCAGATGTCACATAAGACTTCACTGGAAGGAAAAAAAAAAAGCCATGTCCTGTCAGTCAGAAGTCAGCAATCTCTGGCATAGCACAGGGAGATGCTAAGTGGCATGCAAGGGAGCTGGCTCAGGGACAGAGCTATCTTGAGAGAGTGTTTGAGAGAGGCAGCAGCTCTCAACTGATGGCATTCAACAGATTTGCATTCACTAGAAGCCAAGAACTGCTCTCTCACATGGAAGCAAGACATCCACCACAAAAGCCGTTACTGATTAAGTTTTACTGGTGAACTGAACCTTTAATTTAGGAAAGAAAAATGAAAGCTAGCATACCCATAAGGAGAGGCTGGTGACCTTAAGTTGAACATCTCAAATACACAGACAATTTTTTTCTTATTGGCACAGATCAACTATCAGATATGCAAAACAGAGTCTTTAAATTTTCCTTCGAACTTGTAATAACTAATTTGTATCACAAATACGGATTAATAAACATGCTGCTTCCCCCTTCTTAAAAAGAAAAAAAAAAAATGAACAGCAGAAAGATGATGACAGTTTTCTTCAAATGATCCAGGATAATCTGAAGTTATGCAATCATACAAATCAGTTCTAGGCTATAAATAGAGGACGTCCTCAAAAGTCTGAGAAAAATGCTGAGCCATCCAAACATTGTATTTCCATGGCATCACATGTATTTGTAGATTTTAATACTTTTACATTAAAAGGCAACTACAAGAACCTGAGAACACACTACCTGTAGTGTTTCTCTGCTAACATAGGCAATCTGCTGTTCTGAAAGTGGTCCAGTCACTGAAATGGAAGGAAAAAAAAAAAGTAATTCTCAAAATCAGGTAAGATACTGCCCATTCCAAACCCATACCTCAATTACTTCCATTCACACTGATATGGTCTTACACTAGAAGTCTCAAAATGTGCTTAAATAGGGTCTTACACCAGAAGTCTCAAAGTAAATGTGCTTAGACTTTCCCCCAGATTGAGCATACCGAAGACCACCAAACCTTTTTTAAACTCAAAAATGTCTAGTCCCATTGGAATGGAAACAACTAACTCCCTCCATATACAAATCTCAAAGTAATTAAGAGGAAAAAGAAACAGCAGCAGTGATTTAAGCACAACTCTTTCCCCTGCACAAACCCGTTGGGTCCTTCCGTGCAGGGCTGGACTTCCAACCCAGTGACTCAAAGCTGCAGGAAACTCCAAACGGTCTCCTTTGAGCCCTAGGAAGTTCCTCCTACCCTTTGCGACCTGCTCTCTCCACCTGTCCTTCCCGCTGCCATGCGCCCTGCTCTCTGCAGCTTCTCAACCCTTTTCTGCAGAAGCTACCATCACTGTTGCTCCCGGGCCTGCCGCACCAGGCACCTTCTCAAATTCTCCCTCTGAGCAGGCTCAGCAGCTTCCCAAGGGAAGGAGTCTTCCTCTCCCTCCAGGGTCTCACTTCGCTCAAGTCTCTTGAAGGAAAACAATTAAATTCCAAACAAATACGTAAACCAAACACTGAAGAGCAAGCAAGGCATGGCCTGTGACTTGTCCCCAGTCACTGGTCTTTGATCCTGACATTAAAGGGTTTTAAGACCAGGAAATGCAGTCCTCACTGCAAGCTTCTCAGGTTTTGCAGAGAAAACAAATAGAAAAGTTGGATGGGGTTTCTCAAAGGAAACTGAAGGAGTATGGAGTTAAAAACAAAAGAAGATTTAAGCACCTAACTGCTTAGCTTCTACAAAACCCACAACCTTAATACAAATTAGTATCATGCAATATATATCTTCAAAAGAGGCCTAAATCCATCTTCTCTTTTCTGAAAGAAAAGCTCCAAACCCACATAAACCTAAATATATTAGCACCCAAAGTACATATTTTTAGGCATGTATGTTTATTTTGAGAAATTTAATTCTGATTAACTTAAATAACTTAAGATTAGAGAGGCCTATAGTTCAATTGGAAAAAGACCCTTTGGAACGTCATTAAGACCAGAAAAGAACCTTCTCCTCTAACTACCAGCAGAGAAGCCACGAATCAGCTGCAACAGGAAACCGCTCCTGTACAACATCTGTTCAGGCATTTATGTGGCATGAGCTCATTTCCTACTCTACAGGTGTTCCACATAACAAAGCCTATTAGACACGATGCTTTATCAACACCAGCAAAGATGTAAAGGATCAACAAGGCCATGCTCAAATGACTACGCCACAAGCATGGTGTGAACTTGTGAATGGGTGCCGTGTTTTAACTGCACCCAAGTTAAATGTAAAAATGTATACAAGCTGTTTACGCACAAGAGAAGGATGTGAAGTTTCCAACATGTAAAATCTTCACAATTTAGAATATGGACTGATTTCCTGCCTGAAAAACATCACCTGAGAACCACAGAGCCACTACTCACTTAACAGCATACTCCTTTCCTAAGCAAGTCTTAATTCCAGGGCAATAAAATCCCTCAAAACTGATTCTGTCTCTTGAAAACTAGCAATCAATTGACTGATCCTCCCTTTATGCAATAGATTCACACATGCCCCTTGTTTCTTTGACCCCCTCATTGCACCTAAGCCTAAAGCAAACATGAAAAGCAAAAGGTGGCCTACATAAGTCATACATCCGGGGGGGGAAAAAAAAAAAAGGAGACCCTCGTGGCACTACTGCTATACACACATCCAAAAGATCACTGTTTACAAAGGGCAAGAGCATCCATGCTAATCAATCCCCTTATCTAGGTATCTGTAAGCAGTGGTATAGATTATACTAAAGCAAAGTTCAAAAGCTCAGAAACAAAATGGCTATGAAGTAAGACAGCACATCAGGATATAATTTTACTTTTACAATACAATACTGCCTAATTTTACAGCCATTGAAAAGTAGTGATGGGTATATGAGCTACTGAAGGAAATAAATTATGCTGCTCAAAAAACCCCCACTATAGCTAATTTTGTTTAAAAAACCCAAACCCAACCAATTATGTAAATACATAAGCTAAAATTTACCTTCAATGGATTATTATGGATACCAAATTTAGGATTCCTCCTCTCTGATTCCAAAACACTGTCATCATCTCCATTTTTGAAAATAATCTTTACTTAGATTTTAAGGAATTACAGTCTTGACGTACCATGATAGATATCCTGTAGAGAGCCACCTCCACAAAACTCCATGCAAATCCATAGCTTGTCTCGTCTAAAAAGTGAACAAAACCATTCATTAGCTGTCAGATTTGAAAACAGCTCCTACAAAAGATAAGTCAGAGGACTCAAACATTACAAAGTATAACATAACAAGCTCTGTATTGTGAAAAGTACAAGTCAAATAATGAACATGATTTCATCTATGTCATACTTCACTGTCAAAATAGTAACTAATGAAATACCCAAAATATTCCAGGGTTTATCGGAGTAATAGAAACAGTATTAGCGAAACAGGCACACTGATTTTTGTTCAAGATCTACTATGAAAATGAAATGTATTTTTAATCAGAGTAGAGAGAAAACAGATGTGGGTTCTTATTTCTTCCTCATTTTCACTTCTCCTCCACTTTTTTCAGAGCAGAGGAATTAACACAAACAAACCAAACAAAAGAAACAAACCCAAACCAAAAAGCCTTAGGGATATCTCTCAACTCAATTTCTTTCACAACAAACGGAGTGAAACTCTAGTGCTTTAGTCAAAGGTAGGCAGAGTGGAGCCCATGCTGTGGGTAAGTGCCTTTTCCGACGAAGTCTTTTCCCACAAAAACACCTATGGATATTTTTGGTGGCAGGGGTCAGAGGGACGTTCTTTTGATTCCTCTTACTGAGGGAATCAGTTCAGTTTGACTCTACACCTCCATAAAAGGTGCTTTCCAAGAACAGACAACAGGCTGAAGTATTCAAAGGTATCTTCTATTATGGACACTAAATTCTATTTTCATTTAGTAATTTTCACTGGTAGGACAGATGTACCACACATGGCCACAGAAAGGCATTTCGGAGAGCAGAAAATCTGGGACTTGCCTAGTCATTCCTGGCCATCAAAACACGCAGGAAAGAAAAATCACATACAACCACCTTAGGGCAGACTGGGACACAGGACAACCAAAGGAAAGACTGATGATTGTTCTGCAGCTTGCCCATGACCCCTGGGTCTTGGGTTTCTTGCATTCATAAGCCTCTGTCAGAACAGCTGAGACACTCCTGTGGGCAACGCCAACATTCGTGGAAGTGTTTTGCAAGGTAATGGTGCAAGTGTTGAGCTTATCCATCAATATTCATCAATGACCTGGATGAAGGGATAGAGTGTGCTCTCAGCAAGTTTGCTGATGACACACAACTGGGAGGAGTGGCGGACACACCGGAAGGCTGTGCTGCCATTCAGCGTGACCTGGACAGGCTGGAGAGTTGGGCAGAGAGGAACCTTATGACATTCAACAAAGGCAAGTGTCGGGTACTGCACCTGCGGCGGAATGACCCCAGGCATTAGTACAGGTGAGGGGCTGACCTGCTGGAGAGCAGCTCTGTGGAAAGGGACCTGTGGGTCCTGGGGGACAACAGGATGGCCATGAGCCAGCAATGTGCCCTTGGGGCCGAGAAGGCCAATGTCATCCTGGGGTGCATCCAGAAGAGTGTGGCTAGCAGGACGAGGGAGGTTATCCTCCCGCTCTGCTCTGCCCTGGTGAGGTGCATCTGGAGTCCTGTGTCCAGTTCTGGGCTCCCCGGTTCAAGAAGGACAGGGAGCTGCTGGAGAGGGGACAGCAAAGGGCTACGAAGATGATTAGGGGACTGGAACATCTTTCTTATGAGGACAGGCTGAGGGACTTGGGGCTTTTTAGTCTGGAGAAGAGAAGACTGAGGGGGGATCTTATCAATGCTTATCAATACTTCAGGGGTGGGTGCCAGGAGGATGGGACCAGTCTTTTTTCAGCGGTGCCCAGAGACAGGATGAGAGGGAACGGGCACAAACTTGGTCCTAGGAAGTTCCATCTAAACATGAGGAGGAACTTCTTTACTTTGAGAGTGGCAGAGCACTGAAAGAGGCTGCCCAGAGAGGTTGTGGAGTCTCCTTCTCTGGAGATATTCCAAACTTGCCTGGACATGTTCCTGTGAAACTTGCTCTAGGTGATCCTGCTCTGGTGGGGAGTTGGACTAGATGATCTCCAGAGGTCCCTTCCAACCCTCATCATTCTGTGATCCCCTCAGCTGCAAATTGCAAGCACTTCTCACCAGCAGGTAACAGCTAGAATAGCTACTGTTCCAAGGAAGAACTGTCTTTCTTTGATCTCCTCCCCTTTTATGTCCATAGTCCACATGGTCCTCAAAGCTACACCCTAGTCGCTTCCTCTAGTGATGGGAAAGGTATTGTTCAGGCATTACAGAGGTTTTAAGCAAGGGAAGTCCCTGGCTGTTAAGTCCGTACATTTCTAGGGGTTAATTAAAGCATCGCTTGCAATAACATGAAGGCTTTCCACTGAAATAACGGATCGAAGTCAGACACAGAAGCAATGTGACTACCTGTGAAAGAAAACAGAATTAGCAGTGGCAGCAGGGGAATGTGAGTCAGAAAGAAGCACTGAAGAGACAGACATCTGCAAGTCCCTTGTTTATTCCCCACAATGATGCAGGACTCAGACAGGGATACTTTTGGGGGCACTGGGCTCATAAAAGCCACTCTTTCCCATGTGGTTGCATCCTGTTTGATGCCAACAGCAACAGCAGTATGGAAGTGGGAAAAGCCAGGACAACCCCAGCCACCTTGGGACAGCAGCAGATCACCCACAAAGTAGGAGACGTGAAGATGATAAGCGCTGTAAATCACACCTTCGCTTACTGGGCATTAACTTCACAGTGTGGAAATGCCCTACAGAAAAGGTAAAAAAACATAAGAGGATCAAAAGAGGAGATGGCATTTCTAATTTGGTATCTAGCCTTTTATTACTGTGCCTAAGTGCTTTGAGACAGGTAAAGATCCATATAATCAACAGTAACAGTGTACACAGTTGTCGGCGTCTGCAGAGCATATGGCAAGCTCAGCAAACAAAACAGTGACAGGACCAACACCACCTTTTAGTGCCTGCAACTTAACACCTAGGCTAACAGCAGGGCAGAAATCTCACTGTCTGAAAAATCCATACCTAAACAGAAGAAAAGCACGGGGAACAGTATGCTGATAAGTGCCAAGTATAGGATGATGGTATTTTTCTTATTGTTCTTAGCATTGAAAGATACTTGGAAAACAAAAGGTCAGACAACGAAGGGCCTCAAAGACAGCCATTCGATTGCCCAGACAAAAGAGAAGCACTGCGCCAGAGGGGCAAGAGCACAAGAGAGTGCCAAAACATATACTATATTTGCCAAAATTTAATTCTGCGTCTACAAGGTATATTCTGATACCCTGAGACAACAGGAAAACTTTTTTTTTTTTTTTTTAAAAAAAAGCATCCCCAGCCTGAATACAGCATCATGAGAAGAGGCACCATTTCAATCTAAAACTTCTAAAGAAAGTTGAATGCAACCGTAATATTTGATCACAGTCTGTTTTCACATGAAATCTTAGAAAGTCAACAGAAACAGCTTTTTATTAGTTATACCAAGCAATCTGTTCCCACTATGACTAGTTAAAAGAAGCAGCTGGTAAGACAACTGGATACATTTGTCAGTGCTTCTACAGTGCAAATAATGTCACCTCCAGAAACAAACACCAATGGAACCATCACATTCTGGTCAGAAGTTCATATGTTAGAAAAACAGCTCAGGGTAACTTCAACAGCACTGCAGAGCCCCAGCCCTCCCCTCTGCCATTCCTCACTTACTTTTTTTCTTCTAAATTTGTCTTCTGAAAAGGTTTATAGCAATGACTTTCAGGTTTGTGGAGCATGCCAGACTTAATGTCACACATCAAGAAAAACGTTGACAGAACTTCCTTCCCAGTGCTGCAGACAGGTACAAATAAAGTAATCACATGCAGCGGAGGACATCTTCATGTACAAAAAGGTGCTCTCTTCCCAAACAAAGGTAAGCTTTGAGGTTGGGAGGAAGATTAAGGAGGTGCGACAGGAAGGTGGGACGCTATGTGGTCCCAGCCACACGACTTTCAGAATATGCAACATCCATTTAAGAAGCTTAGTCACCATAACATGGTGCTTCCAAATACTGCCTTCAGCAGATCACAAGATCCCTTGCCAACTTTACCACCTGACAACTGTAAGCTGCTGTCAGACAGACTAGTAACTCCACAAAATCTCAAAAAAATGTTAACATGACTTTGAGGTATGTAGCAGTATTAAGGATTGACTGTTCACGCACAAGAAAAAGCCTGCCAGTACTGCACAGAATGGAAGTAACACACAATTTAGGTTAATCTTCACATTAACCCTAAACAATCAAAACTGAAGTGCAGGCGCTCCTAGTTTGGAATACCAAGTCCCTGCACGTACACACGCTCTATCTGTATGCACACCCTCACAAACTCGTGCATAACGCACCTCAGACCAGCTTGGCGTTAAAAAAACCATTCCAGCTGCCAAGAGAAGCACCCTTCAAGCTATGGGATGCCAGAACAGCATGGCTTGTTGATTTTATCTTCAGCCTTTGATCCCTTCCTGCACATGTATACACGATAAAGCAAGCGGTACACAATCACACATTCCCAGCCTCGCTCAGTATAGCTTGCAGATGTTCATTTAATGGGCTAGTCAATGGCTTGCTTTCCTCTTTGTTCTCAGACTTTCAGTGCATTTTCAGAATAAGATTAAGTGGAAATACATTTGCTCTTGGAAACTTCCTTCATGCTCCACACTAAACTATGTCTGTGAAGTATCAATATGACCAGCTTTTCCACTACAGACCTTTGAAATGACTATAAAGTGAACATAATTCAAAACACAGATTCTATTGACTTGACTAGCATCTGTCAGCATGCAAATACTTCCACTCATCAGAAAAAAAGCTAACAAGATACTCATACTGAGAAAGATGCAATGAACCCCACCAGTGATAAAACATGGTTTCAGGGAGCATCCAGGACTATTCAGGACACTGAATACAAGAGGCAGGGAGAAGAAACTCCTCAGGACAGCATTAGTCAGCTGAGCTTCTGCATGAGACCTCTCCTTCTCCTCCAGCATTTATTGTCAGGACCCTCTCTCTTCCCCAACACTGCCTCCAAGTTCTAGCACACTCAACTTGTCCAATTTCAGTTTGCTCCAACTACGCAGGCGTTCGGCATCAAGGTCACCAAGAGCACCACAAAGCGCTCCACGCTTGCCATTTCAACATCCTGTCCCAGGTCACCCCAAGGAACACTCAACAATGGCCAAGCAAGCCAGGGAGCACATGTTAGCTCTTCTGTAGCACTGCAAACATGCACCAAACCAGACACTGCTGGCTAGAAAAGATACAGTAACTGGGATTTCCCATGCTCTAGCTGATCTAGAATGAAAGTAAAAGAAATGCAGTATTTCAGAAGACAACCTAATCAAATTTGAAAGGATTTTTAAAAGGAAAAGATGCACTCCAAACACAAGAGCCAAATTCTGTCACATATTCCTCCTTCGAAGATGGTAATTTTTTCTTGAAAGGCTTTCATGTACCAAGATTTTTCATGTGAAAATACCACCTATATCTTCCCACCCCCAATCCAAAAGCACTTGGCTGATACTGCTGAAAAGCTTTTGGCTGCAGCAGATAGCCATCATGGAAAATTTCAGCTGGAGCTGTCTAGTACACGTCTGAGTAACTCCACTTGGCATCTTCCCATTATGAAGAGGGCCTAGAAACCTTCACAACACGTAGAGCTGTCATGTCCCACCTCTACTGTCCCCAAGCAGACAGAAGATAAGGGAATACCCAAAAGGAACAAGATGCCTCTGCCGTAAAGAGCATCATGACTTTTCACAGCCTTTTAAAAGCTTTTTATTACATGGCATGATCATGCCTAAAATTATGACAACGTTAGGGTCACAGAATCCAGCCTTAAAAGGTCTAGTCCTTGAACATCAAGTACTTGCTAGATCTAGGATAAAACATTTGTCAGGATGTATTAAAAAAGATCATAACAGCAAACATTATTAGAAACTAGCCGTCATTTTGCTCAATACTGAGACTTTGTATGGAGTACGAGTTTACTGTACTTGTAACAAGTAAGCGCAATACCTTACAAAAGGAATCATACGAAAGAATAATGAGCCGGAACGATTTATATATACTACCTTAAGTGTCCTAAACAACTCTGCAGCTCAAGAGAGAAAAGCAAAAGATAAAGGAGCAAAACTACTAATCACTTTTAGATTTCAAAACAAATCCAAAACACAAATCACCAGCAGGCTTTTTAAAGGTTGCACGGTTTACACTCTTAGGTACTTCAGTATGACGTTGTCCTTAAAGCTTAACATTGCACTACTACTCTTAAGCAAGGAAAAAACCCCAACCATTTTCTTCCTGCTTATTTCCCCACAACATTCAATTTTGAGCTCTCAGACAATTTTACATGCCAACACCAGTTAAGTCAGAACATTTCTGAGAACTCAATCTGTATTATGCAATATTTATACTTCCCAAAGTTCTGCAAATTTAAGAGACATTTTACTGAAACAGATTTAAAAGATACTATATACACAGACTCTTTCTTCATACTTGTCATATTTCTGCTTAATTTTCCATTTATGTATTAAATTCCAAGCTTTTAAACAACAACTAATTTTCCTTGGAAACATGACTACATGGTCACTGAAAGATTTTGCAAAGAGAAACATTATTTATAGATATTGGAGTAAACAGAACAGATTTTAAGGTAAATGAAAAAAATATACAAGTGTATAATACTTATTTAGTAAATCATGTTTTGCCTAAGTCACCTCATAGACCTGTCCTTTACAAGGAGATAGAGAGGTATTTTTAAGCGAGCAAAAGAAACAAACTGTACCTGAGATAGCTGCCAAAATAAGCAACAATGTTTGGATGTTTACAGTCTTTCATCATAATGATTTCCTGCTGCACAACAGCAAAATCTTCTCCTGAAAAGCAGAAGAATGAATATTTTCATTGGCCTGGTTCATACTCACATCTCAACTACGTTTCCAGTACATGTTTATAAAAATAAACATTTTGAGTAATTAAAACTAATTATCTGCCACTTTCACAGACATATAAAGCAGCTGTAAAACAATATTTATTAGCAAGGGCTTAGCAATAAGTAATAATATTCTTAAGAAGTTTCATTCTGGGCCAGATGGACCTCACATCTGCTATCTGATACCTCTTACGATATTGGCCATAGCTCTTTCTAAAGTCTTTACTTTCCCCGAGACACCACTGTGACCATCTGCATATGCCCTGCCGATAGCCCAGGTTCTTAAAAACATGACAAATCTTTGCTGGTTTTGGCCACATGTCCAACACCCATTAGATCATCTTCCTGAGCAAAAAATGTTCAACAGTACGCTGCTGCTGCAACTCTTCACTAAACTCAGTAAGGACGTAAATTTATGGACTGTGCATAACTTATGTCCAGATAAAACACTGACATAGACATGACATTTACCTGAGTCTTACTATTTGGTACATCGGTTGTCCCTGTCTTTCTATAAAAGGTTCTTACCAGATGGGGACATTGAAAACAATCCCGTACTAAATTGAAAACCCAAAATGTTTCCCAGAGATGTTTTTGGTTTGGGGGTGTCGTGCAGGGGTTTTGTGGGTAAGTTAAAGAGGGAAGGTGAGAAACACATCAAGATATAAGAGTATGTTGGTAACAGATATTTGACAGCCTTTTCAGTTGGTTTTTTTTGTTTGTTTGTTTGGGTTTTTTAAGAAATACATGTCAAATGCTCTCTTGCAGTTCAGTATCTTACACTGGGGCTCCTCTGAAATTTCTTAAGCCATAACAGCAAATTATAGCTAGTCTGGTATGTTATTTCCAAAGAAGTTCTTCTGAAGTTTCTTTAGTTGCTAGACACACGCAGTTCACAAAAACTAACTCATTCTTACTAACTTCAAGGACTTCATAGGTAAAATAAGCCTGAAGGCCTAAAATAACCATTTAACTTCATTAATAACTTAAGAGACTCTACAAGCAAGTTGAAAAAACAGGAGAATTCAAAGTATGTTAAAATTCTGTTTAGTGTACTGCTGTAGCACATTTCAGCATAACTCAAAAGAGCTTTTAAACCGGAAGCCAAAGCTGTTGTCTAAAAAGTTGAATACAGACACTAAGCTCATATTTATCAATTGTCGCAACCCAAAATCACTTCTCAAATAGGGCTGTTAATAATTTTCAAATGTAACACAACAAATTCCAATAGACCTGGCCAAGCTATTACCTAAGAAAATATGTTTTCAGTTTCTCCCAATACATCGACATATTGGTGACCTAGCCATTTCGTGCTTTTTAACCAGAAATCCAATGTTCACATGTCTTTTATTTAACTGAAAGGACGTTTCAAACCACAAGCTGCAAGTTAACATCACAACAGACTCTCTACTATCCGTGGTGTATTGCTGATGGCTTGCTGTATCCTGCCTAGACCTTTAAACATGCAAACACTGAAGAGCAAACAAGAAATTATTTTCACATAAGGACAGGTATCTCTGTGAAAGGACACAATTCCTCCAGGATTTGATCAGTGTTTTCACTGCATCCAAAATATTAAAGTAGCATAAGCCTTAGAGTAAGCACCTAAACTTTATTAACCCTTATTCTTGACACTCTCCCCCAATCTGCAAAACTTGCAAAGAAAGCCAGTGCCATGCTTCTGGAATGTGGACGCTGCCCGCCTGAAGCTGTGAGTCAAGCCTCTACCGCAGCTGGAAGCGACAACTCCAGAGAGAAACTGAGCTCACTGAGCAAACAGAGGGCAGCTAAAGCGCATTCTCTGTGCACCACTCAGGTGTCCAAAGGCCGCCAGAAATACCTGATTCAGCTGCAAGATGCCAGTTGTTCGCCCCATCAGCACAGCGTCAGGGCGAGTTACCCCGGCTGCAGCACATCCCCAGGCTCTGTCCGCAGCTCAGAGAACGCACGCAGCACGATTCTCCGAGTCCTACTAAAATACTACCTGTTTTAAAGGCTGACATCAGAGTCTGCTGAGTCCTATGGTTCTTACCCCACTACATAAGTCTCCTTCCCTGTTTTATCTTTACAGTTCCATAGGGAGGCACAGCACGGCTGCTCGTCTCAGCTGAACTGGTAACCCACATCACGAACAGCCAAGTGCTCCAGCAACGGGAACTGACATAAAAAGCCAAAGCAACAGAACTAGACTAGATAATCCCAGACAACAACTTCCAGCGTGAATAAAAGACGTGTGATGAACATACACTTTTGGAACTACACAGTAACATACTGGCCTGTCTTGAATTTTTTTTTTCTCTTTAACATCCATGCATTATATAAACACAACATTTCCGATCATTTCCAGAATTGTAAGAGAAAAAATGGAAGAAAGTAGCAACTTCTTTGCCTTCTTGCCTGCATAGACCTTAAGGATTAAACCATGTAGTAGTTAAAATATTTCCCCACCCTCCCGACATTCAATCTTGAGATGGAACACCAACAGTTACGAGTTAAACAAAGTCTGGACATTTTACTTCCCAGATTACTCTACTCTTGTTCACCAAGACCAGCCGTATTAATAGAACAGCAACTGCAGGCTGATAACCGGTCTGTAGGGCATATGGACTTTGTGAAATCACAACGTAAGCACAGTTCAAGCATAAATTTGGCATACAGTGAAGTCCTAGTCAGAGTCTCCAAGAGAATTTCAGGAAACTTACTCAATTCCTGGATACTAATGCTCACCTATTATTTCACCCTTCCTTCTTTATTTTACTCCCTCTACGCTCTCTCCAGGTGAGTTCTTTTCTGCCTTGCTGGCTTCCTCATTTCTTTTGTTCTATACAGGTTTTTGTGTCACATGGGTTGAAAACATAGTACTATAAGACCAAAATACCCAACTCTCACTGCAATTTTAATCAGCTTTCCTTTAACTGTTCTCCAATTACATTTTTTCCTCTCACACCTTGCTTGTCATGCTTGTTATTTTTTTAGGACAGTGTATTTTGCCCTACACTAAAAGGCAGCAATTATCCCTTCTTTCAATAAGTGGACTCAACTGATTTTGTACAATTGTACCTTAAGCATGAAAATATTTAGTTTCCGTGGCCTATTTCAGTTAAGAAACACTTACCTGGTTCTAGTTTTATTACTTTAATCGCTGCTAGCTCACCCGTGTTGACATTTCGAGCCTAAAAGAAAAAAAGAATATTTAGAGAGCAGAACACAGCAACCAGCTCTGCATTCTCAACTCGACATTTTCTGACAACACAGAGTCAAACAGCAACTGAGATACACAGGGTCTAAAACAGTGGAACCACTTGTTGCGTTGGTTTTTTACGGAAAACAGGAGGAGCCAATAAATTAAAACATCTCGTACATTTATGTTTCATGCAAGGTTAGATTTTTTTTTCCCCAAATACACTATGCATTTACCTTTTATCAGGCTTACAGCATGTATTTTCATTAGATAAGCACCATTATTGAGTTCTGTTATATCCAAAACACTTCTTTAAAATAATCCATGCCTGTGCTTAATGACAGTGAACCAAACAGCAAGAATTCTGTAGCTAGCATGCTTTTCTCCAGTATATGTTTCTAGGAAGCATTCTTCCAACAAAACTTCTCACCCTGGATTTATTTTCTAACAACAAAGCAAGCTATCTCAAAAAAACCCTACTAAGCAGCTAATTTGTGCCGAGATCTGAAGCTTTAAGTATGATCAGGAAACCCTGCGCTGCCACACAACAGTCCTAAATTACGCAGGTCCTCAACCATGCTGTACTTCCGTATTAAATCCATAAACAAACCGACCACTGAGATGCTGACTGCAAAGCAGTTATAGCGTACACGGATCTCACAGCAGAGGAGCAGGGCCCAGGGAGCATCAAGGGCTGCACCCTGCAGTGTACGTGACTGCTTCCGATACTCCAGTGCGATGCTTCATGCTCATTTCACTATGTGCCCCTTGGTCCTTACTCTCCGCCAGCGACAGCACCCTCCCCTTGCTGCAAGGGTGCGAAGAAAACAGGCCGGCAACGAAGGAGTTCGAAGGCATTCCCCCCGTATACACAGCAGTTCTGTGGCCAACTTCAGCAGCAATTACTCAGCAGCTTAATTGCTTTCTGTACGGGGCTCTGTCATGCTAAAACCTATGTCCTACTGAGTAACCAAGGAAGGTAAATTTTTTTAAAAGCCATTAAGAAGCAACATAAATTATTATAATAATGATTTTTCTTCTAGAACTGTTGCATTTGACTACTAACTGAAAACTGGGGAGCCATTTGCCCCGTCCTTTCAGGATTCTTCCGTGCCCCTGCACCCAGCTATGGGGAGAGGGCAGCAAAGCTGCCCCCAGCACCAAAGCAGCAGCTCCTGAAGGATGCTCAGCTACAGCCTCTCAGACTCACCAAATACTGTAAGGTATTGATTCTCAACATGGCAGCTTGAGAGCTGGTTGGGGAATCACAAGTGGAGGGAAAAAAAGCCCCTAAAACTATGAAAAAGAGCCAGCAATAAAGTCTGGAACTAAATGCAGTGTGTACTCCTGTGTCTACAGATCTACCCAGCTCGTTCCCAGCACAGCCGATCTCAAACCTCCCACTGCTCCTTGGTGCGGCAATACTCTTCTGCAAATGCTGGGAGTACTGGCATTGGCAAATAATTTCCAGGCAGGTGCTTATGGATAGATCCTGAGACCAGTGGGAATCCTGGGGGAAGTCAAGGAGTAGTCCAAACTTGATAGACTGTGGAAAGAACAGTTAAAAAACAAATTTTCTCTGGCAGACTTCCCTGTAAGTCACTATTTGCTCACCCTACCGATGGCAGCAGGATCTCCACTCATCACTGTATGGTGCAACAAAGATGCAAAGACATTAAGAAAGCAAAAATAGGGGTTCCTTTTATCTGTACCAGAGAATGAAGGCAACACATGAGAAAGTGGCACCATTGAAGCAGGAGCTAGGATTTTTATTCCTTATTTCTCTTCCCAACACATTCTTTTCATAGCAAGAAACAAACACAGAGGCAAGATATTCATAAATCAAAGGTCAGCATTTTTTAACCTCTAAGATTAACAAGAAAAATTACTGAAGCTTTATCGAAGACCTGAGCCCATCAGGGAGTCTTCGCACTGCTTAAAGACCTGATTTGGGGCAACTTGTACTAGCAAGATAATCAACGAGACACAACTGTAGTGGATACAAGTGAGGAGATCATGAAGTTATGCATCCTGCACGCAGCTGGGATGTGCAAGCCAAACTGGAAAAATTTCACAGGCTTCAGGGACATTGCTAGTCTAGCAAAAAATGTTGGTACTGGGGTTTTTTATTATTATTTTATTTCTATTTAACAACATCATGTCCAGCTGTCAGGAATTTGTTTCTCTGACTATGGCTCCATAGGTCACTGTGCTCTGCAGAGTGCTTCGGCAACTGAAGCCAAGGGAGGAGCGAGGGACAATTTCAGAACAAATCTGATTAAAACATGAGGATACTGGTCACAAAGTCCTATATGGTCGAGATGCCAAAAAACTATCAATATTAGACAGACAAATCTATAGGTGTATCTATAGGTGTATCTGGAGCAGGACATGCAAAATCCCAGCCAAAGGAAGAGAGTCCGAGCAGCAGGCAGCCATGGCAAACCTGCTTTCTCCATGCCTCGCAGCTGATTCAGCCCCCTCCCATCACAAAGGGATTTCTTCTTCAACGTCATGTTCTCAAAAGAAGCCTTCAAAATCATGGGCAGGAAAGAACAAAAATTGTGTCTTTTCACCTTCAGCTTAGGCATTGCTTCCTTTCTTCAACACCAGCAGTAGCGGTACTCCTTGGCCAGCTGGCCATTCTCTGGACCAGTATCAGCCGGGGCTCATAAAAGCCAGAACGGAGGAACAAACTCTGATTTAATGCAGGTCACCAATGCCTTCAGGAACAGCAGGCTACCAATTGCTTAAGGGCATGAACTGTTACTTAAGACAACATGACTTGAAGTTGACAATCTGAGTAAGTTATGACTTTGCCTCCTATTCTGTTTGGATTATTAGCATTGAAGGTGTTGTCACAAGTAAAAAGTTGCCTTTGTTAACGTGAGGATATAAAAAAAGAGATTATTCTGATTGTAGTGACACAAGGGTTCCTTGCAAAGCATAAGGATTAGGTACCCCTGGCAGGTTTTACTAGATCTCATAATTTGAAATCATCAGTTATGAAACAATTCCTTGCCGGAGCTCACATGAATGAGAGATTGAGAAAGACTGAAGTACCGTATGCGTTTTCAACAAGGGTTGGAGCTGGCTCCGACTCTCACTTTGAGGGTGCGTGCCTATGTACCACACAACACCTCAGTATGTTGAGGACACTGCCTTATGCTTCCATTTAGCATAGTCACACTAAAGTTGCCAATTACTTATGGGGTTTGAGTTTAGAGCATAAATAAGTAGTAGGTGGCTGAAGAAAAATTTCAAATAAGTATTTGAGTCGGCAAATGCAACCAAAAATTTCAAAGAGGCTCATGTAAGAAAACACAAGTTCATTTCTTCTTTCACTTGCACCTTAAGTGCTTAAGTCCCAGCCTTTCTGATGATGAGGTAACAGCAAAAGCCAAGAGTTTTTCCTCCCATCCCTGTTTCCATGAGCAGGAGCCTGCAACTAATTCCTTCACACGCAGGTTTCACAAGATGTAGCCCCTGCTTTGCCATCATCACTGACACGTGATCTATCTAGAAATCAAAACCCTTGTACAATTCACCCACCCATTTATACAAGTGAACCATATCAATGGGAATGCATTTCACAGGTCTTCCAGAGGCGAAGATTGCCCTACAATGCCCGCATCTACACACAGTCACTCTACTAAACGTGTACAGCATTTATACAACGTCTGCTCTGGAAAACCATAGAGAGCGCCTCATTCCACCAGCAGCTAAAAGAACGATACTCTTCCAGAGATCTAGATTGCCATATCTGGGGAAGAGTTTAAAAGAATCCACCAACCGCTAAGTCAAGCTGGAGAAGCACTACCTAATTAAACAGAAAATAATTACTGGCGTCTCTGTGACAATAGTAGGATATCAGATCAAAACATTATATAAAAAACTGCCACCCACTAGAAGTAAAAGCTAGAAAAATCCAGGTTTTGTTGTTATTGCATTATACAAAAATTCATTAACCAAAATGCCTCACAACTGGAAGGACCTCATTACTCTGAAATAGAGAAGGAAAGAGCAATGGAGAAGGGCAGTACTCGATGGGCTCTACTGGGAAACACCAGCCGAGCAAGAGATGGGCATGGTGTGTGTCTGAAAAGAAGAGGAGGCAAAAGAAGAAAAGGAGGAGGAAGGCTAGTATTTAGCACTGCCCCTAATATATGCCACAACAGCAGACTCATGAGAAGGAGAGGTCTGTGCAGCTGAACCAGTACAGACGTAAAATCCAAGGTCCAAGGAGGTAAATCTCTTGCCAAGTTTATATTTGTCCTTCACATGGAAGCTGGTAATATAAAGCATATAATGCTGCAACAAGAGCTAGGCCAAAAAGCAAAGTCTAAGACAGTAACAACAGAGCGCTTCTGATTTTGACTACTTCCTATGTGAAGAGTTGAACAAAATGCAGACAAGTGATTTCTAAACAAGTTGCTGCTTCACGGGATAAGTGGTTCCAGGGCACAGACAGGCTTCCTGACCCGGATTTGCTCCGCTCTTCAGGAAAACGCTTCCCAACCCAAACGGCCCCCAACCCCCTTGCTTCCAGCCCTACAGTCCTCCCCTTCAGCCTCTCTCAAAGCCACACGACTCCCCCAGGAGCTGATTCAGTTCTCCAAGCCAGCATAAACCCCTTTCTTGGTTAGTTTTCTGCCAGGTTAGCTAACCACGCCAGCCCAGGCATCATGCTGAGCGCCGGAGCTAACGCGAGGCAAGTGGGCAAGACAGCCAGAAGCAGGGGAGGGAATCGCCCCTCTCAGGCAACAGTGAGCTGTTACATCAGTTCAGCCCTTCCTACAAAGTCACAGCTGTAATTAACAGCAATTGAACTGCTAAGAATTATGCTAAAAATAATTAGGTTCCACATTCTGGTAGGAGGCGTGATACCAAAACGCGATAGAGCTACAAGTTTAGAAAGCAATGCTTTGATAAAGGTGATGTTAAACAAAAAGATCTGAAATGAAGGCAAACAAAAATCCCTAGGCAAGGCATGGATTATTGGTTAAGAAAACCACAGTCACAGAAATTAAACCCGGTAGTACTTAACTCAGCTCAGTAAAAACAGCATGGCAAAACATCCACCCCTCTCTGTCTGCCTGACAAGTTTTAAAAGACAACTAAAGCTGAAAGAGCGCACCTTCAAAACACAGACATTTATTCCTAGCAAAGTCAAAAGGAGCTTCAACAGCTGTAAGGTCTATCAAGAAGAAGGAAGACTGAAGTGCCTACCAAAAAGCACACAACTAAAAGGCACAGTTTCAGTATTTCAGAAGCAGCAAAGCTGTAGAAGAATTGATGCCTGGGATCACCCCAGGAAAAAGGAGCAAGGGCACGCACGTGGAGAGAAGAGATTCGCGCTTAGGACCCTGCAAAATAGGAGACTCCTCAGGTTCATCTGCTCTGGACACATTCTCTTCCAGCAACACACAGGAGCGCTATCAGAAACCAGACACTCCGAAACACAGTTGACAGCAGAAAGGAGGAACAGTCACCAGGTGTTCCCCGGAGACACCCACAGAATCAGAGAGTTTCAGCGTGAGGCAGCTGAGCTGGTAGATCCATGACTTCCCTCACCAAAACCAACACCCATGCCAAAGGGCTGGGGAGCAGAAAATCAGGGGTTTTCTTTATGAAAATGAGACCTCAAGCAAAGCGCGCACCCTGCGGAGTTCTGTGTCTTCATCTGTTAACTGGCTGAAGCCATAAATGACAGAAAGAACTGAAATAAGGCAGGCGTGGTATAACAGATACCTTTGCAGGAATGATAATCTCACTAATTACCACAACTATTTAAATTTCAGTAAAGAGGAAAGTAAAAGAAGGGCCTTTCTTTTAGGAAGATGCTGAAAGTCTTTGGAAGGGTCCACTCACGCTAGATGAATGACCTGTGAGATGGCAAATGAGGTTCAACCTTTGTTAAACCAAAGCAATGATTTTTTCCCCCCCCCAAGGTAGGCTGTGATATAAACTAATCATATGAGCAAAAGAAATGGACCTACAATTGCCTCCGAATATACTTGAAATGTATGTGCAGTTACTACCAAAACCAACGGTATTATGATGGGGGCAAACAGGGAAATTACAGTGTTCTAATTAATAATAATACTGTTATTAATGATTATTAACAGATATTAGTAATAATCTGTCAGAATATCACATGTAGCACTTGTAACCCAAACCCTAAAAGAATGGCATAAATTATAGAGGGCCTGGGACTAGGGACGATTAGAATGGCAATTTCATACCAAGAGACAGAAAAGTCTTTCTAAATGAGAGAGGGAGTAAACACAGAGCAAACAAAATTAAGCACCCACCTCATTTAACTCTAGGACTATTTCCTGAAACTGGGCAGGCCAGGACAGTGTCTCTTCTTCACAGTCAAAGAAAAGAAACTCCTCTTTTACACTTTGCTGACCACCCTACACAATTAAATTCTCTGCAGCAGTGAAATACAGAAACACAAAAGACAGAAATTACTCGTACAACAGCAGAACTAGTTCTCACCCTTTCTAGCGGGTGTCATTTTGGATGAGAATATTTGACAGAAACAGAAGGTGAAATTCAAGAACTTTCCTGACACATAACTGCAATCAGAAAAGCAATTTTGCAATCAGTCTCTAAACTGGACTTTAGATGAAGCTAAATTACTTGACAAGTAAGTTTACTGAGACACAGAAAACAAAACTGTGCAAATGGAAATGTGACACCCAACACTCAAGAATACTCAACTCCAAAAAACCACTATCAGCAGATTGTCTGTCTGTGTTTTGTTACAGATACATCAATCATCTTACCAAGTAGCAACTCCATTTCACCATTAACTTTAGCAGTCTTGAGAGGAGACATCTCTGGACAAGGGAACAGATTTTGAGTCCTATGTTTTATTTAAACTTCTAATGAGAACTTTGGAATATTAATGTTTCAGCTATCCATCTATCGTGGCAATGTAACTTCACTGAAAAAAAGTTTTAAAAACCCCAACACCACCTCTCCTTCAGACCCTCACCGAGAACAGTGTTATGTCCAGTGTTTATGTCCCCAGGATACATTAAAAAACAAGGAACTCAGATGAAGCCTCACCTCCTACAACAAACTTCCACTGGTGTTGGTTAGAAGAGACACATTATTGTTGATGGTGCATATCTGATGGAGAGCTAATGGCATAGACAAGTTACCCGTTACCTTTCTTGTCATGAATTCATCATCGTCTTCTCCAAGGCCTCTTTGGAAGCTGAACTTGGGTGGGAGGGCAGATAATGATAAAAATACTGGTTTAAGCCAAAAATGCGTACGTGTGGTGCACTAGCGCCTTCCCAGGTACCAGCTAAACAGCAGGACTCACAGCAGCAGGATCGTCTCAATCTGACCCATATTCGCATTCCCTTCAAGTCTCCGTAGTTCAGTCCACACCACGGGCTCTTACTTCAAATTCAAAAATCTTCAGAGTAGAGACTCCGCCTTTTTTTTTTTTTAATATATATTATTTTTTTTAAAACAAATCAAACATTCAAGCCATGCCCTGTTGTAGCTCAGTTCAACTAAAACCGAGCAAGGAAGTAGATGCCAGTCTGCTCTGCCTTCGGCTCCTGAACACTTTGCCAGGAAATGAGGTTACAGAAAGGTCAGCATTTAGCAAGAATGCCAACATAACATGATTGTCATCTTATTAAGGCAATAATCCCTACCTACTAACAGCAGAAACACCTCCCTACATGGCTCTCCCTGCTAAGGGGGGAAACACACAATTTACAAAGAATAGTTTGAAGCTGCCTGAGTACATCCAGTGCTTGGATCCACTCTGCTGAAATCCCACCACTGACGAGCACCGTCGTCACACGGCTAATCTCAACTTCACACAATTATTTCATCAACCACAAAGTTCACCTACAGACGACAGGATGAAGCAAATGAAAGAGGCTTTATGAAACCCCTCACAATTTTAAGATAAAGCCCTAGTAAGCTCACGTGTGGATGACACAGGACTATATTACTTCCTCTTTCTCACATTAGAAGTAACCAGCTTTCATCATTATTTTTGGGCTATTTTCATGCTCCACTTTGAAGGTGCCTTGGGCAAGACCTTGCCTCAAAATGAAACAGGCAATAATCCATCCAGAAGAAAAGCACGTCTCATTTTCCCCACTGTCCACAACCTAATCAGAAAGCACTTACCTCTCACCTAGAAGAAATAAATAATTATAACACCAGCCTAGTGTATCCTGGTCCTGATATATCACCTTCTATCTCAGCTGTCACAGGCAGATTTGTAAACATAAAAAAATCCACTCTGAAGGAGGAGAGAACTTCTGTGCCTCAAACAAAAAAAGTCACAAGCAGTGCCAAACACTGGCCAGTCACAGAACACCGAACTGAAGGCTACTGCAATGTAAGTATGACAATCATCAGGAAAACCTTGACGAATCTAAAGAAACTTCACAGGTTTCAGATGCATAGTAGTATTGCAAATGTAAATATTCCCTCTGTGGTTGCAGGTAACATCCTTAAAATTAGACCGTAAACACGGATGACTTGGCCTAATTCACATCCATCAAAATCATATACAGAGCACTGAAAAAATCTGATTGATAAGATATCACAGAGTCACTATGCCAGTTAAAAACTGCAACAGAAATAGAGCCAAGCACATCAAGATAACAGTTTGCAGAAAAACAAAAAGCCAGAGCATAAAGCAAGTAGATTCGGATAATTAAAACATCAGCATAGTACACAAATACTCAAAGAAAGCTGGCAAGGTGGGGAGAACAACACAAAAAACCCTTTCAATCAATAAAGCAGGGAGTTAGCACACTAAGAGCACAGTAACAAGAGGCTTTAGGTCTTGAAACTTTCATAACATTTAAGCAAGCTGAGATTAAACCAAAATCGCCCCAACCCAAACAAGACTTCATCCTAGGTACATTCACTCAGAGTCAAAGGCAGCACCACCGCCAGTTCTGCGCACCTCAAATTGTGGAACGGTTCTAAATCTTTCCCTGCAGTCCTGCCTACCAATACAAGTTTTCTTAAACACACACACGCCCACGCTGTGATGACAAAAACAGACCAGAAGACACTCAGAAAGCAGATGGTTAAAGTGATGCTTCCAACAGGCTGCTCAGGACAAACTTCAGTTCTCCCCTCTGCTCCGCAGGTAACAACCAGTGTCATCCTACCTGGGGGACAGGCTGCTGCATCCCCTCAGGCAAGAGTTCAGCTGGATACACGAACAACAATATAGGCTAAGAGTAGAGAAAAATATCAAAATACGCTCTAAAGCCCCAAAAGCCAAACTTCTGTTCGGCTGCTGTTATTTTAGCTGGGCTTTTCCTACGTTTCTGAAGTTAGGACAGGATCGTGAAAGACTGATCCTACCGACACCTTTCCTGACTCCCCAGTTTGCCCTCCGACCGCTCAGCCTGACGTTTTACAGAGACACAAGCACAAACCACCGGTGTTTCCACCCAAGACAGCGAGAAGAGCAGCAGCCGGGATGAAGAGCCCTGCTCGCCTTCAGGCAACACGATTTCAAGTGACATTTGCGCTGGAAACCAGCGAGCGCTTCCCGCACCCCCCCCCCCCCCCAGCCCCCGGCTCGGCCTGGAGGGCAGCCGGCCCCCGGCTCTGCCCGTGAAACAGACGCCAGAACCGGCTCCCGGGGCGGCTCCGCGGCCACAGGAAGCCGGGAGAGCGCCGTGGTCCCGCACCGGCAGCGGGGCCCGGCTGCACCCAAGCGCCGAGGTGGCCCCCGGGGGTCGTTCCCTCGCACAGGCCGGCCAAGCCGGGGACGGGGCCAGGCCGGCGGCAGGGCCGCTCCGGAGGGGAACCGGGGCAGGCGGGCCGGGCGCCCAGCCACCCCCACCAGGACTGGGGCCGGTGCGACGGGGCAGACCCCGCTCGAGGGGGACGGGGGACGAGGGACGACCTCGCTGCCCGCAACGGCGGGAGCCCCCTCAGGGCTGGGGGGGGGGGGGGGCGTCGCTTGGCAACGGAAGCCCCCCTCAGATTTCGGAAGGGGGGCCGAGCCGGTTGCTTGGCAACGGAACCTACCACCGTGGGAGGCGGGGGGAGACGACACCCCCCCCCCCGGTGCTGCGCCCACCTTGTAGACGTCGCCGTAGGTACCGCTGCCGATGCGCTGGATGAGCTCGAAGTCCTCCTGGGGGTTGCGCCGGGACAGGTCACACACCCGCCCGCCGCCACCGCTCATGGTGCCGGGGGAGGCCCCGCTCAGCCGCGGCCCCCCGGGCCGGCGGAGGGGGAGGGCGAAGAGAGGGGGAGAAAACGCGACACCGCAGCGCTCACCGCCTCCCCCCTGCCCGCCCCGGCAACATGGCGCCGCGCCACCGCGCAGGCGCAAGGGGGCGCCGCCCGCCCCGCTCCCCCGCGGCCACACTTGCGCCTGCGCGGGCCGGCGGCGGGCCGGGCGACCCTTCCTGCGCATGCGCCCGCCGCGCTGCTCTGCACCGCCCCGCCCCGCCCTGCGCGAGGCCCGGCGGGGTGAGGGGGGTGGGCCGCGCCCCGTTCCCCCGCCCCGTTCCCCCGCCCCGTTCCCCCGCCCCGCCGCACGTTGCTCCGCCCCGGGGTCCCCGCGCCCGGCCCCGCTCCCCTCCCTCCGCCTCCGCCGCGCGGAGCCGGCGTGTGGGGGGGGCTGCCGGCGGCGGTGCTCGGCGCCCGACGCTGCCACGACACCGACCGCTCCCGGTCCCCCGGCGGCCGCCCCCCCCCCCTCCCCGAGCCCACGCGTGCAGCTGAGGTCCCGCGAGTTCCGCAGCCCCCGTGCACGCACTGGGGAGCCCTGCAGCACCCGCAGCCCAAGGACCCCCCGTGCTGTCCCCGTGCACCGGGGACACCCCCCCCCCCCCGGTGCCCATCCCCCGTCTCTGGCTCGGGACAGGGCGCTTCCCCGCACCTCGGTGCGTGCGAACGCGGTGTTCCCCGCCCCGGTGCGTGGAACTGGGAACCCGTTGGCATCCCAGCATCGCCCAGTTGCCCGCAGCCTCCGGTGCCAGCTCCCGCGGGAGCTCCTGGGGGGGCATCGCTCCTTCCCCCCTCCCTCCACGCGTCACGACGGCCCCGCATCTGTACCCGCCAGCCCCACACCCGCACGGCATCTCCGCGCACCCCTCCGACACGCCCCGGCCGGGCAACACCTCCCCTTCTCCGCCGGCCCTCGCTCCGTGACCCCCGGAGCACCGTGTGTGCCCCCGCGGGGTGAAGCTCGCACCCCCTCTCCTCCTCCACCAGTACTCCCAGTCCCGCTCCCAGACGGATTTTCCAGCGTGGAGGAGGCACGTGGGGGCTCACCCCCATCCCCGGCCATGCCCCCCACCCGCTTTGCGTGGCGAACAAGCGCCCGATGGCTGTGGGGGCCCTTCTCCCCAGATGTGCAACCCCTGGAGCGCGGCTCTGCGGCGTGTGGGTCCCGGGGCACCTCTTGGGCTCTGCGGCATGCGGGTCCCGGGACACCTCTTGGGCTCTGCGGCACGTGGGTCTTGGGGCACCTCTTGGGCTCTGCGGCGTGCAGGTCCCGGGGCACCTCTTGGGCTCTGCGGCACGTGGGTCTTGGGGCACCTCTTGGGCTCTGCGGCGTGCAGGTCCCGGGGCACCTCTTGGGCTCTGCGGCATACGGGTCCCGGGGCACCTCTTGGGCTCTGTGGCATATGGATCCTGGGGCACCTCTTGGGCTCTGCGGCATACGGGTCCCGGGACACCTCTTGGGCTCTGCGGCACGTGGGTCTTGGGGCACCTCTTGGGCTCTGTGGCATACGGATCCTGGGGCACCTCTTGGGCTCTGCGGCATACGGGTCCCGGGACACCTCTTGGGCTCTGCGGCACGTGGGTCTTGGGGCACCTCTTGGGCTCTGCGGCGTGCGGGTCCCAGGGCACCTCTTGGGCTCTGCGGCACGTGGGTCTTGGGGCACCTCTTGGGCTCTGCGGCGTGCGGGTCCCGGGACACCTCTTGGGCTCTGCGGCGTGTGGGTCCCGGGGCACCTCTTGGGGTCTGCGGCACGTGGGTCTTGGGGCACCTCTTGGGCTCTGCGGCGTGCGGGTCCCGGGACACCTCTTGGGCTCTGCGGCGTGTGGGTCCCGGGGCACCTCTTGGGCTCTGCGGCATGTGGGTCCTGGGGCACCTCTTGGGCTCTGCAGCGTGCGGGTCCCGGGACACCTCTTGGGCTCTGCGGCACGTGGGTCTTGGGGCACCTCTTGGGCTCTGCGGCGTGCGGGTCCCGGGGCATGCGGGTCCCGGGGCACCTCTTGGGCTCTGCGGCATACGGATCCTGGGGCACCTCTTGGGCTCTGTGGCACGTGGGTCTTGGGGCACCTCTTGGGCTCTGCGGCGTGCGGGTCCTGGGGCACCTCTTGGGCTCTGCGGCGTGCGGGTCCCGGGACACCTCTTGGGCTCTGCGGCGTGTGGGTCCTGGGGCACCTCTTGGGCTCTGCGCCGGTGAACCTGCCACGGATTTTCCCACCACGCTCCTGCCGCCAGTGACTGACGGGTAAAATAAAGAGTGGGACGAGGGGCGACCGGCACCAAGATCTGCTCACTGCCCCTGCTTGCCTTGCCAAGGATGTTGGCGTGGGGGACCCTCGTCTCTGCTGAGAAGGTGCGTGGGGACAGGGAGCTGGGCACAGCCCCACCTCAATGTGTGATCATCGGAGCAGAGAAGGAGCAGAGGGGGTCAAGCTCTGGCAGTTGGAGCAGCGATGGCTGCGAAATTGCATAGCCCCGTCAGTGCTTTTGTCCCTCCAGCCGCCCTGGGCTGGGCATCCCTGTCCTGGGCTTCATTTTTATGACTTTTTGCTCTCACAAGTAAAACGGTCTCAAACCTGACAGAACCGGATTTGGGCCGCTGCGATTTTTCCCGGCGCGTGACTGAGGTTTTTGGGGCGCGCTGTGCAGCATTCTGCTGCGGAAGAGCCGGGACAGGCGGCAGGCGTAGATTAGCTGGATGGGGCTGCCACAGATGCTCCAAAAGCTGATCCAAGGGAACTGGGCTCTGTGACAAGTTCAGGAGTAGCAGCAGCTCTGAATGAGTTACGGAAGGAAATGCCAGGGAGTTTGAGCTCTGTCCGGAAAGGCTAGCGGACATCCTGCTGGGGAGCACCGATAACCTCATCACCCGCCTGCTCTTGCCTCTCAGTCCTCATTTTTATCTCATTAGAGGGGAAATGGATTATAGTTGTTCCCATGTTACGTCCTTGCCAAGTTCTGCTTGCGCAGAAATGGTTATGAATGAAGCAAGCAGGTTATTTTCCCCCTTAAATCCCGCTTTCTATCCACGGCAGCTGCCTGTGCTTCCTCTGTTCTTGTAAAAACACCCACGGGTTTCTCCCGGAGTGTTTGGGTCCCTTCTTCTTAGTAAGAGAAACAGATGGAGCCAGGAGATGTGCCCTCCGCTGCCTTCAGAAACAGGTCGGATCAAATGGGTATCGGGCATCATTTGCTTCCCCAAGCTTTGGGGCGACTTCTCCCGCTTTCTCTTTTTCCTCCTATTCCTTAGACGTGGCTACGGTAGGACAGTTGAGCCGTACGCTGCAGGGAGACAGGCCAGGCTTCTCTTCAGCACTGCTCAGAAAGGTCAAACGAGTTCAATAAAACTGCATTTAGGTGTTAAAACATTTTTGTGACAGTCTGGCCAATGCTCTCGCTTTAAGAGTTCTTCTGGTGATGGTGGGGGATTCGCTGTGACATTTGACTGCTCTGCCCCCGGGGATGACGAGCCCCAGCTGTAGTCAGTGGCACCCCACAGCCACAGAAAATACTTTGCGGAGTCTGGATGCCTTGTTATTTCCAGCTACGCTCACAACCCATCCATCCTGCTGCTGCTTAGATCCAAAATGCCACTTTGTGCTCTACAGCCCTAAATCCCGGCCACTGCTTGAAGCAGGAGCGCCGGTCCCGTGTCCGGCAGGCTCCAGCTGGGTCCAGCCGGGTGACGCTAGCGCCATTTGCCGCAGTTCGAGACCTCTTCCCATCCCTCTGCCACCTTTCCGTGCCGGACAAAAGGGCGAGACGCTGCATCTGCCGGTGCTGCGGTGGGAAGGTGTGGCTTGGGGCCAGCACATCCCTTTCGCTTATGGGACTGGAGCCGCTGCCAGAGGGAGGGTGTCCTTACAGGGGCACCTGCTTGAGCCCAGCGGGATCAGTCGTGGGGGCAGGCAGGCGTTTTCCGGAATGCTGAAGGCTGCCTTGGTCAGAGGAAGAGCTGTGGTTTCTGTCAGGCCCAGGGCAGGTTGGTTGCGGTCGCAAGCTGTGCCCCAAAGAAAGCGTATGAAGGAAAGTTTAGAGGGCTCACTTGGCTCCGGAGGTGGGAGGCTTATGTACACAAGTCCCATACTGGTATACTCCTGCTGCAGTCACTCCTGATGTCCAGGGAGAAGAGCTAAGCCTCAAACTTTTAGGGATGACTCTAAGAATGTAAAAAAACAGCGGTGCAACCTGGACATTTTTCCCTTCTCCTCAAACATGAGGCTTTTATGTTGTGCTTCACAGAAAAAAAGAAAATAAATCTTTCCAACATGATGTTGACAGTCTGAAGACCTGTTTTCTTCCATGCTCTCTTCCTCTTTTTCCTCCTTAATGCCTCCCCAGAGCAGCTGTCTGTCCCCCGGCCCCTCCTGACCGCAGCCAGCATCTCTTGGGTACCACTTCCTTACGGCATCCCACATCAACTCCCGTCTGTTCTGGGATGCCTTTTACTGGTCGGTCCCTGCTGAGCTGAGCAAGCCCAGCTCCACCCTCCCAAGCACCCAGCACCCTGGCTCAAGGAGGGGCACCCATGTAGGATGACACCCTTCGCAACCTGTGCCTAGTTTATCCGTAAGCTGGCCTGAGACCGCCTTTTAAAGCAGCCACCTCCGTGCTGTCACGCAAAGCATCAAGGTGCCACTGACAGCTCGTGCTGGCATTTGCTCTGCGAAGAACGCAAAAGGCAAAAATGCCCTGTTTTTTTTTTTTTTAGGGAAGCGGTGCCCCAGGGCAGCGATGGCTGCAGGGGTGAGGTAGGGCACGTCTCCGTGGCATTCGCCAGACGGTGCCCCTAGGGAATACCCATCGGTGGTGCGGTGTGTGGCAACTGGAATCCAGCCAGACCCGTGCACTGCTTTTTCCTCTTTTTTTCTTCTTCTATTCCCTTCTTGCAAAAAAATAAAGCCTGTGTGAGGTCCAGCCCGTCTCCCCCCTCCTTCCTTCTCCCCTGCAAGTATCGTGGCTCGGCCAGCGCTGCCAGTGGCTCACGCAGGCTGCTTGGGAGAAGTTAGCAATAGCCGGTTCCCAGCAGGCAGGGTTCCTGCCCGCAATTCTGCGTTAGTCAGAGCATTGTTTCTCCTGCTGCAGCGCAGGCCTTTTCTGGGAAGGTTTCGTCTTTGCCAGGAGAGGCACAAGTACAGCCTGAGAGGAAAAACACCGATTGCCTTTGCTCGGCAGCCCAGTAGTAAGCATTTCCCCATGTTTCTACACCTCTGTGTGGAAATACTCAACGCGTGTCTTTCAGAGAGAAGCAGTATCCTTTTGGAAGGGGCAAAAGGGAGGGAAGAAGTCGGGCTCCTGTGTAATAGATAATGTTTTACGAGTGCCGCTGGCCATCGGTGGTCTCCGGAGGACGCAGGACATGGGTGCTGGTACTGGGAGAAGCTGGATGGAGCTGATTACTCAGAGGAGAAAGGGTGGGCAGGAGCTGAGCAGATGGTAAAAGGATGGGGAAGCGGAGGGCAGGTGACAAGGACCAGCTGTGGGACAGGGGGGTAATTCCCAGCACTGGGAGGGGGGACCGGCGCTGGTTTTGGTGACCTGGTATGGGCACGCCTTGCCTTCCTCTCCGGCCGGGATCGCTCAGAGATGCGCTGCTATCAAGTACCGCTTTTCCCAGCCAGTACGCTTGCACAACATCCCCTTCAACCTGACGAAGATGATCCACCCGGATGAATACCATCTGCTCCGTAAGCCTTCAGCACGGTCCACTCCTCCCCGGTGAGGCCCGCGGCTGGTGCTCTCCCTTTGACGTGAAAAACGCGGCAGTGAGACCCCAGTTTGCAGAGGAGGGGGCTGAGGAGGCAGGATCCCACCGGGGCCCAGCCGTCAGCAATTTTCACCCTCCTTTTTACTCGCAGGCTGCTCCGGTCTGTCCAGGAAAGCGTGAACATCACACACAAGGGGTTTTAAGAACGGTTCCTTGCTGCAGTTTGCAGTCCTTGATGGTGGACTAAATATTTCTTTTAACACTGAAGTACTGATTACTTTAAAACTGATTACTTTAAAAAAAAAAAAAAGAAACCTTAGTCATAAAATTAGAGGTTGTTTAGAGGGGCAGGAAAGGTAAAATCCACAAACACAAAGCCAGCCTGAGTTTGAAGCATCTGAACTCACAAGGCTAAGCACTATACCTTCTCTTGTGCTAGAGGAAATACTTTGATTTGATCCACTGTAACGCACAGCAATATTTTTTTTAATACATTTGGAAAGCAGAGGCCTGAGGAAAGGCTCATTGTGCATGGCTAATTTAGCTGCTTAATGAAAAACGTAGCCTAATGAAAACCAGAAACCCTACGCTGGAAGAAGGGTGTCAGCAGAGAGCTGGGGAGCGATTTAGCCTGAACTGTTCCTCTGCGGAGGTATGTGGAGGACCACCCGTAGAGGTAGATTACCTGCTCAATTACCTCCAGATCAGATGACATGCAGCACATGCAGAACCGTTTCCCCTGGCTGCTCTGAGGCATGCAGCAAACTCCGCTCCCGCAGAGGGGATTCAGCATCACAACACCAGCTTGCGCAACGTGATTGCGTCCCGTGGGTCAGATCTGATCACAGGTGGAGGCTTTGGCTACCTTGCTCTGTTTGAAGAGCAGGCGTAATGAAAGTCACAGAGGAGACTCTCTTATTCTTAAAAGTAGCAACCAAGAAGTTTGCTGATGCAATTCACAACCACAGAGCTGGGGCTTACCCTTGCAGAACTGGGTAATACCCAAAAACTTTTTGAATGCCGGTAATTATCACCTGTGTGCTACCCAAGATAACTTATACCAACAAAGCTGGCTGCAAGTTTTTTGATTAGTAAGGCCTAACATTTATTTTGTTATTCACGCTATGCCACATCTCAAAATAACAACGCGAATATTTCATTGACGGGAATATTTTGCGCTATATCTCCGTGCACTTATGCAGCCAGCGATTCATATGACCTAAACCACCTTACCCTATCCATCTATAATCTTCCTGATGATGAATAACATGGATACAGCCCACCAGAGACTCCTCTGACTACCCACCCTGCCACCAACACCCTTCACTGACAGCTGAACAGTATTTTTCAGGACTGACTTGAAGAAGCAGAAGTGAAGGGAAAACTAAACTGAGGGTTCCAAGCACAAAAGTGCGATTCTTCAAAATCTTCAAAGTCCATGCAGAGGAAGGTATTTGCACTGGAAGGTAAAAGGGGGAGCAAAGTTGCTTAAGAATTTAGGGCTATTTCTAATTTTCAGTGATCTGTATATAAAGAAATTAAGAAAAAGTCACTGTTGCCAAATGAAACCTAGTCAGAATTACAGCCGCTGCCCCAGGGCATCATCTGTAATGTTTTAATTCAGCACCTTCCATACTTGACCCTAAAGGAAGGCTTTGGTGCCCCTCTCCTCCCAAAATGCCCCAAGAGACCTTTTTCTTTTAAGTCAGTGTGTACCTCTGTCTCTGTGTATCCTTTGTGCATGAAGTTCCCACGTAATTTGTAAATAACCAAGATTTCCATTCTGAGCACCCACGCTGCACTGTGAGAAGGATTAAATTACTCCCGTCCATTCCTGGATGGTCTCTTGGTTATGAGGCATTTGTCAAGCTACAGCATCTGTAGTAAAATACCTGCCTTTGTCAAAAGCATTTGTGTCAACTGCAATTTCACAGCTTGGAAACGGTGTCTCCTGCAAGGCAGAGAAAGTTCATAAACCAGGAACGTCGTAGCCTGGCCAGTGCTTGCACCAAGCACTCCTACAGGGCAGTGCAGCATGCTGGAGTCAGAGCCCCAGAGGACCTCTCCTGCTTGGGCCAAGAAGCCACCCATGGCAACAGAGGGATGGGGAGATGCTACAAGGGGAGCGGCTTCACATTTTCCAATGCTTAACGGCAGGGACGTGCGAGTTAACAGATGAGAGCGCCATGCTGATCTGTCAGACAGCACTCAGACTGACCGAGCTGGTCCCCACAATTAAGACTTCAGTGCTATGTTGATGCATCTGTCACAACTCATCCAAACTCGTCCAAATCCTCTACCATCACCTAAAAGCCAGTGTTGCCCTTGATGCACGGCATCCACACGTTCATTGCCAGAGCAGCGTTACACACCTGCTAGGCACAGGGAAAGAGTTGGCCAGGCCCCTGGCAGGTCCCCCAGGCTGCCTTGCAGAGGGCACGGGCTGTCGGAAACGGAGCAGACGTTGCTGATGGAGGAGAGCAATCAGAGTAGCCAGTTCTGCAGTAGGGGTGGATGGTACAAGATGAACACAAAAGGGAATGGTGGGGGGAAAAGGATCAGATGCAGAGTATTGTGAGCACAGGGCTGGGAAGAGAAGAAGGGAGATGTGAGAGAAAGGTTGGTTGAAGGGCAAAGGGGTGGGAGAGGAAGGCAGGGGAGGCGAGAGGTAAGGGTGGTGGAACAGAGAACTATTGCCTTAATGCAATAACCATCAATTAAATGACAGCAGAAAAAGTCAGTGCCAAATTAGGCTAAGAAACACAATCATACAAAGTAGACTAAAACCCAACAGGCCAATTAATTGATCTGGGAGCAATCAAGATGCCAGGAAGCAATGGCAGGAGAAACCAGCATCAGCACTAAGCACAGTTTTGGGGCCAGCCTTCCCGGTATTTCTGTGCTTCGTGTCACCGCTGACCACAGAGCGGTGTTTCTCAGCAAACAGTTAGGTCCTGTTGGAGGCAGCTCATACCTGTTTATGTGGTTGTCTTGTCATACACAGATCAAGGCAGAAATACTCTCTCCAGATGGTTTATAGATCTAATAGAACACCAAGAAGGTTTAACTTGGTTCCACCTTGGGTGAAGAGCACAAATAGCCATGGATGACACTAATGGGGGGGGGTGGCTACCATAATGAATGTCAGAACTTCTGCCCAGAGGGGTCTCAGTCAACTTGACAAGTAGCACCTTGTGGTGTTCAAGGAGATGAACAGAGATCTGTGGGGGGGTGACAGAGCCCCGTGCATTCGGCCAGGCGGGGAGATTCAAGCAGGGTGGCAGCCCTACTGAGAAGGGCTTGGGGTTAGAGCTGACCATTAGCCAAAAGCACGTTCCCATTGCAGGTAAGACAAACTGGCTACACTAGGAGCCACATGGCTAGCAGAGCCAGAAGAGCGATTTTTACCTGCTCTGTTCAGGGCTGGTGAGGCTTCACCAGGATTCGTGTCCAGTGTTAGGTCCTCTACTTCAGGAGTGATGTGGGGAAACAGGAGAGGGGCCAGCAGCACCTACAAAAATGGTTGGGGGCCTGGAGCACAGTGCCTGTGAGGGGAGGGAGCTGGGCTTGGGTAGTCTGGTGAAAAGGAGGCAGAGGGGGCATCACCAGGAGCCTGTGACTGCTTGAAAAGCAGTTACAGACATGAGAGAGCCAAAATCCTGCAGCATCAGACAATGCAGCAAGGGACAACAGCCACAGATTGCAGTTTGGGAGGCTCACACATAAGGAAAGCTTCTCCCCTAAGGAGCGGGGTGTCCCCTGGGACACGCACCCAGAGAAGCAGGGCTCTCCATCCTCGGAGGTTTAAGACTTGCTTAGACAAAGCCTCAGCTGAGGTGACGTAGCGTTGGCAATAGGTCTGCTCCAACGGGGAGCTGGAGGCCACCAGAGGCCCCTTCCCACAGGCAAAACAACTGTATTGAAAAGACACCTCAGCATTGTATAAAAGTTGGAGGGGCTCCACAAGCAGTTCTCAACTACACTAAGTTTTAGTCTCTTGAAAAACAATTAGCCTTAAGATTAAAGTCTCTTCCCTTACCCAGCACCTTGTCAGAATCAAGAAAAAAAACCCAAACGAAAGCAAAAAAACCCCAAGCCAAATCCCAGACACACGACTAATCGTATCTCCGTACTAATCATAGCAGAGGAACACAATGCACAAGTCCATCCACGCTTGCCAAGTTGCAAACGCTTGTCCAAAATAGCATCTGAAAGCAATTTGCAGTCATTCTCTATAAAAATACTTCCCTGTCAGCTCAGCAGCCATGGGAAAGCCTTGAATTAGACTATCCTCCCCCCTCAAATACCTTTTGCATTGACTAAAAAGAACTGCTAAGACCTCTCTCTTTTCAGGAGAATTTTTCCATATGCTTCTTTGCAGGCAGAAGACACTTCTAATTATTCACCCACTTGGCAAGTTTTTCCATCTTCCACATTGTGCCCTTGGAGTAACATTACCAAGTGAGGAAAAGCTTTATTTTTGATAGAAATAAATCTCTTCACCCTAAAAGACTAATGCATACCCATTAGATACATGCAAACCCTGGAATGAATTAACACAGAAAATAGTTTATTTTCCACTCCAAGAGATCTCAATAGTGACTTTTCAAACTCACCAGGAACGCGCTTTAAAGTAATACTCCAAGGCACATAGTAAAGCATACATCCAACCCTCAAAAAGAGCTGGAGACTTCATCAGACAACACGTGCTTCCTAAAAAACAATGCTGAATGTGAAAATCCATTTACATTTAATATTACCACATTTGCTTTTGCAGTTCTGCAATACCTGGAGGTATTCAAGGAGCGTGTGGATGTGGCATTGTGGGATGTGGCTTGATGGGCATGGTGCTGTGTGGTGTTGGGTGGGTTGGTTTTTGGTGTGTTGTGGTTTGGTTTTTGTGTGCTTTTTTTGTTTTTTTTTTGTTTGGGGTTTTTTTTGGTGGTTTTTTTTTTTTTTTTTTTTTTTAAGGTTGGACTTGATGATCTTACAGGTCTTTTCCAACCTTAGTGATTCTGTGTGATTCTGTGTGAAATTAAGTCTTTCTCTCCCAAAGAAACTCCTCCCGATACTGAGAGGCTTTGCCTAAACAAAGATTTGAGGACTCTTGTCTCATTACAATATTTTACAGTCAAAACATCTGAAACACTAGTAGGCATCTTCCACCACCCCTAAAAACCAGAGAGAGAAAAGCAATGCCTTAGGACAGCCAAAGAAAGCGAGGTGAGGTAACAAATGGCACAGGGTTCATTTGGATCAGCAGGGTTCCACCAGATCACTGCCATGCTGCTTTTCAGGTGTATCAGGATTCAAGTTCACTTCGGCACAGTGCAAGAAAGCTGCTGATTGCCAGCAGTAGGGATCTTCCTGTATTTGTATATGAAAGCATCAGTCTTTCCAAGACTAACCCCATAGACACCATCTGGCACCAGAGACCCAAAACGCGGCTGTCTGCTGCTGCGAAAGGATTCTTCAACACCATTCACCAAGGAGGAAGAATTCCCATCAACTTTCAGGTCTTTTGCAGTGGTGGTTTCACTTGTGCCCTCAGAAATGGCATTAGAAGACTCGTTTTCAGCACACTTGGTAATGTCATCCATGCGCTTATGGAGATCTTGGCTCAGCAGCAATACAATAGTGCCTCCAACACGAAGTACTCTGGCAATTACAGGAAAAACAAAGGTTAGGTGTTCATCCTGCCTGGCATTCTTCCATCCGTGCAGAACTCAACACTGCTGACACTTCAGATGCCAGCTGCATTTGATAAAACACCTAAGCACATTAAGGGTCATGGCTCAACTCAGTAAGCTGCACCTCCAAATGGAGTTTAAATTCCCCGTCTTCATAACTCTTCCTAAATGGGAGAACTGGGCCCTGTCCTGACTCCTGACATTTCCGACCTCATGAGTTCTTTCCATTGGGTTAGCAGGGAAGACAGACCCAGTTTTTCCCCCCTCTTAGTATTCTTCCAAGGATCAAGGGCAGTATCACCTTCAAACCCCGGTTTTGGGTTGCATGAGCCTCCACCATTCTGCAAAGGAACAGCTTCCCAGGGCAGCAGGAGCTTCTCAGGTTGGTAAGGCAGTTCTGAAGCTGGCCTTGCCCTTTGGAAACTTTAAAAGGTCTGTCCTTTCCACGTTCCACTGATCCTTAATGGCTTTCAAAGTCAGGAAACAGAGGAAAATTAACCGTTGTTTGCAGTCCATTTTTGCTCATTTGTACATGAGCAAACATTACACTTGGCCTTGAAAGAGGTTGGCCAACAGAAAGAAGTTGGTTCACAGCAAGTGGATTGAACAGTCTTACTGGTGGGGCTCTCATGGTAACGGTCCCTTCCTCCCCTCCACCTCCTCAAGGAAATATTTTGCTTAGGATGGCCCAACAGAGCAAATGAGACCAGAAGACGAGCACGGCCAAAGGGAGAGATGGTCAGCGCAAGCTGATGTAAGATTGCCCTGCCATTCCGTGGAGCTACCTCGCCCTCTTCACCATCTCCCCACCACATTCCTGCATTGGGTGAGCGAGATCAACACCCGCTGAAGAGCAACCCTACAGAAAGGGCTTGTTTTCGGCCAAGAAATGAAATAAAGGGGCAGATGGTTTGAACTGCCGGTTAGAAGCAGCCCGCTATTAGCTTGGCTCAAGTCTGCCACAAAATGACAGGGTGAGAGATGAAAGGAGGCATCTAAAAGCAGACCAGGTGGCTAGCTGGATATTCCAGTACACGCTAACAGAAAGGAAAATGCATACCACAGTTTCCTGGTCCGAGATCCTTCCTGCCAAGGCAGGCTGGTAAAAGCTGGATTGTGAACCCAAAAGGAAAGCCTATGATTTTATACGAGCAGACCTCAACCGAGAAAGGGTTATTGCTTTAGTTGCCTGACGATGCTTTAAGTTTGTCTAGGTCATCCTCTCCTCTTTCTCCTTTCTGCCTTGTGAAGAACATTTGTGAGTGTGGCTCACACATATTTCACCATCATGCCTTGTAAAGAGTATTTGTGACTATGGCTCACACAACAAGCTCATTCCTTGTCAGCTTGCGCTGCCAACAGCACGTCTGCAGCTTGCAAGACAAGCCACAACAGCCTTTAAGGGACAAGTAAAGGACTAGACTTTCACAGCCTGCACAGGACCAGACTGCAGAGCTGGAGAGCGTTTGGAATAAAGCAAGCACTTCAGGACATGGTTTATTGGGCATGGTGGTGTTGGGTTGACCGTTGGACTTGATGATCTTACAGGTCTTTTCCAACCTTAATGATTCTGTGAAACCTGAAGCTGGCTGAACGCTTAGGATCGCACACCATCGTGACATTCATACCAAATGCCAAGCATGTCAAAGGCCACACGTACCTCTCCATTTCCTGGAGAACATCCGGAAGGAGCTGTATGTCTTTTGTGATCTTGAACCTCTTCCCAAACAGAATATCCGAAATCACAGCGTCAAAGCTTTCTGAAGGCAACGGCAATGCTGCAGAGTAAAGGCAGGTCTTTACATCTGACTATCTGAAAAACGAACAGCAGCTATGCCCCCATTCACCTTACAAAACTGTCTGCCAGCTCTTCCGCGTGGTATGCACCCAGATTCATAGCTCCTTCTGTGCTTATCCTCACAAACGGCAGGACGAAGCCACCAACCCAATGCAGACTGGGAAGAGACACATTCATGAGAGTGTGGCTTAGCTTGCAGATTCCCTGTTACTGGTGAAATGTTTGCCCCAATAGCACGACTCTCCTAACAGCAACTGCATGGGTCCAAACTAACTGCTGCTTCTCAACTCACAGTACATCTTTACAAGCAAAATGCAAAAGAAAAGCTAAGCTTGCAAGCACTTTACTCAGCACAGATGTTCAGATGCACACACATGAATGGCAAGGAACCACGTGTAAATTCCTCTCCATCCCCCTTTTCTCCCCCCAAGAATCTGGTTACAGCCAGAATCACTTGGATTCTGTTGGAGCTAGTGTCTTTGAAGCCTCTCCCCACAGTTCCTGCATCCTGGGAACAGTCAGTTCTCTTGACCACGAGGCAGCACTGCACCCTTGTGGTGATGAAGACCGGCCACATACCAGGCTGTGCTGGCCAGAGCACAGCCAGCATGTGAAAGGACGAGACTATGGGTTCTCCATCCCTCAGGATGCTCAAAACTCGACTGCACAAGGCCCTGAGCAACCTGACCCAGCTTTGGGGTGAGCCCCACTCCCAGCAGATGACAGGACTAAAGACCTCCAGCAGTCCCTTCCCACCTAAACCCTGCTGCGATTCTATGCCAGCCTTTCCAGAACTGGCTGGAGATGTTCCTTGGACCATCCTTGGAGCAACACTTGCAGCACAACAGTTTTATAACAAATTTATCTACAAATGGAAGGACAAGTTACCTACAGTCCTTCTCAAAACATGCAGAAAGAACAGCTGCTGAGCAGTGACAAAGACACCAATTACTTGTTCAGTATTAGAAAAGTTTGACATCAAAGTACCTTCCATGATCCTAGAAGCCAAGGCCAATCACAGCTTTTAAGTAAGAAATAAAGCTTTATATATTCTTACCAATAAGAAATAATAATATTTCTTACCCTTCTGGTAAGAAATAAATATTGCAAGGTAAAAAAATATGCATACTTTATCACCAATGCACAGGAAAAAACAGCCAATTTTGTCTGTCATGAATTTCATAAAGGACTAATTTAGACTTGGGCCTTGAGGTCCAGAATAAGGTCATAAAATTATTACCTTCTCCCCAGACTAGCTCATGAACTGAGAGCAAACAAATTGCCTCTTCCAGGAGAAAGGCATCGTCATTCAAAATACTCCTACTGCAAAACATCAACAATTCCACACTGAGCTTAATGAGTCCCCACTATTACTCATTTGGTACATTTAAGTTACAAGCCACATTTTATCTGAATTTGTCCTTGCTGTGTTCCCATTAGACACAAAAAACTCTCACACGGTACGTACTCTTTGTGGTAGTCACACATGTACCATTAAGACAGAACACTACTGCCCGTGTCTGACAATTGTTATTTTCATTGTCTTCTGCCGGGTTCATTCTTGCCAAAGCTCAGAGGGGCAGAGAACAAATAATTATCCATTCGCTAGCACTACAGAGTCACTACTCAGCTATTTGTTGAGAGTTAGCTCTACTATACATCACCTTAAGAGAACCTACATTCTCTGTATAACCCCAGAACCACAAAAAACTTCTAACATGTCTCACTTGGAAAGCCTACAGACATACCTTTCACAGAAGCTTTAAGTAACTCAATCTTATCCATCAGGCCTGCAGTCTTAATATTCACATCTGCACCCTCTAGTTGTGAATCACTTATATCAGCACCCCAGTAACAGGCTTCCTGGTCAGAGAAAAAGAGAAAAGTCATTTTGTTGACAAATGGGTGCATCTATTTTACAAACCCTTCACAGAACTGCCTTGTTGCACAGCTCTTCCAAGACAAACCCCTTGCTGGGAGATCTTGTACCATTACACAGAGCAACACACAGACCCAGAGGACAGAGGAATGGGGGAAACCTGTGCTGTCTTCACTCCTTTCATATTCTGGTCTGCTCAAGACACTTCTAACTTACAGAAATACTGAGGCTATGTCCTAACAGCGAGGCCCCAGCTAGCTACAGCCAGCCACGCTGCCTCTAATACTGACAACTGACTGTACATTGACACCTCCGATCCCAGAATAAGCCCAGGCAGTTTTAAAAGTCCACGGTTGCCTCACACAAACCCCGCGGTATAAATCCAGGGCTGCCAGCGCTGCATGCACAAGTACGTAGGACTTGGTTTTACATCCCTGGGGAGGAACGTTTGTACTAAAACTCTTTTAACAGCTGCCTAGAAAGATCAGTTTGGTTCCAGCTTCACAGTGACGGACTTTGGTTTAACTGTGGGGCAGATTTTTCTTGATGCAGCTACAAGCCACCTTGCAAAGTTCCTGCCCATTGTGACTGTGATACTCACGGGCCACTCTTTGGCAGCTTCCAGCAGTATCGTTCCTAGCCCGCACATGGGATCCAGCACAAAGGCACCCGCCTACGAAAATAAAGGGGTTATTGCATCCCAAGCCAGACAGACCCCTCCCAGGACAAAGCTTACTCAGGGATGTACAGATCACCTACATACTCCCACTGAATCCAGTGTTGGTAACAACAATCACCGGTTTACCAGGCCAAACTTGTTGTAAGAGAGTACAGAAAAGAAGCATTGATAGTTTCAGTAAAGACAATGTACCAATGCACCTAGCCTTGAGGTGACATTCAGGGGAAAAAAATTATGAGTGGACTGCAGACGGATATTGGTACCAAATTAATCTATGGAAAACATCACACTTGCTTCTGTTTTCCCTTGGGAGAATAACCCCAAACAAGGTTTGAAGCCTGGACAGTGAAAAAATCTTGCCATTCAGACATATATATTCATACAAGCACCTCTCCTGAGAAGGACCTGGGATTACAGCAGATACCTGGTTGAACAGCAGGCGACAATGCACTCTGATCGCAGATCAGGCAAACCCTGTCCACACACATTAGAGCGTGGGGCATTAGAATCACCACACTTCTTCAAAGCTTCCAGCTCCAGCCCTGAGGAGCAGCGACCCCCCCGCTTCATTTGGAACTCTACGTCTTTGCCATGAACATTGGCTTACACTGATTTCAGCCAGAGATGCCATGGCCCACGCAACTGTTGACCGCAGTCCTGCTGTTTTGATATACTCTCTGTTTGCCAATGGAAGCCTGCAGACAGCAAAAAAATCAACACAAGATAATGGTAAAACCACCCAGAAAAGCCCATGTAATGTGAAAGAACAAATGAACTGGACAGATCTGCAGACAGACAGATAGAAACCAGAGTCTGCTTTTATCCGTAACTCACTGCAAAGTCTGCCCTATGTGCTCAGATAAGGTCCAGACAAACCACAAGACTAATGTGACAGTCCAGTGAATATTAAACCAGAAGATGAATACTCACAGGGGACAGCAAGAGTATTTGGAAATTATACCTCTTCCGATACTGCCAAGACAAATCTGGTGAGGAGCATGCCTACCTGAAAAGAGGAATCCCCACCACAGAGTGAATGTCATTAAGATGTACGAAGATCTGAAAGAGGGAAAAATAACATTAGAAACCCTCAACCTGACATGACAATAGCTTTAACTCATTTCAAACAGACACAGAAGATGTTTCTACGAACTTCTGACCCTAGTTTTTAAGAACAAAAATGCACACATTAGACAATTACGATTAATTGTAAGAAATCACACTAGGTAATCTGAATGCCACTTTAGAGAGGATTTAATATTTAAGCAAGCTGGGAAGGGATTTTATCAGCCAGGAATCCATCAGCAAGCACTTGAATCTTCAAGGGAACCAATTTTTGTAACACTGAATGGATATTTTTAATTATGGAACCATTTACTCTAAGCAGGAGAACATTATTCACTACAAACTAGCGTTCAGCTATTCACACACTCACCCTTTTTAAAAAGCAAACAAAAAAGCCCCAAACAAACAAAAAAACCCCCACCAAAACGGAGTGCCACCAAGCAGTATTTCAGATGGAGGGCAGACGTGGGTAATCCTTCCGGAACTACAGGCACCTCAAAGAAACTGTCCTCCTGTCCCACAGAGTGCATCCCAAAAGAAGACTGAGCTCCCCAACAGGTCTCGCATGACTGCAATCCCTCCCCAGGAAGCCCGAAGAGAAACGCGATGCGTTTGAAAGATCCCAGACCTCAGCACTTGAATGGTTTCAGAGCAAAAATCTGGACAAGAACAAGAGCCCCACTTGAGGCTCAACAAAGCCGTATTTGAGGCACAGCCTGGGAAAACCAGAGCCAGGAGATGAACTCAGAGCTTTTATGGAAGGCCGCAGACCTCCCAGCATCAGCGCTGAGAGCAGCTGCCATACGCCAAGCACAGGGATGGAGAAACAGCTTGTCAAGAGCAACAGGTCCTTTCCAAGGTCTCCAGGCAGCCTGCACCATGGAGGGTGTCTTAAGCAAGCCGTTTGTAGGAGACAAGTCTAGGAGGAGGGTCTTCCATAAACGGCATCCTCGAGTTCCTCGAGAACACGACCTTGCTGCTCGCTCTCTTCCCCTACAGAGGCTCAACGAGCTGCCCAGTGGCTCAGGTGATCTCCATTTTCAAGAGTCAGAGTCCAGCAGTTTGTAAGCGTGCTGGATCCTGAGACATCGCCCATATGGATCCTTCCCCTCACGTACAGGCCCACGCTGGCCCTTCTGCTATTTATTTCAGTGCTCTGGAAGGCATGCACACACACTGGCTACTGAAAAGCTTTGCTCAGCACTACCAGATGGTTTCTAGTTAAATTCAGCAGCAGAAAGACAAACAAGGAGAGGCCACAGTCCTGAGTGCAAAGGGAGCAGAGAACAAACCAAAAGCTATCGGGGGCAATCCTGGAAGCAGCGACAGGCCGTCTGGCAGACAAGCACCACTACCTCGAGATCGGGGTCCCGCAGATCAGCCCGCCACCCAAACTGCTTCATGAGCGCTATGCCAACGGCTCTTCCAATCTCCTGCAAGGGGGAAGAACAGTCACAGGCAGTAAAAATAACAGAATGAAGAAAACTAAACATCACAGCCTTGACTGCACAATCCTTATAAATACATGGGAAAAGAAAGGGTCTCTCTTTATCCCTAGGAGAACAGTTTGTACAAAGACCAGATGAGGTACAATGCAGCACAGCGAGTGAGCAAGGGGCAGAGCAAACACACTACAGGACAAAGTGACCATCTTTGGTCACTACATCACCAAAGTGACCAGCTGCAGTGTGGGAGGCTGAAGTTCAAGCCCTGCCCAAGGTACAACAAAAGTGGTAATCATTTTAGAATTATCTGTCACACACAAAATATTTCTGATGGCTGTAAACTAGATTAGCTAAGAGAAAACCTGTGAATGCACAACTGCAACTCACAGTTTTAATGGTTTTACGGCACCTAGAAAGCTCCGACTATCTTCAGAGCACAAATTTAAGCAAACAGTTGTGTTGGCAGACTCATGTGTCCCCCTTCCCAAGGCACTAGCTTTAGCAGTAGAAAAAAAAAATCTAGTTAAACTACTGTTGTCTTCAAGTAAGAGAAATTTGCATAAACTGCAGCTACACAAGGTTTCTTTTTTCTTTTTTTTTATTTTCCTCAGAGTAGAAAGGTATTGCAGATGGGAAGAGTGCTGGATAGAAAGGGCCCCTGGAGGTCTATGCCACCACTGTCTCCCAAGGACCAAGGTCCACCCCCAGGACACATTTCAGGGCTGCACCACCCTCCTGGGGAACAAGTTCTCCCCAAGGCCCAACCAGAGCCCGCCCAAGCTGCAAGTCTGGTTTTGCACCTTCTTTTACACAGGCTGCCACAACCCAGAGGAGTCCGGCTCCACTGGCCTTGCAACGGCCCTTAAGTAGCTGTAAACTACTCTCAGGTCACTCCTCAGACCCCACAAGCCCAGACACCTCAACCTCTTACCTTTACTTAGCCTCAGTAAAAGGTGTTGATTTGAAAAATATTCAGGGTAACAGTGCCCAGAAACTAACAACAGCCCTTGTATTTCCACTTGTTCAAGGTAAATGCAGGTTAAGGTTTTTTTTTTGAGAAAATACAGAAAAAGCTTTGATCAGTTTGTTGTTCTAAAACATACAACACACAATTGAAATGACAAATAAACTACCCATCTCCCTTCACCTTTGTGAAATTCTTTTAAAACGTACATACTATAATCTACCTGTGAAGGAAGTATTTTGGCAATCGCTCTGCTAGGGTTAGGGTTAGGGCTATTAGATTTTGGTTTAGGGTTAGGGTTAGTTTTAGGGTTAGGGTTAGTTTTAGGGTTAGCGTTAGGGGCTAGGGTTATGGTTAGGGTTAGAGGGTTTGGGTCAGGGTTAGGGTTAGGGTTAGGGTTAGGGGTTAGGTTTGAGGTTGGGGTTAAGGTTGGGGTTGGGTTTAGGGTTAAGGATTAGGATTAGTGTTAGGGGTTAGCGTTAGGGATTAGGGTTGGTGTTAGGGTTAGGGTTAAGGATTAGGATTAGGGTTAGGGATTAATTTGGGTTTGGGGTTAGGGTTAAGGTTAAGGTTTAGTGTTAGGATTAGGCATTAGGATTATGGATAGGGGTGAGTTGTTGGCCAACACCATCCATGGGGTCCCCAAGGAGGTGAGACAGACTTGTTCTCAGCTCTGGTTACAGCCTCTTATGAGCAAGACCCTCGTGGAGAGCTGTGCGGGGCTTTGGGCACACTAGCAGAGGCAAAGGGGGATCTCTCCTCAGGCCACGCTCCTATGTCTGATGCCAGCAGGGCTGCAAAGGGGAAACAGGGAACAGACTGTGGTTCCCTGGGTTGAGATCTGGGCTACACTTGTTACTGGCGACTTCAGCCCTGGGAAGCTGTAGTGCCCCTGGCCAAAGAATATTGCCTGCTGAGGATTTAGTGACCCACATCAGGCTTAACCTGAGCAGGTCCAGCGTGACCTTTTGGTGGTGATGTCCTGTGCTGTGCACAGCGCTCAGGTGCAGGATGAGCTCAGCAGCTGGAGAGGAGCCTCTCCCTCATACCAGCAGCTCCACCACTCATGTGGCCTTGCCTTGATCTAACAATGCAGCTAGAAGTTCTCCCACGAACATTCCTTCAGTCTGAAAGTAGAAATGATGAGTAGAGTTGGGTTTTTGTAAGAAGATACTCCAATAGCTCAAATGAGCATGACAGGGTGACCCTTCCCATAGACAGGGTATGCTGCACAAGTTGGGGTTTCCAGAGTCTGGAGGGACTTCAACTATATTCGTCTCTCTCTCTCTCTCTTTTCATTGTTAGCCCTAAGAAAGTGCATGTGAAGTGATACTTTACAGGGTCTGAGAGCCTTTCCTGAGGTGGCCATAACAGACCAGTCCCTCCTGGTGCCAAACATAAGCAATGGTACAGGGCAGCCATTCAGGGCACAACTAGTGAGAAGCTCGTGTGTGTCTTTGACTTCGCAGGTGTGAAGGCAGAAGGCAGCCATTCTGGAGGTGCTGCAGAGGAACCTGGAGTATACCATCTGTCCTGAGGTGGCTGCTGAGAGCATGCTGGCACTGGCTCAGGTGATGATGGTACTGAAGGAGAAGGGCTTGTGCTCTGCCTTCAAAGATACTGCCATATCCATCAAGGTGCTCTTCGAATCTGTGAGTGAACCAACTCTTTCTCCTGCTTGTCTTTGAGATATGGGGAAGGCAGGGGTCTGCCCATGCTGTGTGGAGGGTCTCTGTCAGCTTTGGCCCTTTCCTGCTGTCTCCTGTGGGCAGCACATGTGGCTCTCCCAGGCCTGTGGGGTCTTGGGTGCGTGGGTACGGTTTCTCAGGAATAGAACAGCTCCCTGGCCAGAAAGGCTGCTGAGGCACCCCAAGACTAGCAGCCTGTCTCCCCTTAACTCAGGAGTTGCACCAGCGAGGAGACCTTGTTTCCGAATCTAAAATGTCACCGCCAGCAGAACTGCTTTCAAGACCACTGATTTATTGATGCCCATTTTTTTCTTTTCTTACACACCAATTTCTTGATTTATGGAGGATCTGAATGAGTAGTCATGAGCTGCTTCTTGGGCTGTCATCCTCCACAGTCAGTGTGCAGTTGTTGGAAAGGGGTTGGTAGGAGGTGCCTTCATTACCCACCTGACAGATGGGGTGTACTGGGTTTGCGTGGCAACGTTTTGGTAGTGGGGGGACTACAGGGGTGGCTTCTGTGAGAAGCTGCTAGAAACTTCCCCTATGTCTGATAGAGCCAACGCCAGCCAGCTCCAAGACGGACCTGCCGCTGGCCAAGGCTGAGCCCATCAGTGACGGTGGTAGTGCCTCTGTGATAACATATTTAAGAAGGGGGGAAAAAACTGGGAAATGGCAGCCGGGGAAGAGAGGAGTGAGAATATGTGAGAGAAAGAACTCTGCAGACACCAAGGTCAGTGAAGAAGGAGGGGAGGAGGTGCTCCATGCACCGGAGCAGAGATTCCCCTGCAGCCCGTGGTGAAGACCACGGTGAGGCAGGCTGTGCCGCTGCAGCCCATGGAGGTCCACGGTGGAGCAGATATCCACACGCAGCCCGTGGAGGACCCCATGCCGGAGCAGGTGGATGCCCGAAGGAGGCTGTGGGAAGCAGGTGGATGCCCAAAGGAGGCTCCTGGCAGGACCTGTGGACCCCCGGAGAGAAGAGCCCATGCTGGAGCAGGTTTACTGGCAGGACTTGTGACCCCGCGGGGGACCCACGCTGGAGCAGTCTGTTCCTGAAGGACTGCACCCCGTGGGGAAGACCCACGCTGGAGCAGTTCGTGAAGAACTGCAGCCCATGGGAAGGACCCACGTTGGAGAAGTTCATGGAGAACTGTCTCCTGTGGGAGGGACCCCACGCTGGAGCAGGGGAAGAGTGTGAGGAGGAAGGAGCGGCAGAAACAACGTGTGATGAACTGACAGCAACCCCCGTTCCCCGTTCCCTGTGCCGCTCACGGGGAGGAGGTAGAGAAAATCGGGAGTGAAGTTGAGCCCGGGAAGAAGGGAGGGGTGGGGGGAAGGTGTTTTTTAAGACTTGGTTTTATTTCTCATTATCCTACTCTGATTTTGATTGGTGATAAATTAAACTAATTTCCCCAAGTCGAGTCTGTTTTGCCCATGATGGTAATTGATGAGTGATCTCGCTATGTCCTTGTTCCGATCCCGACCTAGGAGCCTTTCGTCATATTTTCTCTCTCCTGTCCAGCTGAGGAAGGGGAGTGAGCGAGCGGCTGTGTGGTGCTTAGTGCCAGCTCGGACTAAAGCATGACATGGGGTTTCTGAACTGCACGAGCAAAAGGTCCTTCAATTTTTGGCCTTCCAGCTCTACGCATCCCTGGCCTCCTCTGCTTCAAGGAATAGATCATTCTTCACCAGAGAAGTGGAGGAAACATGGGTTAGCCTTCTCCTGTACCTCCAGGATCCTGATCCCAGAGTCTTCAATGTAAGAGCCCCTGGAGCTGATTTGCAAAGCCATAGAAAGCCACGTGGTGACAGCAGAGATGTTCTGCCGCTCCTGCCCGCTCAGCAGCTGCCGGGTGTCCCTGAATATCGTTCCTACAACTGTTCCACCCAGGTTTCTCCCATGCTGCCCAGGGCAGTCTTACCAGTATTACAAGTGGTGCTGCCTTGGGCCTCTGATGCTTTCTTTGGCCACGTGCCTTCGCTCAGGAGAGGGCAGTGAGGATCCACCCCATGGGCAGAGTGGCCGGGTGTAAGGGCTGTTCCCGGCAGCAGGTCCCCTCTGCTGCAGCCGGCGCCATTCCCTGCCTGCCAGTTGTGTCCGGGGCAGCCCGCTCCGCAAGGGAGAGCTCAGCAGAGCTCAGCTGGACCAGCTCCCTGGGAAGGGTCCCAGTGGGGAGGAACAACAGGGCTCGACTCTTTTTCAGGCATGCAAGATTGCCCTCCAACTCTGCACTCCATTCCTGGGGTGGAAGCAGGTGCAGGAGACCATTTGCAACTCCATGAGTCTGTCTGCAGCCGAGCTGCTGGACAAAGTGTGCCATCTTGGTGAATGGAGTCAAATCCAGTTGGCGGTCGGTCACAAGCGGAGTCCCCCAGGGCTCAGTTTTGGGACAGGTCTTGTTTAATATCTTTACCGATGATCTGGACGAGGGGATCGAGTGCACCCTCAGCAAGTTTGCAGATGACACCAAGTTGGGTGGGAGTGTTGATCTGCTGGAGGGTCGGAAGGCTCTGCAGAGGGATCTGGACAGGCTGGATGGATGGGCCGAGGCCAATTGTATGAGGTTCAACAAGGCCAAGTGTCGGGTCCTGCACTTGGGTCACAACAACCCCATGCAACGCTACAGGCTTGGGGATGAGTGGCTGGAAAGCTGCCCGGCAGAAAAGGACCTGGGGGTGTTGACTGACAGCCGGCTGAATGGGAGCCGGCAGTGTGCTCAGGTGGCCAAGAAGGCCAACAGCATCCTGGTCTGTATCAGAAATGGTGTGGCCAGCAGGAGTAGGGAGGGGATCGTGCCCCTGTACTCGGCGCTGGTGAGGCCGCACCTCGAATGCTGTGTTCAGTTTTGGGCCCCTCACTCCAAGAAGGACATTGAGGTGCTGGAGCGTGTCCAGAGAAGGGCGACGGAGCTGGTGAGGGGTCTGGAGCACAAGTCTGATGAGAAGCGGCTGAGGGAGCTGGGGTTGTTCAGTCTGGAGAAGAGGAGGATGAGGGGAGACCTCATCGCTCTCTACAACTGCCTGAAAGGGGGTTGTGGTGAGGTGGGTGTTGGTCTCTTCTCCCAAGTGACAAGCGACAGGACAAGAGGAAATGGCCTCAGGTTGCGCCGGGGGATGTTCAGGCTGGATATTAGGAAAAATGTCTTTACTGAGAGAGTGGTGAGACACTGGAATAAGCTGCCCAGGGAAGTGTTGGAGTCACCAACCCTGGAGGTGTTCAAGGAACTTGTGGACGTGGCACTGCGGGACATGGTTTAATGGGCATGGTGGTGTTTGTTGGTTGATGGTTGGACTTGATGATCTTACAGGTTTTTTCCAACCTTAGTGATTCTGTGATTCTGTGATCTTCTGGTAAGCAAGCTCTGCCCTGAGGAGACGTTGTGGCCATGGGGCCATTCCCCAGCACCAGGAGAGAAGCGTGGGGTGACATGTGGGGCTGTTTTGGACCGAGAAAAAGTCATGCCTCCCTGCTTTTCGGACGCCCCTGAGATGCTGAAGAGGCTCCACTGCATCGCCAGGAGCCACCACCTGGAGAATGGCCAGGGTCTGCATGGTGCCATCACCGCAGTCCTTGGTGAGGGTCAGAGCTGGAGCCAAGAAGGCCATGGGGGCCTGCGCTTTCACCATGTCCTAGTGTGTCCGGGGCTGGGGCTGGCCTCAGGAGGGTGGCTGCAGGGGTGGGTGGGTTTCAGGGGAGAAGGGCCGGGGAGCTGGTGGGGCAGCCGGGCCCCTGCACGGAGCAACGGCCACATCCTAGCGGCTGCATTGGAATATTTCCAGCCTCTCCCTCCAGCTCCCCACAGGTGTCCCCTGGCAGGGCAGGTCTGTGGGGCTGGGCCCTGATGTTTGCTTTTTTGCTCCCTGCCTTAGGAGATACCTTGGAAAAAGCAGGAGGCTCTGGCAGCTGGAAGGAGGCGCCTGTTTCCAGGTAGGTTCAAATGGGGCTGAGCTCCAGCCCTGTGGAGCTGGATGAGGTGGGAGACCTGGCCGAGGTCTGGCCTGGGGGGCTGCACAGGTCCTGGGGTGATGGTCTCCTCACGGCCCATTGGGTGTCATTGCAGCATCCCATCGCCTGCAGCCAGTGGCGGAAAAGTGAATCTGATTGTGGATCCGCTTTGTCCGTCGGAGGTCAGGGCAGTAAACCTCTGGGTGTGATGGTGCTGTGGGGGAGCAGCTGCGCCGCAACTTGATGGGATGTGGCTGCGGGTGCTGAGGGAGAGGTTGGCATCACCGCAAGACGGCTCCCCATGGTCTGCGACACACTGCCACTGGCAGGAGAGGTCCCCAAGGTTGGGGAGAGAGCCGGGATCTCTCCCTGGACACAGAGGGGATAAGGAGCCATCGGTGTGGTGGGGAAATCATGCTGACCCTCCGCTGCAGCCAGCTCTGACCAAAGGGAGACAGAGAGATACCCAGAGTGACCGTCCAGAGATGGTATTTGGCTCAGGGCAACAGGGACCCAGATGAACTGATGACAAGTCCCCATGGCCACCTTTTTTTTTCCTTTTTCCCCTTCCAGGTGATGCTGATCAATCCCCAAGAACCTGCAGCCACGTTTGGATTCCGCCGTTTGCTCTAGACAACTCCTCTAACACTGGATATCTCGTACAAGTTTAAATAAAACAGTGCACCCTCGGAGATTTTTTTGTTCACCTTGAGCTGTGGGGAAGGTGTGGGTGAGGAAGATCTGCTTTCTCACAACTGAGGGCACGACCTGCAGGTACTGAGGGGAAAGGAGCGAGGCAGGGAGAGGTTAGTGGGAGGACCACTACGTGGAAGAAATCTTCACAGGTGTTTGCGTGGTAAGTCTCTGCATGCAGGACAATACCGCTGCATTTCCTGGAGGTATCTCTTAAAGCTGACACATCCCACAGCCTCTTTCAGGAGGACTCTCACATTTTCTCTAGTGATGCACTGGCAGAGGGACAGGGCATGATGGCAGCTTTCTCCCAGTGATGGTGGCAGGGAGGGTGTGCAGCCCAGGGCTGTCCTTCAGAGCAGGCTCCCTGCATCCCAAAGGGCTGTGTGCCAGGACTGTGTGCAGGGGGACTTTTCAAAAGGAAGGTCAGAGTTACCTACTTCAGGCTGTGCTTGCCTAGGTCTATGCTTTCAACATTCTCTTGTTTGGCTGAGTGGGAATAGAAACAGAGCTGTTATTTAAGAGAAAGGGCTGAAACCCCTAAACCATCAGAATGATGGTTGTGAGAAGCTGCAGCAACTGCCTTTTCTGCCTCTCAGCCTACAGAAAGCACCATCATCACATTTCCAGCATCATCAGGTGACCTGGTCTTTAGCCGCTGCACACAGAGAGATGGCCCTGGGCAGTGCCCTGCTGCAAGAAGGTATCTGGAGAGCAGAGCTGAGGACACAGACAGTGGGATGGGGTTCTGTGAGCATTGATGGGGAGGAGACATGGGCACAGGGAAACAGCTCCCAGCAGGAACAGCTCCCAGCAGAAGAGACATGGGCAGGGAGGGAGAGGAAACTGCTCCTAGGAGCAGGAGGGGGTATTTGGGTACCTCCCGGCCATCCCCTGCAGTGCACATGCCTTCCCTGGAGCAACCCCCTGGTCCACTCTCCAACCCAGCAGAGCCTCTGTTCTTAAGGCCATAGGGACTCAGTCACGTTCTCAGCAGCCCAACCTCTTAAGAAGAGAAATTACCAAATACCAGACTGTCTTTCTCTGCCCGGCATCCATCAGCAGTGGCACTGTGGCATTTCTCCTATCCTTGCTATTTTCTGATCATTGGACTCGCTGGGATGCAGAGAACAGGAGTTGGGCTGCAGTTCTGAGACCAACCCTGTGGGTCTTGCCATACAGACGTGTCCAAGTATCCATGTCCCCTCCTAATCTGGTGGGGGCTCCAGGCAATGAAACTGAGCCAACCCTCTCTTCAGGATACCCTATCTTTCAACTAATTCCCTGGGGGTTGTTTTTGGGCTGCAGGCTGCATTCCAGAAAGGAATGCTCTCCTATGGCATCTCTGTGTTATCTAGGAGCCCCATGGAGAAGACCGTGGAAATGCTGCTCATTGTCTGTATGGGGGTAGCGGCAATGAGCCCTCTGTGTCCCTGGCTGGGAGAGGAGAGCTGAGATCCTCCTCAGGTACGATGAGACGGGGTGAGGGATTTGGAGATCTGCAATTGGAAACTGGATTCCTCTGCTCTCAGCAGTGTCCACTGTCTTCTCAGGGAAACATCTGAATTTTATTTTCCTCCAGCTCAAAGAGATGCCAGCACAGGGCAACTGAGACCGAGGCTTAAGGACAGACGAGATATTCCCACCCTGCACTAAGGGACAGTCCCTTTGCCTCTCGGACCCACAAGGTTTCACTTCGAGAGCAGCAAAAATGCGAAGGATTTCTGCCTTGTCTCAGGTGTGGTGGGGCCACTAGAACCAAATTAAACAAGAAAAAATCCCCACAGCTCTCCTCTGCAGTCACGTGAATTGGGACAATGCTGAAAAGCTCTTTGATATCACAAGTGGATTTAATCTGAGATGACCAGTGTTCCTATCCATCTATTGCTGTAGCCTAGAACTGACACCTCCAGAGCCCAGAGCAGAGCCCCTGCTCCCAGTGACATCCTCAGCCAGCACCAACCAGAGCTCATGAAAGGGACTTGCCAAAGGGGCAAGGCAGTTTTGTGGGGGTTCTATGAGAAATGGAGTAGATTTTCCACAGAGAAGGCTGTCCTAACTTGTCACTGCCTTTTCCTGTGTGGATAGGTCCCAATACCCAGAAGCAGCATATATTCGACAGCAGCTCCATCACCAACCGGAGCTGAAGCAAGAGATATACTGAAGCTGTTCTTGAGCAAAAAGAGTTTTGGGGGTTTCTATGAGAAATAGCGTAGGTTTTGTTCATAATAGTCTAACCTAAACATGTTACTGCCTTTTCCTCCATGTGCAGTGCTGATGCCCAGCAGGATCAAACATCCAATGGCAGCTCCATCACCCAGTTCCTCCTCCTGGCATTCACAGACATGCAGGATCTGTAGCTCTTGAACTTCTGGCTCTTCCTGGGCATCTACCTGGCTGCCCTCCTGGACAACAGCCTCATCATCACTGCTGTAGCCTGTGACCACTGCCTCCACACCCCCCACATACTTCTTTCTCTTCAACCTCTCCCTCATCAACCTGGGCTCCATCTCCACCACAGTTCCAAAATCCATAGCCAATTCCCTCTAGAACACCAAGGCCATTTCACACTCATATTGTGCTGCCCAGGTCTTTCTGCATCTCTTCTGGATTATCGAGAGTATTTTTTTTCTCACAATCATGGCCTATGACCACGACATTGCCACCCTCAAACCCCCACATTACAGGACTCTCCTGAGCAGCAGAGCTTGTGTCAACATGGCAGCAGTTGCCTGGCGAGGTGGATTTCTCAACGTTGTGCTGCACACTGCCAACACATTTTCAGTACCACTCTGCCAAGGCAATGCTATAGATCAGTTCTTCTGTGAACTTCCCCAGATCCTCAAGCTCTCCTGCTCAGAGTCCTACCTCAGAGAAGCTGGGCTTTTCATGTTTTGTGCCTTTTTTGGGTTTGGTGGTTTTGTGTTCATCATGCTGTCCTAAGTGCAGATATTCAGGGCCATGATGAGGATCTCGTGTGAGCATAGAACCATAGAATCATTTAGGTTAGAAAAGACCCTTAAGATCATCAAGTCCAACCGTTAACCTACCACTGCTAAGTCCACCACTAAACCATGTCCCTAAGTGCCACATCTACATGTCTTTTAAATATCTCCAGGGACGGTACTCAACCACTTCCCTGGGCAGCCTGTTCCAATGCTTGATAACCCATTCAGTGAAGAATTTTTTTCCTAATATCCAAAATAAACCTCCCCTGGCACAACCTGTTACTTGGGAGAAGAGACCAACTCCCACCTCTCCACAACACCCTTTCAGGTAATTATAGAGAGCGATAACGTCTCCCCTCAGCCTCTTCTTCTCCAGACAGAACAACCCCAGCTCCCTCAGCCGCTCCGCATCGGACTTGTGCTCCAGACCCTTCACCAGCTTCATTGATCTTCTTTGGACATGCTCCACCACCTCAATGTGGTGCAGGTTACCACGATGCTGGATTGTCGCACTGTGACCTGATCATGTCACCATCCCCTGTCCCAAGATGTACTGGGATTGGCCCCAGAATGGGCAAGAAAGTGGTGTTTTAGGGTCCTTCAGTATGCCTGGATGCCACTCCTGATCTCTGGTTTCACTTGGGACCTTTGGAACACCCAGATACCTGGCTTCCCCCCAAGACGTCTGGATTCACTGGGGACATTCAAGACCCCTGGACATCCCCCTTTCCGCCCCCGTCTGGGTTCACTGGTGACCCTCAAGACCCCCCTGGACTACAGGGTCCACCCCTCCAGCCCAGGAAGTCACCTGCATAAGATAATGCTTGCTAAGTAAATAGATTAAAAAAAAAAAAAAAAAGACTAATCACATAGGGATCATTTGCATATGAATAATTTGTTGAAGTGCAAGCATGAAGGTTGTGAGCTTGGTCACTTTTGACTGTGGGTTTGGGTAAAAAGGGTGAAATTTAGGGTTGGATCTTGATGCCTCAGAAAAGGAGCAGGAGTTGCTCAAGCACTGAATGGCCTTGTTTGGATGCATAAAAAGACAGGGAAAGTCTCATTTTCTCCTAGTTGTGTGCCCAAAATCCTGTTGCAGGTGATATTTCTCACAACTAGCTTGCACTGAATCACACCATTCATGGTCTCCTCCAGAATTGTCTGGAAAAAAGGTTGCTTTCTTCCTTGAAAACCCTGGAGCATCTCATGATGTATTTTTGAAGATTTGCACCCAAGGTGTTCATCAAAGTTCAACAAGGCCAAGTGTCGGGTCCTGCACTTTGGCCACAACAACCCCAGACAACGCTACAGGCTTGGGGACGAGTGGCTGGAAAGCTGCCCCACTGAAAAGGACCTGGGGGTGTTGGTCGACAGCCGGTTGAATGTGAGCCAGCAGTGTGCCCAGGTGGCCAAGAAGGCCAACGGCATCCTGGCTTGTATCAGAAATGGTGTGGCCAGCAGGAGCAGGGAGGTGATAGTGCCCCTGTACTTGGCGCTGATGAGGACGCACCTCGAATGCCATGTTCAGTTTTGGGCCCCTCACTCCAAGAAGGACGTTGAGGTGCTGGAGCGTGTCCAGAGAAGGGCGACGGAGCTGGTGAGGGGTCTGGAGCACAAGTCTGATAAGGAGCGGCTGAGGGAGCTGGGGGTGTTCAGTGTGGAGAAGAGGAGGCTGAGGGGAGACCTCATCCCTCTCTACAACTGCCTGAAAGGGGGTTGTGGTGAGGTGGGTGTTGGTCTCTTCTCCCAAGTGACTAGTGACAGGACAAGAGGAAATGGCCTCAAGTTGCGCCAGGGGATGTTTAGATTGGATATTAGGAAAAATTTCTTTATGGAGAGAGTGGTGAAGCATTGGAACAGGCTGCCCAGGGAAGTGTTGGAGTCACCATCCCTGAAGGTGTTCAAGGAACATGTGGACGAGGCATTGTGGGACATGGTTTAGTGGGCATGGTGGTGTTTGTTGGTCGATGGTTGGACTTGATGATCTTACAGGTCTTTTCCAACCTTAGTGATTCTGTGATTCTGTGATCAATGTCCTAGGAACATCTAATCCTGCCCCCGTGGTAAAAGTGATGCAAAAATGCACCCACTCCCCACTAAATGTAGGCCAAGATCCCCAAAGATATCAAAATCTGATGCAAGATCCCAAATGCTGCCTTATTGACACCAGAGTTTTTGTTCAGATACTGCCATAGAGCCCTAAAATAATCTCTAAATGCCTCCAAAGTCTCCCACATCTGCCCACCCAAGGCCCTGCGAAGCCCACCCAAGGCCCTGCAAAGCTCGAGAGGGCAGCAGGGTGAGGGTAGGGGTTTGGGTTAGGGTGAGAGTGAGTGTTTATACCGAGAGCAAGCACAGCACCCTGGTGTTGGTGGGGCTGTGAAAGGGCTGCCAAGGGAGGGTGAGGGTCACCAACAGCTTTCAGCCCTGGCATCTTCCATGCGGGAGCCTGTGGTGGTGGGTGTGAGCTTTGGTGCTGGGCTCTGTAAGGGTGAAGGTGAGGGTTCTGTCCCTTGGCAGACCACTAACAGCCACACCAACACTGCCGTTTGGCACTTGCCTAGACACTTTGTTACCGTAAGTCAGAAAAACCAAGAACTTTCTAAGACTTAATTTGAAGTTTAGAAAGCAGGCACTTCTTTATTGCAGTGCTGGACGCACAGGGGATCACTCCACCTCGTGTGCGTGCTTAGTTTCTCCGATACAAAAATTATATACAAACTATACACATTCAACTTATTTCCAAGAAACAATTAACATATCCATACGATTTCCGAGAACTCATTAATATATGTAAATGTTCATAACACATGCGTCTTCAGGTACACAGGTGGTCATCTAAGGTCCTCTGGTGGTTGTCCATAGTCTTCCTCATGGTGTCCGTTAGTTGAACCCAATCTTTGTGCATGCTCAGCTTAGTTGCAAAATTCCATTCCCCTTTAATCTTGGAACCTCCAGAAGATTTTCTCGGTTTACTAACCAGGCTTACAACTTATCATTCTCTTGACAGGTATATCCTCCTTATCTACAAAGCTACATTGTTTAACAATTAGTTCATAATAAAATCATAGATAAATCATACCTAGTTAACATTACACAAACTATGTATCACAAAATATATCACGGTTTTTTAATTTTCATTGATTAGTCTCTTGATTATACAATTCTATCAATATCCATACTCCAAATAATCAATGCTTATTTCTATTAATATCTATTGACTGGCGTTCTTGATATTTAAGTCAAGATGGGAAGGGCAAGGGGATTTCCAAGCAGCATCACTGGTGCATATCAGGTCCCCATAGTTACGGGACTCAAACAAAACTCCTCTATTCGATTCTTCATTGTTCCGTCTCATTGTGATTAGTTTCTTAATACAAAACAGTAATGACTTGGGGAGGTTCCTATGGTTAGGAGTCTCAAAACACACCAATATTCTAACATTCTATTTCTACTTATAACTAAATTCAGTGATTTTACAAAAACTTAACAGTCCAAATAATCTCTCTCATTCTAGCCAGTCTAAGCTCCAAAACTGTAAACATCAAGCAGCTGATCTCACATGGATGTTGCCAGGTTTGAAACCTTCTGCTTACTTTATATTTACTTGGCATTGCTTTCACAGACCCAAGAATACAGGGGCTCTGCACTTCCCTGGCCACTTAATGGTCCCAACAGTATCTCTCACACTTTGGCTAGTGCAGAGCACCAAAATTGAAAAAGTACAGCCACAGTTCCCACAAGGAACGTCCAGTGATTGCTCCTACTCTAAAGGTGCCAGCACTGAAAGCTGTTGCTGGCCCTCACCTCCCACCGCTAACCTCTAAAATGAATCACAAACACTTGGGCTCTGAACTTCTTTAGACTAGTAAAAGTTCCAACATACACTCGCTCTCCTGCTCAATCTGGCCAGAGCTCAACACCAAATTTCCTCAACACTGTAATTGGAAACGTCGAGAGATTGCTCCTACTCTAAAGGTGCAACAGATAATACCTCGGAGGAACCTGTAAATGCCATCCTGGAGACAGTATTGAACATGGTAATTCCTTTGGTGTGGGCCTTAAAGAAGCCAGGTAAATGGCTTTTAAAAAAAGCAAAAAATGTAATTCCCATTAAAATTGAACTTAAACCAGGAGTAAGCTCGGTGAGGGTAAACCAATACCCTATCAGATTGGAAGCGTGCAAAGGACTGGAACCCTTGATAAATACTTTCATGCAATATGGACTGCTTAGAGAATGTCAATCCGAATTTAATACTCCTCTTGTACCAAGAGGGGTATTCCCTCTACCAAGTGAGGAAGCCTCATTCTCAAGAATATAGATTGGTTCAGGATTTAAGAGCAATAAATCAAATAACTGTGGACATACACCCTACTGTACCAAATCCTTACACTTTGCTAGCCTCAATACCTGAAACAAATGCTAATTTTACTGTTTTGGACTTCAAAGATGCTTTCTTTTGTATCCCAGTGGATGAACAAAGCCTGACAATCTTTACCTTTGAATGGGAGAATCCCACAACAGGAAGAAAGAGGCAGCTGTGTTGGCCTGTGCTCCCTCAAGGACTTAAAAACAGCCCTACTCTGTTTGGTAATGTATTGGCAAAGGAATTGGAACAGCGGCAAGGTAAATATGACAACATAAACCTGTTACAATATGTTGATGACATATCAATAGGAGCCGACACTAAAGAAAGCTGCTTAGAAGCCACAGTTAGTCCGCTGAATTATTTGGGATTAGCAGGATACAGAGTTTCACAGAAAAAGGCTCAAGTTGCAAAGGAAAAGGTTCGCTATCTGGGCTTCGAAATATCAAAAGGTCAAAAAGAATTGGGAATAGAGAGAAAAGAAGCAATTTGTAAAATTGCAGAACCAAAATAAAAAAAACAATTGAGAGGATTTTTAGGGATGGCTGGATTCTGTCGAATATGAATTCCTAACTTTGGATTGATGGCCAAACCTTTATATGAAGCGGTTAAAGGACCAGGAGAATTACTGGAAGGGGCTCCTGAGTGTCAGAAAAGTTTTGAATTGATTAAAAAAAAGTCTGATGGATGCCCCAGTGTTGGGATTACCAGACATGACAAAACCCTTTCAATTGTATGTTCATGAAAAACAGCATGTGGCTGTCACTTAGGAGTGATGACCCAAGTTCTTGGAAGTTGGAAAAGACCCATAGCTTATTTCTCAAAGCAAGCGGGTGAAGTAAGCAAAGGGTGGCCAGCATGCCTGCACGCTGTAGCCGTGACCACCTTGTTGATACAGGAAGCTCGAAAATTGCCCTTGGGACAGCCTATAACAGTATTGGTCCCTCATGCAGTAATGGCCATCTTGACCGACAAGGGACACCACTGGATTTCTCCTAGCCGTTCGGCTAGATATCAAGCTACCCTGATAGATCAGGAAGATGTGACCTTAAGTGTGGTGTCCACCTGAAATCCGGCCACTTTGATGCCCATAGCAGAACAAGAACATTTACAGCATGACTTCATGGCCACAGTTGAACAAGTTTATGCCATCAGACCAGATTTAAAAGATGCACCATTGAAAAATGTGGATTTGGAACTATACACTGATGGTAGCAGTTTTATGCATAATGGAGAAAGAAAAAAGCTGGATACGCTGTGGTTACTCTTTGGAAACAGAGAGAAGCCAAACCGCTGCCCAAAAATACCTAGGCACAGAAAGCAGAAATCATCGCATTGACTAGAACCCTGGAGACAGAAAAGACTTAAAAGTCAACATGTAGACAGACTCTAAATATGCTTTTGGCATGGAGCTATTTGGAAAGAATGGGGGTTACTGAATTCACAGGGAAGCAGTATAAAATATGGACAGGAAATCCTAAAATTGTTACAGGCAGTCTTAGAACCAAAAGAAGCAGCGATAATCCATTGCAAAGCCCACCAAAAAGGACAAGGAGAAATAATTGAAGGAAACATAAGAGCTGATTTAACAGCAAAGCAAGCTGCCTTACACGGATGCGTAATTGGAGCCTTAACACCCCGTAGAGAAATGGACATGAAACCCCCTCAATGTTCTGAAAAAGATGATCGATTAGCAGAAATGTTAAAGTGTTAAAAAAATTCAGAAGGATGGTGGGTAACTCCAAATGAGCAGGTCCTCACCACAACCAAAATGATGGAAGCCCTCCTCAAAAAGTCACATGAAGAAACTCCTATGGGAGCAGATGCTACGATAAGCAGCATCAAAAGATACGCTACAGGACCAAAGATGCAAACAAATGCAGATGCACTAGTAAGAAGATGCCAAACTTGTTGCGTAAATAATCCCAAAATACAAAGAAAACCTCCTGCAGGTGATGTGAAAAGAGGAATAATCCCGGGGAACAGTGGCAAACAGGTTTCTCTGAGTTGCCAAAATATAAACTATGTAAGTACCTACTGGTGTTAGGAGATACGTGTTCAGGATGGCCCAAAGCTTTCCCTTGCCACACCAATTGGGCTAGAGAGGCTGTTAAAGCATCATTAAAGGAAATAATCCCTAGATTTGGAATTCCTGAAGGGATATCTTCTGACAATGGGCCTCATTTCGTTTCAGAAGTGGTTCGGGGAGTGTCAAAATTTCTCCAATGTAAATGGGATTTACATACCCCATGGAGGCCACAGCCTAGTGGGAAAGTAGAAAAAATGAACCAGACCCTTAAGGGGCACATCTCAAAATAATGTCAAGAAACGCAGCGTAAGTGGGTGGATGTTTGACCAATCACTTTAATGACAATTACAATTACCCCTCGAGCAAGGGAAGGAGTAAGCCCTTTTGAAATATTAATGGAAAACCCCATCCAGTCAGAAGCACAGGTAACCGAAGTGACCAAATGCATGTTATAGGGGAAGGAATGTTGAGAAATTATTCGCTGTCCCTTTCGCACGTTTTATCATCCTTACACAGGTACTTCAGTCAGGGAGCTCCTTTGCCTCTGGACTTGCTAGTACACATTTTTCAACCTGGAGACTTGGTTTATATTCGCACCTGGAAGGATGAGCCACTGAGAGAGAAGTTGAAAGGACACTCTACAACCGTACTGACCACCTAGAGCGCTGTGAAGGTAGAAGGAATCAACTCCTGGATCCACTACGCGCGAGTGGAACCAGCTCCTCCGCCAGAACCCGAAGACAAGTGGAGAGCCATTCCGGCGGGACCCTTGGAAACTGTACTATTGCGTAATCGGGTTGCAAAATGAAAAGCTATCTGGTTTTGTTTCTTTTCCAGGTTGGAGGTACGAATGTGTTTTTCCCAAAATGGGACAGATCTGGAAATGTTTGGGAAAGCTTGGCAAGAAAAGTAACAAATACCACCACCTTCTGTCTAGCCGGTGGAACCTCGGTAGAGGAAGTTTTCACCTCCTGCCTGTTAGGAGTACCTACTCCTCCGACGCTTTTGTTAAAATCATACTGTTTTAAGATCTTTTAAGATCAATATGACAAACAGCAGCATGTATAGTTGGGGAAAACCAACTAAAATCAGGGAAAAAGGTATACTAAGAGTGAAAGTTAAGGGCATGTTTCCAGCTGAAAGTTGCGTTCAGTTTGTGGACTGCACTCCACAGTCTAAATGTGAAAATCTTTCAAGATTCGAGCCCCCACTGAAACGTAATAAAACTGAGATAGTGAGTTACGCTTGGGCCCATACTAAATTGCCACTAGGACGGTTTCTTCTCTGTGGAAAGAGAGCATATACCTATATCACTGCAAACGTCACTGGAGGACCACGCGCAATGGGAAGGTTAACAGCAATGTTACCAAAAAAAGGAAGGCTCACATGAAAAGAAAACCGCTAGAGAGAAGAGACAAGTCTCTGCTCTGTCTCCAGAGTGTGATTCTCAATTGCCTTTGTGGAGTCACCGTGAAATATCAGCAGCTGCAATCTTGGCCCCTTGGAATAGCTATGAATTATCATACCATTAAAAGATTGGCTTGTGAGTTGGTTAAAGATACTAACGTTCCTTCCCAGGTGCTCGCTTCCTTAGGGGAAGAGATGACACAAATTAGAGAAGCCACATCGGAAAACCGAGCAGCTATTGACTCTCTGCTTTTAAGACATACCCATGGATGTGAGGAATTTAAAGGAATGTGTTGTTTTAATATGACAGACAATTCTCAGATCATAGAAGAAAAGATCCAACAGTTGAAAGAATTAGCGGAAAACACCAAAGAGAGAGAGAAGGCTTGGATTTTTCTAGGCTGATGTCCTAGTTGCCCAGTTTTGGATGGTTAAAGCAGCTGTTTATAGCTGGCCTCCTCCTAATATTTAGGATTCTGATCAGCTGTTGCATGATACAATGCTCACCTTTACGTTCTAATTCTCTGAAATCATCTCTTAAGAAAAAAAACCTTCAAAAAATATTTTAATGATGAAAAAGGAAATTAACCCCTTTGTTGACAAGATAGAATGGAAGGAAATGGAAATTAAGAAGCTTGAGACTTATGGGAATTGTAAAACATAGCCATAAGTCTCAAAAGGGGGGAAATTGCTGTATCTGGAATCTGTACAGCAATGGAATTCAGGTATCCCTGAGGATGGGGACGGAGACTCACCCTGGTCACTGGGATATGCGTCCCGGTGAAGACAACAGTGCTGTGCGAGAGCCTTTGAGTGGGCAACAACCTACTGAGTGTGTGCGATGGTGTGTGGGGATATAGGATTTGTCATAGAGAAGTAGACTGGAATTTAATCGAGACTAACCTCAGGTGATTTTAATAGTAAAAAATGGACCCCTCGGAGGAGATTTTAGATGCAAACACAGGTCCACCTCAGTGTAACGAGTGACATTAAAATGAAGACACGCGCAGACCTTATCGCTCTCTACAACTACCTGAAGGGGGGTTGCAGAGAGGTGGGTGTTGGTCTCTTCTCCCAAGTGATGAGTGATGGGACAAGAGGAAATGGCCTCAAGTTGTGCCAGGGGAGGTTTAGGCTGGATATTAGGAAAAAATTCTTTCCTGAGAGAGTGGTATCACACTGGAACAGGCTGCCCAGGGAGGTGGTGGAGTCACCATCACTGGAGGTATTCAAGGAGCGTGTGGATGTGGCATTGTGGGATGTGGCTTGATGAGCATGGCGGTGTGTGGTGTGGTTTTTTTGTTTGTGTGGTGTTGTGTGTTGGGGGGGGGGGGGTTTGGGGTTTGGGGGTGTGGTTTTTTTTTTTTTTGGAATGGTTGGACTTGATGATCTTACAGGTCTTTTCCAACCTTAGTGATTCTGTGATGGACTTTGGTGTGAGCGACCAGTCAGTGACGGCGATGCGATTCTTCGTCGCTGTTCCGTACGAAGGACCCCGCGTGTGTCCCAGGGGTGCGCTGGCTGATGGGCACTGCCCGGCACCCCGCTCTGCAGAGCGGCGATACGGACCGAGGTCTCGGCCCCCGGTGCTGACGGGCGTTGTGCACAGCGGGCGAAGAGCCCCGGTGCAGGGACCGGGACCGCACCCGCAGCCCGCCCGGCCCCGCCGCCTCCCGCGGCCCCCACCCGCGCCCCCGCCCGCCCCTTCTCCCCCGCGGGTCTGTCCCCGCGGCAGCTGCAGCGGGATGGCGCTGCTGCCCGTCCCCAGCGTGCGGGGCAGGGCTGCGCACACGGAGCCCGAGGGGTCCCGTCCCGCGGGCAGAGCCCGGCGGAGACCTGCGCGGGGGACGGGCGGGAGCGGCGGCAGCAGGAACACGCTCCCGAGCCGGTCCCCTCCCGGGGCCGGCCCGGGCCGGGCTTCCCGAGCGGGGCGCGGCCCCGGGAGCGGGGCGAGCCCGGGGGCGGCTGGCTACCGAGCCCGGCTGGCTACCGAGCCCGGCTGGCTACCGAGCCCGGCGGCGGGGCCGGGCCGGCCGGCAGCGCCGAGCACCGGGCGCAGTCTGCCGCGGGTGCGGCCGAGGGCCGGCGCGGGCTTCGTCCCGGCCGGCACCGTGCGCCTCCGGGGAGCGCCGGGACGGCCCCTTGGCCTCGGTGTCCTCGTCGCCGCTCGGGACACGGGGACCCCCGGGGCGCTCCCCGGCCCCCGGCAGCGTCCCGCCCCGCCCGCCCCCCACCGCCGCCGGAGCGGGGCAGGACGCGGAGCTGCAGCGCCCGGTGCGCGGTGCCGAGGGGCCGGTTCCTGCCCGCCACCGCCTGCGGCGGGAGGAACGGCATCGCGCCCGCGGGCAGCGCTGCCCGCCGCGCCCGCCCCTGCCGCTGCGCCCCGACCGGCCGGGGGGGCTCGGCTGGGCTCGGCTGTGCCCGGTTCGGCTCGGCTGGGCTCCTTCCGGCTCGGCTCAGCTCGGGTCGTTTCGGCTCCGCTCCGATCCGCTCGCTGCGCTGGGCTCGGGTCGTTTCGGCTCGGCTCGGCTGCTCAGGGCTCGGCTCGACTCCGCTCGGCAGGGCTCGGGTGATTTCGGCTCGGCTCGGCTCGGCTCGGCGGGGCGGGTCTGGGCCGGGCCCGGTGCCGGTGCCGCAGCCCCCGCCCAGGCGAACCGGCCCGGGCGCTGCCCACGCAGGAGCTCTCCTCGGGCGGGTCCCGGGACACCCCTGCCGAGCTCCGCCGAACCCCCCTCGCTGGGCGGCAGCCGGCGGGACCGAGAGACCCCGGCGGGCGCAGGGCAGAGGCGCGGCGGTCCCGGCCCGCCCCTCCCCGCCCCTCCCGGGACAGAGGGGTCCGCAGCGGCTGTCCCGGGGCTGCTGCCCCACGCCCACCCGTGCGGCGGCACCGGAGCGGGTGGAAGAGGCCCCCGGCTGCCGACCCCAAACGCGCCCCCCCGCAGGAGCTCCCGGAGCGAGGGGGCCCTGGCCGGGGACGCCCGGCGGGCTCCAGCCCCGGGACGCGGAGCATCTCCCCCGGGAGACGGTGCCGCCGCCGCCGCCGAGCCCCGCTGCGGGGAGCGGGGTGGGGAGCGTCCCGCCGGCGACCCCCCCACGTCCCGGGTGGGCAACGCGCACCCGCGTGTGCATTTGCTTTTCCCCGCGGCCGTTTCGCTGCAGTTTGTAATAACGGGGCCGCGGGGGGGGCCGGGGCGAAGGGGCGGAGCCGGGGCAAAGGGGCGGAGCCGGAACGAAGGGGCGGAGCCGGGGCGAAGGGGCGGAGCCGGGGCGGGGGGACGGAGCCGGAGCGAAGGGGCGTGGCCGGAGCGAAGGGGCGTGGCCGGGGCGGGGGATGAGCCGGAGCGAAGGGGCGGAGCCGGAGCGAAGGGGCGGAGCCGGAGCGAAGGGGCGGAGCCGGAGCGAAGGGGCATGGCCGGGGCGGGGGACGGAGCCGGAGCGAAGGGGCGGAGCCGTAGCGAAGGGACGGAGCCGGGGCGAAGGGGCGGGGCCGGAGCGAAGGGGCGGAGCCGGAGCGAAGGGGCGGAGCCGGAGCGAAGGGGCGGAGCCGGAGCGAAGGGGCGGGGCCCGTCCGGCGGGTTCTCTGCCGGGGAAGGGGCGGAGGGGGTGGTCCGCTCCCGGGGCCTGAGCGCTGCCCGGGAGCAGAGGCGGGACGGCGGGGAGGAGGAAGGGGGCTGCCGGGGTGCGGGACCCGGCGGGCGGAGGGCGAGCGGAGCGCAGGGCTCGTGTCGGCCACGTCCCGCGGCGAGAACCGGGCTCCCGCGGGGCGGCGGGGGGGTCACGGCCGGAGCGGGGAGCTGCCGGGGGGCGGGGAGCGTGCGGGACTCGCTCCGGGGGAGCGGGGGGCTGCGGAGGCAGCGGCGGGGCCCGAGGGGGAGGAGCTCTCGCAGCGCGACCGGGAGAGAGGAGACACAGACGGCAACTGCGGCAGAGGAGACCGACGCTCCGCTTTTATTGCGCGCACGGCCGCGCAGCGAGCGGAGGCTCCGTCCCGGCGGAGCAGCGCGCCCGCAGCCTTTCCGAGCGGGACACGTCCGGCACAGGGCAGGAGACCCCCGGGGACCTGTGCCAGTCCGCCCCAACAGCCAAAACGGTGATGCACTCCTCCAGGGCAGCGCTGTGAAGGCCTCCGGAAAACCTGTGTTTTGGAATATCAAAAAAAAGTGGAAAAGCCGTAAAGAGCTCCCAAAATACTAAATGGTGACGCGCTCCAAACAAGCCCCAGAGTGCAGAGCTACAAAAAAGTGCCGGGTTGGAGGGATCCAAAAAAGCCCCAGGGTACAGGACTACCTCCAAAAATTACTCCAAACGGTGCAGGGCTCCTGCCAAAAAATTACTCCAAACGGTGCAGGGATCCTGCCAAAAAATTACTCCAAATGGTGCACGACTGCCCAAAAATCCAAATGGTGATACACTCCTCCAGGGCAGTGCTATTAAGGCCTCTGGAAAAAACGGGTTTGGTAATATTCCAAAAAGGACCAAAGGCGTAAAGGGCTCCCAAAACACACTCCAAAGAAGCCCAAGGGTACAGAGGTACAAAAAAGAACCGGTTTGGAGAGCTCCCACAAAAACGAAACGGTGCAGGACCATCCAAAAAAATTAAAGGGGAACGGCTCCCAAAAAACCAAAAGGTGATGCATTCCTCTGGGAGGTCGGCGTGGCGATACAATCCAAAAATCACGGGTTTTGTAATATTCCAAAAAATAGCAGAACCAGAAAGGGCACCCAAAACCCCCCCAAAAAAACGGTGACCCTTGCAAAACAAGACAAAGGGTACAGAGCTCATAAAAAGCCCCAGGATGCAGGACTCCTTCCAAAAAATACACCAAAGGGTGCAGGGCTCCCTCCAAAAATTACTCCAAAGGGAGCAGGGCTCCCAAAAAAATTACTCCAAATGGAGCAGGGCTCCCAAAAAAGTATTCCAAATGGAGCAGGACTCCCCAAAAAAATATTCCATATGGTGCAGGGCTCCCTCCAAAAATTACTGCAAACCGTTGAGGACACCCCAAGAAAAACTTCAAAACAGGGGAAGGATCCCCAGAAATGCTCCAAACGGTGCAGGCCTCCCTCCAAAAATTACTCCAAATGGTGCAGGACTCCTAAAAAATATTCCATATGGTGCAGGACTTCCAGAAAAAATATTCCATATGGTGCAGGACTTCCAGAAAACCCAAATGGTGATGCTCCCCTCCGGGGAGGGGCGGCGTGGTGATACTCACCTCTGGCAGGGCGGCTCTGTGATGCTCTCCTCTGGGTGGGGGGGCCGGCACGGCGATGCTCTCCACGAGATCGGGGGTCGTCGTGGCGATGCACTCCAGAAATAATGGGCTTTGTAATATTCCAAACAATAGCAAATCCAGAAAGAGTACCCAAAAAACAAAACGGTGACCCTTGCAAAACAAGGCCAAGGGTACAGAGCTCAAAAAAAGCCCCAGGGTGCAGGACTCCTTCCAAAAAATACACCAAAGGGTGCAGGGCTCCCTCCAAAAATTACTCCAAACCGTTGAGGACTCCCCAAGAAAAACTCCAAACGGATGAAGGCTCCCCCAAAATACTCCAAATGGTGCAGGGTTCCCTCCAAAAATTACTCCAAATGGAGCAGGGCTCCCAAAAAAATTACTCCAAATGGAGCAGGGCTCCCAAAAAAATCTTCCATATAGTGCAGGACTCCCAAAAAAATATTCCATATGGTGCAAGACTCCCAAAAAATTACTCCAAACTGTGTAGGACTCCCCAAGAGATACTCCAAAGGGTGCAGGACTCCCCCAAAAATATTCCAAATGGTGCAGGACTCCCAAAAACCCAAATGGTGATGCTCTCCTCCGGGGGGTGCAGGTGGCACGGTGATACTCTCCTCCGGGGCATGGCGGGGTGGCACGGCGATGCAGTCCTCTGGGTGGGGGGGCCGGCGCGGTGATCCTCTCCATGGGACGGGGCGGGCTGGCGCGGTGATGCACTCCAGAAATCACAGGTTTTGTAATATTCCAAAAAAAAGCAAAACCAGAAAGGGCACCCAAAAAACAAAACGGTGACCCTTGCAAAACAAGACCAAGGGTACAGAGCTCAAAAAAAGCCCCAGGGTGCAGGACTCCTTCCAAAAAATACACCAAAGGGTGCAGGGCTCCCTCGAAAAACTAGTCCAAATGGAGCAAGACTCCCTCCAAAAATTACTCCAAATGGAGCAGGACTCCCAAACAAATACTCCAAATGGAGCAGGACTCCCAAAAAAATATTGCATATGGTGCAGGACTCCCAGAAAATTACTCCAAACCGTGTAGGACTCCCCAAGAGATACTCCAAATCATGCAAAACTCCCACAAAACCCAAATGGTGATGCTCCCCTCCGGGGAGGGGCGGCGCGGTGATACTCACCTCTGGCGGGGCGGCTCTCCGATGCTCTCCTCTCCACGGGATGGGGGGGCAGCGGCGGTGGTCCTCTCTACCAGGTGGGGTCCGGCTCAGCGATGCTCTCCACAAGATGGGGGGTCGTCGTGGCGATGCACTCCAGAAATAACGGGTTTTGAAATATTCCAAAACCCAGCAAATCCAGAAAGGGCACCCAAAAAACAAAACGGTGACCCTTGCAAAACAAGGCCAAGGGTACAGAGCTCAAAAAAAGCCCCAGGGTGCGGGACTCCTTCCAAAAAATACTCCAAACTCTGCAGGACTCCCCCAAAAATTACTCCAAAGCGTGCAGGACTCCCCAGGAAAAACTCCAAACGGTGCAGGGCTCCGTCCAAAAATTACTCCAAACCGTGCAGGGCTCCCCAAGAAATACACCAAACGGTGCAGGGCTCCCCAAGAAATACTCCACATGGTGCAGGACTCCCAAAAAACCCAAATGGTGATGATCTCCTCTGGGGGGTGCAGGCGGAATGGTGATGCTCTCCTCCGGGGCGGGGCGGCGATGGTCTCCTCTGGCGGGGCAGGGCGGTGATGCTCTCCACCGGGTGGGGGGGCCGGTACAGTGATGCACTCCAGAAATCACGGGTTTTGTAATATTCCAAAAAATAGCAAAACCAGAAAGGGCACCGAAAAACCAAAAAAACCGGTGACCCTTGCAAAACAAGACCAGGGCCACAGAGCGCATAAAAAGCCCCAGGGTGCAGGACTCCTTCCAAAATAATACCACAAATGGTGCAGGACTCCCAAGAAATTACTCCCAAGGGTGCAGGACTCCCAAAAAAATTACTCCAAACTCTGTAGGACTCCGCAAGAGATACTCCAAAGGGTGCAGGACTCCCCCAGAAATATTCCAAAGGGTGCAGGACTCCCAAAAACCCAAATGGTGATGCTCTCCTCCGGGGGGTGCACGTGTCACGGTGATACTCTCCTCCGGGGCATGGCGGGGCGGCACGGCGATGCAGTCCTCTGGGTGGGGGGGCCGGCACGGTGATCCTCTCCATGGGACGGGGCGGGCTGGCGCGGTGATGCGCTCCAGAAATAACGGGTTTTGTAATATTCCAAAAAAAAGCAAAACCAGAAAGGGCACCCAAAAAACAAAACGGTGACCCTTGCAAAACAAGACCAAGGGTACAGAGCTCAAAAAAAGCCCCAGGGTGCGGGACTCCTTCCAAAAAATACACCAAAGGGTGCAGGGCTCCCTCCAAAAATTACTCCAAAGCGTGTAGGACTCCCCAAGAAAAACTTCAAATACGGGAAGGATCCCCCGAAATACTCCAAACGGTGGAGGCCTCCCTCCAAAAATTACTCCAAATGGTGCAGGACTCCCAAAAAAATATTCCATAAGGTTCAGGATTCCCGCCAAAAATTGCTCCAAACCGTGCAGGACTCCCAAAAAATTGCTCCAAACTGTGCAGGACTCCCAAAAAATTGCTCCAAACTGTGCAGGACTCCCCAGGAGATACTCCAAATCATGCAAAACTCCCACAAAACCCAAATGGTGATGGTCCCCTCCGGGGAGGGGCGGCGCGGTGATACTCACCTCTGGTGGGGTGGCTCTGTGATGCTCTCCTCTGGGTGAGGGGGCCGGCACGGCGATGCTCTCCACGAGATCGGGGGACGTCGTGGCGATGCACTCCAGAAAAAATGTTTTTTGTAATATTCCAAACAATAGCAAATCCAGAAAGGGCACCCAAAAAACAAAACGGCGACCCTTGCAAAAAGAGGCCAAGGGTACAGAGCTCAAAAAAAGCCCCAGGGTGCAGGACACCTTCCAAAAAATTCTCCAAAAGTTGCAGGACTTCCTCCAAAAATACTCCAAACGTGGTAGGGCTCCCTCCAAAAATTGCTCCAAACCGTGCAAGACTCCCCAAAAAATCAGTCCAAACCATGCAGGACTCCCCAAAAAATTACTCCAAATGGAGCAGGACTCCCCAAAAAATTGCTCTAAACGGTGCAGGGTTCCCTCCAAAAATTACTCCAAATGGTGCAGGACTGCCAAAAAAATATTCCATATGGTGCAGGACTCCCAAAAAAATATTCCAAACAGTGCAGGACTCCCCAAGAGATACTCCAAATGATGCAAGACTCCCCAAAAACCCAAATGGTGATGCTCTCCTCCGGAGGGTGCAGGTGGCACGGTGATACTCTCCTCCGGGGCATGGCAGGGCGGCGCGGCGATGCTCTCCTCTGGGTGGGGGGGCCGGTGCGGTGATCCTCTCCATGGGATGGGGGGGGCGGCATGGTGATGCACTCCAGAAATCACTGGTTTTGTAATATTCAAAAAACCAGCAAAACCAGAAAGGGCACCCAAAAAACAAAATGGTGACCCTTGCAAAACAAGGCCAAGGGTACAGAGCTCAAAAAAAGCCCCAGGGTGCAGGACTCCTTCCAAAAAATACACCAAAGGGTGCAGGGTTCCCTCCAAAAATGACTCCAAACCATTGAGGGCTCCCCAAGAAAAACTCCAAACGGGGGAAGGCTCCCTCCAAAATACTCCAAACGGTGCAGGCCTCCCTCCAGAAATTACTGCAAATGGTGCAGGACTCCCGGAAAAATATTCCATATGGGACAGGACTCCCAAAACATATTCCATATGGTGCAGGACTCCCCAAAATTACTCCAAACAAAAAATACACCAAAGGGTGCAGGGCTCCCTCCAAAAATTACTCCAAAGCGTGTAGGACTCCCCAAGAAAAACTTCAAATACGGGAAGGATCCCCCGAAATACTCCAAACGGTGGAGGCCTCCCTCCAAAAATTACTCCAAATGGTGCAGGACTCCCAAAAAAATATTCCATAAGGTTCAGGATTCCCGCCAAAAATTGCTCCAAACCGTGCAGGACTCCCAAAAAATTGCTCCAAACTGTGCAGGACTCCCCAGGAGATACTCCAAATCATGCAAAACTCCCACAAAACCCAAATGGTGATGGTCCCCTCCGGGGAGGGGCGGCGCGGTGATACTCACCTCTGGCGGGGCAGCTCTCCGATGCTCTCCTCTGGGTGGGGGGGCGGGTGCGGTGATCCTCTCTACCAGGTGGGGTACGGCGCGGCGATGCTCTCCACAAGATGGGGGGTCGTCGCGGCGATGCACTCCAGAAATAACGGGCTTTGTAGTATTCCAAAAAATAGCAAAACCACAAAGGGCACCCAAAAAACAAAACGGTGACCCTTGCAAAACAAGGCCAAGGGTACAGAGCTCAAAAAAAGCCCCAGGGTGCAGGACTCCTTCCAAAAAATTCTCCAATAGTTGCAGGACTCCCCCCAAAATACTCCAAACTGTGCAGGACTCCCTCCAAAAATTACTCCAAACCTTGCAGGACTCCCCAAAAAAATACTCCAAATGGTGCAGGGCTCCCCCAAAATTACTCCAAACCGTGCAGGGCTCCAAAAAACACCAAATGGTGATGATCTCCTCTGGGGGGTGCAGGCGGAATGCTCTCCTCTGGGGCGGCGCGACGATGGTCTCCTCTGGCGGGGCGGGGCGGCAATGCTCTCCATTGGGTGGGGGGGCCGGCACGGTGATGCACTCCAGAAATCACGGGTTTTGTAATATTCCAAAAAATAGCAAAACCAGAAAGGGCACCGAAAAACCAAAAAAATTGGTGACCCTTGCAAAACAAGACCAAGGGCACAGAGTTCAAAAAAAGCCCCAGGGTGCAGCACTCCTTCCAAAATAATACCACAAATGGTGCAGGAATCCCAAGAAATTACTCCAAAGGGTGCAGGACTCCCCCAAAAATATTCCAAAAGGTGCAGGACTCCCAAAAAACCCAAATGGTGATGCTCTCCTCCGGAGGGTGCAGGTGGCACGGTGATACTCTCCTCCGGGGCATGGCAGGGCGGCGCGGCGATGCTCTCCTCTGGGTGGGGGGGACGGCGCGGTGATCCTCTCCACGGGATGGGGGGGGTGGCGCGGTGATGCACTCCAGTAATCACTGGTTTTGTAATATTCAAAAAACCAGCAAATCCAGAAAGGGCACACAAAAAACAAAACAGTGACCCTTGCAAAACAAGACCAAGGGTACAGGGCTCAAAAAAAGCCCCAGGGTGCAGGACTCCCAAACAAAAAATACACCAAAGGGTGCAGGGCTCCCTCCAAAAATTACTCCAAACCGTTGAGGACTCCCCAAGAAGAACTCCAAACGGGGGAAGGCTCCCCCAAAACACTCCAAATGGTGCAGGACTCCTTCCAAACAATACTCCAAACTGTGCAGGACTCCCCCCCAAAATACTCCAAACTGTGCAGGACTCCCCCCAAAATACTCCAAACTGTGCAGGGCTCCCCCCCAAAATTACTCCAAAGCGTGCAGGGCTCCCCAAGATAAACTCCAAACGGTGCAGGGCTCCCCCAAAATACTCCAAACGGTGCAGGGCTCTGTCCAAAAATTACTCCAAATGGTGCAGGACTCCCCAAAAACTACTCCAAACCGTGCAGGGCTCCCCAAGAAAAACTCCAAACGGTGCAGGGCTCCCCCAAAATACTCCAAACGGTGCAGGGCTCTGTCCAAAAATTACTCCAAATGGTGCAGGACTCCCCCAAAATTACTCCAAACCGTGCAGGGCTCCCCAAGAAATACTCCAAAGGGTGCATGACTCCCAAAAAACCCAAATGGTGATGCTCTCCTCTGTGGGGTGCAGGCGGTACGGTGATGCTCTCCTCCGGGGCTGGGAAGCGCGGCAATGCTCTCCACGGGATGGGGGGGGCAGCGCGGTGACGCACTCCAGAAATAACGGGTTTTGTTATATTCGAAAAAATAGCAAAACCAGAAAGGGCACCCAAAAAAAAAGAAAAGCTGCTCACCCTTGCAAAACAAGATCAAGGGTACAGAGCTCCAGAAAAGCCCCAGTGTGCAGGACTCCCTCCAAAAGTTACTCCAAACGGTGCAGGACTCCCTCCAAAAGTTACTCCAAACGGTGCAGGACTCCCGCCCTGTCTCGTCGGTCCACAGTTTTATGGGACAATCTAATGCAGACATAAAACGGAAATTACAAAAGTTAGAGGGGGGAGATGCCCGCTCATTGGATTAAATGTTAGAAAATGCCTGGAAAGTGTCTAACAACAGAGAAAAGGTGGAAGAGGAAAAGCAGACAAAGGAGAAGTTTAAGGACAACAGGATGCTGGCAGTAGCCGTAGCCCAGGAAACTAGTACGTTCAGAGGACAGGGCTATCGAGGCCCAAAGGGGAGGAGGTTTCCTGGTGGAGCATAAAGGGCCGGAATACCGTTGGAGAAAAATCAGTGTGCTTACTATAAGCAGAAAGGACACTGGAAAAGGGGGCATCCGCACTTATGAGGACAAGGCCTGGAGGAAATACCAAATCAGGCTGCTAACATGATGACAGTAGATTCAGACTGAGGGAGACCGGGGGAGGAATCGGAGCACTCCCCAACAGAACCCCTGGTTAGAGTAAAGTTGGGGGATGAAAAAGTACAATTTTTAGTAGATACGGGGGCCACTTATTTGGTATTGAATACATGCAAGACTAATTTGAGTAATCAGAGTACATCAGTTATTGGTGCCACGGGGCAGAAAGAAAATCGGCCACTTTTCCAGCCTTTGAAGTTTACAATTGGGAAAAAGGTGTTAACCCATCCATTTCTTTATATCCCAGATTGCCCTGTGCCGCTAATTAGGATGAGACATATGAAGTAAATTGAATGCACAAACTAGTTTTGAAAAAGGAAAAACCCAAATCCATATTCCTGACAATAAAGCTTTGGATGCTCAAGGTTTTATGTTACAGAAGGAAGCCAAGTTACAGGAAATACCAGAAGAAGCTGAAAAGGCTGTAACCCCTCCAGTATGGGCTTCAAGGAGCACCAGGACGATCCCGAGCGGCAGAAACGGTAATCACCCAGCTGAAACCGGATGCCAGACCGGTAAGATGGAAACAGTACCCGATTAAATCAGAAGCAAGAAAAGGATTAGAACCATTAATAGAACAATTTGTAGATTTTGGATTATTAACAGAATGTCAATCAGAATACAACACTCCGAGATCTTGCCAATTAAAAAGCCGCACTCAGAAGAGCATAGGTTGGTCCAGGACTTAAGGGCTATAAATCAAATCATGCAGGACGTTCACCTGGCAAACCCGTATACTCTCTTGACCACCCTGAAGGAAACGCACAAACGGTTTACTGTATTGGACTTCAAAGATGCGTTCTTTTGCCTTCCGCTAGCAGCTGAGAGTCAGGAACTGTTCGCTTTTGAGTGGGAAAGCCCTAAGACCGGAAGAAAAACTCACTTGTGCTGGACAGTATTACCACAAGGATTTAAGAATAGCCCCATGATCTTTGGACATCAGTTAGCCAAAGAATTAGAAGACTGGCAAAAGAGGCATAAAAATACCACCTTGCCAGAGTACGTAGATGACATAGTGTTAGCAACAAGTGACAAGAAAGATTCCATATAAATGACAATAGACCTCCTCAACTTTTTGGGGTTGGCAGGGTACAAGGTGTCCCCGAAAAAGACACAGATCGCCCAGCAGGAAGTAACAGATTTGGGGTACACAATTTCCCAGGGCCAGCGTAGTCTTGGAACCGAGAGAAAAAGAGGCCATTGGCCAGATTCCCGAACCGAAATTGAAACAAGAGCTCAGAGCATTTGCCGGAATGGCTGGATGGTGTCGCCTGTGGATAATAAATTTTGGACTCAATGTCGAACCCCTATACAAAGCTGTACAAGGGGAGGGAAACCTCCTTGTCTGGACTCAGGAGTGCAGAAATGCATTTATGAAATTGAAACAAGCTTTAATGAATGCTCCAGCCCTAGGCCTTCCGAATTTGGAAAAACCATTTAAATTATTTGTGCATGAAAGATTGCATATTGCCCTAGGGGTACTGGCCCAGAAGCTGGGATCCTGGAAAAGACCCGTCGGTTATTTTTCAAAACTGGGACCTGTTCGGAGATGGTAGCAGCTTTATGCGGAACGGAACACGGAAAACAGGTTATGCAGTGGTAACCATTAAGGAAGTAACTGAGGCAAAAGCTCTGCCATCCAACACTGGCCCAGAAAGCAGAGCTCGTAGCCTTGCTGAGAGCACTACAACTTTCAAAAGCCAAACCTGTTAATATATGGACAGATTCAAAATTTGCCTTCGGAGTGGTCCACGCTCATGGAGCTTGGGGATCATGCCTGGGGATCTCAAGGATCTCCCATCAAATACGGGCCAACAATCCAACAACTATTGCATACAATTAATCTACCCCGATTAGTGGCAGTTATGCATTGCAAGGCACACCAAACTGGAAATAGCCCAATGCATATAGGAAACCGCATGGCAGATAAAGCTGCGAGAGAAGCAGCTGAAGGTCAAATATTGTAGTTTTGCTGGAAAAGGTTCAGAGGTTGGGACCTGAGAATCCGCAGTATACACCAGAAGACAATCCATTGGCTAATCTACTGAAAGTGATTAAAAACCAAGAGGGGTGGCGGGTGACTCCTTCACATCAAGTAACAGTTACACAGGAAATTATGCGTGAATTGGCTAATAAGCAACACCAAGAAACTCACTGGCGAATTCAAACAATGGTGGAAGCATTAAAAACACAAGTGCTAAGTGTACGAATGACTGCAATAATTAAAAACATAGTGAAGAAATGTGAGTTATGCCTGAAGAACAATCCTCACTTACCCCAAAGACCTTTACCAGGGGTGACAAAGAGAGGAAACAGTCCAGGAGACTACTGGCAAATAGACTTTTCCGAATTACCACGGCAAAATGCATACCGAGATCTTTTAGTAACGTTAGATACTTCCTCAGGCTGGCCAGAAGCTTTCCCTTGTCGCATCAACAAGGCAAAAGAAGTAGCAACAGTGTTACTTAAGGAAATAATACCACGATTTGGGGTACCCATTGGACTATCTTTGGATAGGGGCCCACTCTTTATAGCAGAAGCTGTTCAAAGTTTAGCTAAAGCATTAGGGGTAAAATGGAATCTCCACACCCCACTGGAGACCTCAATCAAGTGGGAAAGTTGAAAGAATGAACCAAAGCCTAAAAAGACAGAGAAGTAAAATTTGCCAGGAAAATTTGCTCAGATAAAGTGGCTGGATGCTTTACCCTTAGCTTTGCTACAGAGATGTATCCAGCCTAGAACTAAAGAAAAGGTTAGTCCTTTTGAGATCAGATACAGTAAACCTTATCAGGTGACAGAAACTGGAGCCACTCCTGAAACTGTAGGAAAACATTACCTGAAAGAATATGTTATCTCTCTGGGAAAGGTTCTGTCCTCTCTCCACAGGTATGTCTCTGTGAGCGCATCGCTATCCCTGGACGTGCCTGTGCATCAATACCAACCCGGAGACCGGGTGTATCTGAGGACATGGTCAGACAAACCGTTGAAAGAGAAGTGGAAAGGACCTCTCCAGATTTTACTCACCACCTATACTGCTGTCAAGCTTGAAGGAATCACTCCATGGATACATCGCAGCAGGATCAAGCCAGCCACATCACCACAATGGACTGTCAAGCAAGAGAGACCTTTACGTTTAAAATTATCTCGGGAATCATGACGTTCTGGGTTATATCTCTTGCAGCAATGCCAGGAAGTGCAGAGGTCAATACACATGAAGAGGTCAACATAGATTTGGATGAAAACTTAATTCTAACTTTGATACAAGGGTTTGGCAAAATGCATAATCTCACCAGTGTTACAGCATGTGTCCCAGTCCCTCATTCGGCTGCTCAGCCCATCCCATGGGGTATTACACCAATAAATTCATCTTTACGAGAAGAAGATGATAACATCACAGAAGCCTTTAAACAGGCCAATGTTTCCTATTATTGGGACAAAGACAACCAGTGTAGACAAAGAGGTAGTGATGTTTTACAGGGTGCTACTTTTTGGAGATCCGGAGATAACAGGACAGTATTTGGGAGGGGCTCAGAGGAACAATGGCCTAGAGGATCACAACCCTTAATGGCCCAGTTTCTGCAAATCGCATTGGCAGCCTCTGGTGGAGAGGCGGCAGGATTACTGAAACTCTGTGTTATTAATAACACAGTTCTTAATGTAACCTCCGCTCCAGAATGTACGAACCTTAGGACGAAACTCAAAACCTGGGCTAGACCTTTGGAAGGACATTGGAAATAGATAGGAAATGTGGACTGGTGCTTCAATTGGGGAACAAAGGCTACTTATCATATCAGCCAAACCAATGGGATGTGCCCCAATGTCCTAAATTATAGTGAGATATGAATCCTAAACTCCACTTTGATGATGATGGAACATGGTAACAAACAAAATTTTTTGACTGACGATTGTAAACAAGACATTCCGTCCCCAGGTTACACGACATGCGTTACATCAGATGGATATTGGACTGCCCGACTACGACTTAGTACAATAACTAGACAAGTACCTTTAGGATTATGGACCCTATGTCCTACATGGAAGAAGAGTCCAATCAAAGCTCAATATTGGGGACGAATTAACAGAGATGCTGAGACAGAAGAAGACCCTGATGTTTGGACGGAGCCTTCCGCAGCAGTACAACTTGAGTGGGGATTCCAAAGTTTCCTATTGCCAGGATTGATGGCTTTAGAAAATCACCTATTACTAGAAAATCTGACTTGGCAGGTGGAAGCCTTGTCAAGAGCCACTCAAAAAGGATTCCAGATTATCAACAAACAAATCCAGGCTAATACTAAAATGACTTTACAAAACAGGCTGGCCTTAGACTTGCTATTAGTTAAAGAACAAGGGGGGTGTGGCTATCTCTAAGTTAGACAAAGAGCACTGCTGTGTCCACATCCCAAATATCACTGATCACCTGCAAGAACAATTAGACAAAATGAGAGAAGTAGCAGAAGACAGCAGAGTGGTCAGGGAGGCAGCAGAAAATAACTGGCTCCACAAAATCCTCCAAGAATTGGGTGGATGGTCTCTAAAAGGACGGTTAGCTGCATTGTTGGAAGGACTAATTTCTGTGGTCGTGATTATTATAGGAATTGGCATAAGTTGTGCTAAGAGAACCATTGAGAAAAATATATGGAAGTAGTAAGAAAACCGAACTACTTCAAAAGGGGGGCTTGATACCAAAGATTTAAACAATTTAACTAAAAGACAAACCCTTTTTTTATAAACCCTTTTTTTATAAACCCTTTTTTTATACAGAAACGGAAATTGCCCAATCTAAGCTGCAATCATGTATGAACAATTAACGACCCTAACTACATCGCTGAATTGATATAAGAGTAATACCAGAACACAGACTAAACTCATCTCTCAACTAGTGAAAAGGTCCTGCATATACTGTGCATAAGTTAATGTGCTGGTTTTGGCTGGGACAGAGTTAATTTTCTTCACGCTAGCTAGTATGGGGCCGTGTTTTGGATTTGCGCTGAAAACAGTGTTGACAGTACAGAGGTGTTTTCATTACTGCCGAGCAGTGCTTGCACAGCATCAAGGCCTTTTCTGCTTCTCACACCGCCCCACCAGCGAGTAGGCTGGGGGTATGCAAGAAGTTGGGAGGGGACAGAGCCGGGACAGCCGACCCCACCTGACCAAGGGGATATTCCATACCATATGATGTCATGCTCAGTATATAAACTAGGGGGAAAGCTGGCCGGGGGACCGCTGCTTGGGCTGGGCATCAGTCGGAGGGTGGTGAGCAATTGTTTTCATTTGCATCACTTGCCTCTCTTGTTTGTTGCTGTTGTTGTTATTTTCCTTTTCATTACAATTTTTATTATTATTTTATTTCATTTCACTTATTAAACTGTTCTTATCTCAACCCATGAGCTTTCTCACTTTTACTTTTCCGATTCTCTCCCCCATCCCACTGGGGCAGGGGGGGAGTGAGCGAGCGAGCGGCTGTGTGGTGCTTAGTTGCCAGCTGGGGTTAAACCACGACAGTTGACCAACTTCTCCGTAGAAGAGAACCATTTCAACAAGACTCTTAAAGACTGTATTATTGTGTAATCGGGTTAGAATTGAAATATTTTCTATTTTTATGTCTATTTCTTTTCCAGGTTGTAAGAAGATGGGATAGATTTGAGAATGTGTGAAAAGGCCTAATTAGAAGAGTGACAAATACCACCACCTTCTGTCTAACTGGTGGAACCTAAGAAAAGAGAGATGGATATATATTCTAATTCTCTACGTCTCAATAAGTGTCCAAAGGGGGAAATGTTACAGAACATCTTGAAACACAAGGCCAAAAACAAGTGGGAAAGAATGGAAAGAATGGAAAGAATGGAAAGAATATACTTCATAACAAATGCACCTGGTATTTAGACATATTAAAGATAAAAACTGTCTCCACTAACTCTCCACTACCTAGCAATAATGATTAACGCAAGGACAAATTCTAGAAAAATAGAACAGAGTGCCAAAATAGTGCCCTAAAGTTAACCTGCCTCATTAAAATCTCAGTATAATGGTAAAAACCACACCTCCTAGTTAGAAGAGCCCCCAACCCAAATAAGCCCCCTACTCTCTGAGCACATGTAGGGAATTAATAGAGAACTGTATCTTTAAGATGAAATAAGAAAGGTACTAACCAGGAGTTAATTTAGGGGTAGGATCAGTAGGCGTAACTAACTTTGTTAACTGTTTTAAGTACCTGTCATGATTTTAACCCGGTGTGCATGCTAGGAGGAGAAATCCCCCATGCACCTGGCGCTACAATAAACCAATGTCGGCTTTCTAAACTATCGTTTGGTTTGGAGAGGTTTCTTCATTATGATTTTCGATAACATAAGGACAGGGCTCTCCTGCCTGTATGTGGAATACAGACTGTCTAGAGAGCAGGGAGATGACTCTGGACATACACTGCTCATCTGCACAACACACCCAGAGAGGCAGGGGACGGTGGGGTGCTCCTGCCTGTACACGGACAATGCCCTCTCTGTAGCGCGCAGGCAGAAGGGTGAGGCAAGGCAAGGCTGCCAGGGGGCTGGCAGCTATCAGAGCCCTCCTCTTGCAGCTAGGTAGAGGCACCCTCCTGCCAACCTGGCCTGAAGTCTCCAGGGGCTTGCAGCTCACTGGGTGCTCAGGGCCACGATGCTCCAGGGAGGCTGAGGAGGCTCACCAGGCCCTCATCCCCACGACATCCAGGGGGAAGAGCCCAGGGCTCTGGCAGGATTGTCCTCAGGAAGGCTCAAGTAGGAGCAAACACATCCTGCTGCTTAGCACCGTCGGGCTGGGGGCACAGTCAGGGCTTCGGCTCCTATGACCGCAGGACCCTTCCTCGAGGAGCACAAGGAATAAGGACTGCCAGCCCAGGGACAGGGCTTCCTCGACTGAGCGCACAAGAGAGTCTCTGCGAGCAGGCTGGCTAACCCAGTGAGGAAGGCCTGTAACAACATACACCACTGCAGCCTTCTCCGACCCTGCAGGCACAGTGTCGAGGGCAGCGAGGAGGCGTCCAGGGGACAGCAGCACAGAGCAACATCGTCTCACACCCCATGCGTGAAAGCAGAATGAGGGGGCACCTGTCTCCACTCCCCGCTGGACTCCTTGTCCACAGACACGGAAAAACTGATCAAGGATGCAAAGGTCAAGGGCACGCTGGGCTGCAGCCACCATCCGGTTGTAGAATTTAAAAACCCGAGAGAAGTGAGCAAACCAGCAGAACCTCAACATTGGACTTCAGCGGAGCAGACTGCCGCTTCCTGAAGAGCTTCTAGGCAGAAGCCTACAGGAGACTGGCCTGGAGGGCAAAGGGGCCCAAGGCAACTGGTTGAACTTCAAGGACAACAGCCCCCACCTCCCCAGGCACCAGAAGGGTCCGTGCCAAAACACAGGGTCCGTCACAAGTAGCAGAAGGCCAGCACTGATGGACAGGAAACCCCTGAGCCACCTCAAACGCCAGAAAGGAAGAACACACGAGGCGCAGGCAGAGACGGGATACTCAGGAGGAACAGAGAACATGCGCAAGCATGCAGGGATGGACTGGGGAAAGCCACAGCTTAGCTGGAGGCAAGCTAGGAAGAGATGAAGCCCTTCCTGTTGTCCTTCTGGAAGGCTCCTGGAAGCAGAAGGAAGCCTAAGGAAAATGCAAGCCACTGCTCAACAGGAAGGGAACTTACTGGCAAAGGACAAGGGAAAAGCTAGAGAAGATGCTCCACAGGGCAGGGGTGTGTGGGCGGGGGGCTGGGTGTGTGTTTTGGGGGGGTGTTTGCCCCACTTCTCACTCCTACTCCTCTCCCTCACTGGAGGAAACAAAGCGAGACTCTTTTTGAGGGGCACACTGGCAGGACAAGGGGCAATGGACAAGGTGCAGATTCTGACTCAAGACAAGGAAAGTTGCTCACCACAAGGCTGCCCAAGCACTGGAACAAGTTGCCAGGGATGATGCTGAATCTCCCTCCTTGGAAATACCCCAAACATAACTGGACACAGCCCGGAGCAACATGATCCAACTGCACCTGCTCTGAGCAGGAAATCAGACCAGATGGCAGCGGGAGGACCCCCCCGACCTACCCCATTCTGCGAAGCCCCAGAGATTTCTCATGTCACTCCAATATTCTCCCAATTCATCACCAGCAACCCCTCTTGTTAAGAGCTCTACAAAAGCGTCTGCGGAGCACTACACTTGCTCCCAGGACATCAGGGGAGTTGCTGGAGACAGCAACCCTTACCTTCCATCACTTCCAGACAACTGAAGCGCAGCAAGCCTAGGGCACACTAAAGCCATTGCGGACACGTAACAGAAACGAAGGCAGAGGTTAACGGCTAGGTCTTCCCATCTGAGGCCAGATGGGGGTAAATAAAACAGTTCTAGAAAGCACAGGGCTGGCAGGCACATGAGAAGACACAGGACCGCTCCTCCTGGGGAAAGCTGGCCGTGTTCAGCTCAAGTTCCTCCCCACACCTTTCTCTCCCCCCAGGGAGGAAGAAGGAACCAATTCAGCTAAACTCGCTTTCACCCTCTTGTGGAGGGCACCCAGGAACTCAATCAACTGGTCAGACTCTTGGGCAGTATCTGATACAGAGACATCCCCCTTCACGCTAAATAGAAAAGTCTTTAGGTGTATTTCACAGAAATCTACATACAGATACCAGTATTTACAGACTTAGAATCTATCAGTCCTTTTACAGAAATAGCATTCCTAAACACATTCCCATTTAAATATACCTGCGGGCAGGACCACGCTTCAAGCACAGACAACCACGTACAGCAAAGGGAAAGCATGTTCACCCACGACAGCTATCGCAGGACGACTCAGGTGCCATATTGCTTTGCGAGACTCCACAACAACTACAGACCTCGCTCCTGGCCTCCCCACAGGGAACAAGTGTTCCTCACTTGCTTTCCCCAAATGCAAGAGGCTACCACCAGCACCAGATATGACACTGTCTTTACCAAGCAGAAAGGGGAATCCCAACACCCTACCAAGTCAATTCACCTTGGGAAGGCAGAGAGGAAGGAACCGAGGAGATGGCCCTTCAAGAATGCAATAAGCCTCGCACAGAATAGGCTGATCTAAGGACAGAGATTAGTTTCTAGGAAACACGTCAAGCGGAAGGTATTTTGGCCCCTTCCCACTTTCTAGCAAGAAGTAATGCCTTTCAAAGCAAAGGCTGTTCCAGAATAATCTGAGGTGCTGCTGCTGCTGCTAAATGTCCCCATTTCCTGTGGCTGGGTGCAAGCAGACCTGTCAGACAGACAGACCGGAGCTGTCAGGTACCGGTACTTGGAGGACGTGCGTATAGGAAAAGCTAGGAGAAGGGAGAACGGGCCACACGTGGCTTTCAGTCGGGTCAAAGCATCCCGCATTGTCACTGAGCGCAAGCGTGAACACGAGCTACCGCTACACTAGCTTGTAAAATCTGGACTGGGTGTCAGCTAAACGAGGCATTCCTTTCTACCAAGTTTTGCTTCTGTTCAACTTTCCACCTCCATAATACTCTTGCTTTGCAACTCGAGTTTCTTACCATCAAGCTTGAAAGACATCTAAGAACGGGTCCCTGCTCTGTATCGCAGAGAAGCCGATGTGGTGGCCAGTCTGCTCTAGTCTCCTCACCTTAGTTTCAAGCTCATCAGAAGATGCTGTAGAGACAAGTAGCATTACTACGCTGCGATACAGAAAAAAAATAAAGCAGAGCGACTCATTCCTGCACTGCCAAACGCCAGAATGCAACAAATTCTGCAAACAGGTACTTAGCAGGGAAAGCAACGCGCAAGCCAGCGCACTTTAAACTAGACCCTACGAGACTTTAGCAAGCATGAGGGCAGCGGGGCCTCTCGGAAAGCGAGTCCCCCGCCGCTCACGGCGGGAGGAGGGACGGAAGGGCAACAGGCACCATGAGCAAAGACACGTTTGTGACACTGCTCTGAAAAGATGATTCCACACCACCTTTTCAGTCAGGCTCCACAAAGCTGGGCAGCGCTACAATTAAGCCTGCTCGGGCAGCCCCTGCTTGGCTCGGGGGTGATGCCCATGGCCATTTCCCAAGCCAGGCCCCTTCTCCCCATGTCCAGCACAGCACGACTGGAGCACAAAGCCCTTGGCTGGTTGCTGCCCCCCCAAGCCCCCAGCTGTAGCTCAGCGCATGGGCCAGGCTTCGTTTATTCCACACAAGCAGTTCTGTGGGAAGGAAAGGTTTTGGATGTCCTTCCATCTTACCCCGCCCCTCGTGGCCATACTAACGCCATAACCGACTCCCTTAGTTTCCCAGTGCCAAAGGGGGGCGGGGGCCGTAACGGTCCCGGGTGAGGTGGAAACGGGCAGCACCCGCGGTCCCCATCCTCCGACTGCAGCGCTCAGCCCCTGAACCCCCGGGACCCCCGGCTTCCAACACCCAGCGTGACACCCCCCTTCCGCAGCCCGGAGCAGCGCCGGTCCTCACGGCAGGGCCGGGCACCGGCTCCGCACCTCCAGGCGGGCTGCCCGCCGCCCGCTCCCCGCAGGAAAGGGCCTCTCTCCCCTCGCCAGCACCGCGGGACGAGGGCTCCGCTCCCCCGCCCGCCCTCCCCGCACACCCCCCCTCACCTCCTCCTCCTCCTCCTCCGGGCAGCGCCGCTCCGGCCCCGCCGGCAGCTCCACGCGCAGCGCCCCGCGGCGGCGGCCGTTGCCTTCAGCGCCCCCCTCGCCTCGCGCCGGCCGTTACCGCCCGAAGCTTCCCGAAGCCGCGCGTGCTCCCGCCGCGGCCTGGCACCCGTTGCTAGGCGACAGGGCAGGCGGTGGCGCCCCTGCTGACCCCCCAGCCTCGCTCTCCCGCAGCACAGCGCCACCCCATGGGCCAGCGGCCCAACACCTCTGGGCGCGGCCAATGGCAAGCGCCCTGGCACCCGTTGCTAGGCGACAGGGCCGGCAGCCCCAGCCGGGCCCTGGGCCTCCTGCCCGTCCCGGCCCTTCGCAGCCCCGGGCTTCCACCTCAGCATCAGCAACGTTCCTGTCCACTCCCGGGAGCAAAACCATCAAGGAATCAACGGGGAATACCCTTGGTGAAACTCCATGGTTGAGCGTGCGGAAATCTCTTCTTCCCTTGCTGTCCAGACGCAGCTTTGGTTCCGCGCAGGCAAAATACGCGTTGCGGCATCCACGACGGCACTGTCCCGTGGGTGCCCTATTTAAGAGGCCTGTTAATACCCAGTTACCGTGTGAGAGGAAAGAACACATACCCAGAAGCTGTCTGCTCATCTCTACAACACCCCTGGAAAGCTCCCTCATTCGGGTATTTCCCCGTTTTTCATCTTTCACAGCACAGACGTGCCCTTTGGCACTGCCGAGCTTAGAACAGCCCCCAGGGAAGCCCGGGAGCAAACCCCGGCTCTCCGAGGGGTTGCTGCAAAGAGCGGGGCCCTTCCTCAGGGCCGAATTTAACGGGGTGACTTTATGGCAGGTTGGCCAGGAGTTACCACAGGCACGGCTTGGCAGGGAAGGGTGGCCAGAAGGGCTTCTGCCAAACTGGGAAAGGACGTACAACAAAGTGGAAATCATGGGTATTCTCCTCTTTTGAGGGTGCAAGCATAACCTGTGCTGAATCTTGCTCAGATCGAGGCTACTGTACCTGGAAGAGCTGGGTGGGGCTGGTTCCCCCCCTTCCAGCCTCCTGAGAGAGAGACGCAGGTCTGGCTCCGTAGCTGAGGGGTTTAGGGCATCGGCATCCCAGCAGGAAGACACAAAATGCACCACCCACCTCTCTCCCCTCCTCCTGACTGCTGGAGGTACCTTATGAGGACAGCAGGGAGGCCGGGCACTCAACTGTGAGGTCATCTGACATATGAATCACAGAATCACAGAATCACTAAGGTTGGAAGAGACCTGTAAGATCATCGAGTCCAACCATCAACCAACACCACCATGCCCACTAAAACATGTCCCACAATGCCACGTCCAAACGTTCCTTGAACACCTGTGACTCACTCTGATGTCAGGCATTTGTTTCTTGCCTGACCACCACAAAGGGAGAGGGACCCCAGTTTGAGAACTGTGGCCCTCACTAAACACAGATGAGATTGGGCACAACAAAAGCTGCAGGAATCGTGAAAACATGCTCGCGCTGAACGCAGTCAGGCTCATTTCCGAAAAGGAAAGTGTGTCTGTGGTCCAAGAACGTGCACCAGCCCCACCGGCCCCGCACGGTTCAACCGTGTCCCCAGAGCAACACGGTTTGTCATGGCAGGATGGCGAAGAATTGATCATAAGAGAGAGGAGGAGCAAAGAAAAACTAAAAGAAACTGAAAAGTCATTAATTTAATTTCAAGATGAAATCATGTTATTTTAACTAGTGAGTTAAATTGCCATTCCCGCCCAGAAAAATACTTGAAAAAAGAAATTATCCAGTAGTTCACGTGTATTCATGCAACCACAACAAAAAAGGACAACAAAGAGGGGGCTGTGTGAAAGGAGCAACAAATCACTTTCCTTCTCTGGCAGCGTAACAGCTTGTCAAGGGCAGGTACCTGGAGGTGGGCTCCAGAAAGCCTCCACACCCTTGCACCTCATGATCCTATATGCAGGCTAATGGAGGCTAGTCTTGACCCAAGTACGGACAGCTGATGGAAAACTGCTCCCAGAATCATGCCTGGGCTGGGGTCTCCTGATATTTCTCCGCTGACACAGTGTCCGTTTCTGAGGATCACCATTCAAGAAAGGTGCACGCCCATCAGAGGCACCTGGAGAAGGAGGATCAGGGTTTTGGGAAACATGGTTTCTGAAGAAGGATTAATCATAGGCTGAATGCACTTCTTGTTTAAGGTCGGGAAGAGAAGGCAGAAGAGAGCTGCATAAGGGCTTTAAATATCTAAAAGGATGCTGCACAGGAACAGGGAAATTACTTCTCCCCATGCACTGTGTTGAGGACAAGGAGGAATGGGCTTGAAATGAAGCAAAGGAAATGCAGTTGAGCTGTTATGGAAGGAGAATTCAGAGGCAGTTTGAAAGAGATCTGTGGAATCATGAGCGAAGAGAAGGAGAGAAGAAGGAATTACAGTTTGCGCCTCAGAATGCAAGGAACAGAGAACTTTAAATGAAATTCACAGTTGGCAGATTGAAAAGAAACAAAGGGACATGGTTCTTCACACCTCATGCAGTTGAGCTGTGGAATGGAGGGCAGATGTTGTAGGTGCCAAAAGCAGGTAAATTTGCTTTTGTGATTATGTATCTGACTGGGAGGGGTAGTAGAATCTTCAAATAAATCTGAATCATGTAAATGATTTCCTGTAAAAGGGTTAGCATGTGCCAGATTTAGTCGATTCGGTAAACCTGTGAGGTTTGGACCTAGAGTAGATGACTCTGAGCCTATAGGCCCGTAGTGGCAACCAGTTTTAACATTATCGTTAGTTTGATTATGGCTTCCTGCAGAATACCGAGTTACTCTATCTGCAAATATCCACATTGTCTCGGAGTCTGCAGGGCCTGATAAACTCCATCCAGGAAGAAATCTGCATTGTGATGGCTTATTAGAACAGGTTTTCTGTAAGGGCTTCTGGAGCATCTCCTTCCACGCTCAGTGGATGTGGTCTATAGGAAGAATCTGTGGAGGAATACCAATTGCCTTTAGGCATAGGAACAGATCTATGGAACAGATCTAGCAACAAACCCTTCTTGGCAGAAGGGTGGTATGCTTCCTTTCTTCAGTGAAAATTCCTAACGTAGATGCCCGCCCTTGTACCACTGAGAATTCAGTGGGACAGATACCCAGGAGAGTTGATTTCTGGTAGAGGATGGGCTTTTAGTGCATATCCAACAGTGGGGCTTATTTGTTTCTGCTGCTGTAGTTTGGACTGTGGCTACGGCCAAGTTCTGGAATGAATAAGTATAATCCATATTCCACCACAGGCTTATAAGCAAGGCTACCATATTAAAACCTAGGCTTCCAACTCACTGTTAACAGGAAAAACAAACAGACAAAAATAGCAAAAATAAGTACCCCTTGGATGTAAAATCAAAAGGGTTTCCTGACTCTGGAAGCCCAAAAGGCATTTAAAGATCTAAACCAAGCAGTCGTGGAAGCTCCCTCGTTAGCCCTGCCAGACTACACCAAGCCTGTTCTATTGTATTTACAGGAGCAGAAAGGAATAGCTGGTTGCCCTAGAAACATCTGCAAGCCGTAGCGTATTACTCAGCAGAACTAGCCCTCGTAATTCAAAGCTCCATTTCATGCGCGAGGGCTGTTGCAGCAGCAGCTGTGATGATTGAGAAAGCAAGAAATACTGTCCTGCGGCTCCTCCTAACGCTCATGGTTCGTTCCTTGCTTTTTAGTCCTCCTCTCCAGCGTCGAAGCAACTGTGGTTGTGCCACACTTGGGAAGTACATTGGTTTATGGCACTAAACATAAATGGTCATTGGCTTCTTTGACTGAGCTCTCCATAAATGCCCCAAGATCCACTCAAACACCCTGAGACGTCCCCTCCCTTCGCTGGCCCTGCGGCGCGGGAGCTGAGCGACCGAAGGCAAAGCCCACTGCATCTCCCCCAGGCTGTCTTGGCCTGGCTGGCTGCTGAGAGGAGGGGACAGCGGGTGGTGACAGCCTGGGGGGTGACAGGAGGGACAGCGGGTGGTGACAACCTGGGGGGTGACAGGAGGGACAGCGGGTGGTGACAGCCTGGGAGGTGACAGGAGGGACAGCGGGTGGTGACAGCCTGGGGGGTGACAGGAGGGACGTTGGGCGGTGATGGGCCCAGGGCTGTTGGGAGAGCCACCACAGGCCCAGGGGCTGACGGGAGGTGACGCAGGGTGGTGAAGGCCCAGGCAGTGACAGGAGGGACACCACAGTCTCAGGGGGTGGCAGGACAGGGGGTGGTGACAGCCTGGGGGGTGACAGGAGGGACACTGGGCGGTGACAGGCCTGGGGGGTGACAGGACACCAGGCGGTGACAGGCTGGGGGACAGCAGGGACACCAGCGGCCCAGGGCGGTGACAGGCCCGGTGCTGACGGCTGGTGACACCGACCGGTAACGGCTCTCCCCTACGGGGTGCTCGGCGTTAGGATGAAGAGGGTGGGGCCGCCACGCCCACGTGACGCGGTCCTTTTGTCATAGTGTGCTGGGTTACGTGGGGCAGGGGGTGGGTGTGGTGTGCCTTTGCAGTGATGCGCTGGCGGCGGCCCGTGTGGTTGTCGGCCGGGAAACCCTTCAGCGGAACGCTGGGGGGCCCCGAGTCGCCATGGCGAGCGGTCGGGCCTGGGAGCACTGTGTGCGGGAGAGAGAGCAGAGGCCGAGCCAGGGCCGCGGGGACCTCTCCCCGTTGTCTGCCCGCCCAACCCCACTGCGAGGAGGAGCTTGATCTCAGCCTGCGCTGCTTGCCCTGATCCCCTCAGTGGGTTTTTTCCCCGAGCCGCTGTGGGTCCTAACCCGGCGCAGAGGCCACGATGCTGTCTGCCGCGGTAGACGCCTTCGTGGAGCCGGCACCGCCTGGCCCTGACCACGTTGTGCATCCATTACAAGTTCTCCCCCAAGCTGAACTATGACGCGGTCACCTTCGACGGCCTCCACATCTCCCTGTGCGACCTCAAGCGCCAGATCATGGGCCACGAGAAGCTGAAGGCGGCCAACTGCCACCTGCAGATCACCAACGCCCAGGCTACAGAAGGTGCGTGGGGGTGGCGGGCGCGGGGCCTCAGGCACCGCCCGGCTGGCGGCATCGCAGACCGCCCTGCGCTGGCTGCGTCTGCAGGAGCCGCGCTCTGCTCTTTGTGGCTCGTCCCCACGCAGCGTGAGTCAGCCTGGGGCCCATCCCGCCGGCGTGTGGGGGACAAGGGGCTCCAGGGATTAAACGGTGTGGGAAGCCATAATGCGATTTGGCCACGATTGGTAGCTGTGACTTGTGTTGGGGGCTTCACAGAGCTGTTCTTTCGTAGCTGCTGTTCTGACAACTACCTTCAGATCCGTGTTTTAGACACAGAGCTATGCGTAGAAGAATACATCGTTGATGTGCAACAGGTAGTGCTTACAAACGTTTTGGTTTCCTGGAATTCTTCTAGGTAAAATGATAAGGAAACGTGGGAGGATGCCTTGTAATAACAAACTTGCCAGATTTCTTTGAAATCTGATAAGGAAACGTGGGAGGATGCCTTGTAATAACAAACTTGCCAGATTTCTTTGAAATCTGGCAGAGAAAGCTGAAAGTGATAGAATAGATGGCTAATTTGAAGAAGAAAGGTGGTTTGAGTGACTTAATTTTGTCTTCAGCTTGTTTTACCCCACTGCACTGGAAAAGTGGTTTTGTGGCTGTTGCAGAAAGTGCTCCCTATCCCCATTTTGGGGCCATCTTGCACGTGAGTGTTCTCTGTATCTAAATTATCCTTTGGAATTTCATGTTAATGTAACTGCTTTTCTACACCAAAGACATTGCCATTCAGATGCTGTTGAGCATCATTTTCTCATTGATTTCTAACCTTGTTTTTCTTTTCCTGGCACCACGTGTTAACCACCTCAGGGCAGTACTGAAGTTTTATGGCAGAACACTTGTGGTGAATATACATAAGAAGTGTTCTTAGAGAAGTCATCAATTCTTCAGTATGAGGCAGCAGTCAAAATAGCTGTTGTTTAAGTTGTCTGCCTCCATTCATTCCTTGAAATACTTCTTCCCCTTGACTCTTTCAAGCCTACTATTTTCTTGTCGAATAGGTAGCAAGTTTCAGACCCTTGTGTCTCTTCTGCTCTGGACTTTAATAGAACACCCAAATCTTCCTGTGCTCTTGTAAGCTTTCTGAGTTAATTGAATCCTTATTTTTAATCACAGGTCCGATTGACAAAAGCCCAGTAGCCACGTACTGGCCATCACTGACACTAAAACAAGTGGTGTGCTGCTAGGGAATAGGAATCCACAATGTTGTTACCTCCAGCTTTGTTGAACATTTCTGTTGGAGCTCTGCTTGGACACGTGTGAAAAGTAGCCTTGTTGAGCATGATGTCACTGCTCGCTTTGCAGATGTTGAGTTATGCGTTGAGGCAGAGTGATACTGCTTTGCAGGTCCTGGTAGTTGCCAGGGGATGTTGCTGCCTGCAGGGAACAGGTTCCTGGTGGGAGATGCCCGTTTAGTCTGAGAGCTGTTAGACTAAGCTGGCATCTGTTAAATTCAAACTGAGCAAACAAAAATTTCCAGGGACTTCAGGAATAGCGCTCCAGCTTTAGTCCTTTCCTATTAAAAAAAAAGTTAGCTTTTTAGCCTATGTTTTTTCCACTTCACCTTTAATAAAAGCTAAAGAGGGGAAATGCCCCTTTAGTTTGAGCCAGTTTTGCCCTGCTTGTGAAATCAAGCTCAAACCCCCCCAAAAAACTTCTGTGATCCAAATTCTAGCCCTGCCAGTTTTGTTTCCATTTAAATGTAAAGCACTGAGCAGCTGAGAAGTGTGGTTGTTGATGGATTAAGCTCCAAGAAATAGGCAGCGGTGGCAGGCTCTCTTCTGTGTTCTGTCAGCCTGGAGCACTGGCAGCAGAGGTGCATCGTTTTTAGTTAACAGCTATGAAAGCGACGGCGTGGAGTTTTCATGCTTTAGCTAAGTGCCTGGTTTGTTGCAGGGCAAGCTAGTCAGGCTTCAGAATCTGGCTTACGCAGGTGAGACTTTGCTGTGGTTTGTTTTGCTCCAAAGATCTATTGGTTTTGTAGCCTAACGGAAGCAAAAGCAACTTAAGCTAGATCAGGAGAGAACCTCGTGCATTAGAAGACTCTTCTTTAGTGACCTTTGAGACCATTTTGCTGTTGGCATTCAAACTATTGTAAAAAAAAGAGAAATATTTTGCTGCTTGTGTTTGATTATTAAACGTGAAGATTTCTTGAAATGTACTGTTAGCGTGTTGAGATGATAACGGTGCGATGTTACCTATGAAGTTTTGCTTTAATGTCTGTAAAGGGATTCTCTGAAGGGCCACGCAATTACATATTAATATACATTCTCATTAATTGACTAATGTTTTTGTCTGTATTTATGTTGTTTTCAGAATACCCACATGGTAATGCCCCGATTCCTAAGAGCTCGTCGGTAATTGTTAGAAGAATCCTTGCTGGAGGAGTTAAAGCTACCAGCAAAACCTATGTTCCGTAAGTACCCATAATGTACTGTATTCTTTGTTAGGGGTTTCAGTGTGTTAACTTTTTTGTGGCTATTAGTTTACAGAGGCATTCAGATTGTCTCTTTCTTGTTAAAGCTGCTGTTAATTTTTGTTGTCATGGGGTAGATTTTAAAGTATCTGTCCCAAAGTAGACTGACATTTTTCAGCCTGCGGGGACATGGAGTTCCATCTCCAACAATGGTAACTTGTAAAATGAATCTGTTTGGTTTGTTCTTGGGGTTGATTGTTCTGAGAGCCAAGTTGCAGATCCTGTTTCCTCTCGGTGGAGAGATTCCTTATTATATGTGTTTGCTTTTTTTGCTTTTATAGTAAAGACAGATTCGCATTGTAGTGTAAACTTATAATTTGTTCCCATCTCAGAAGAGTCCAAGTCTGAGTGTTTGACTATTTCTTGCATTTGGGGAAGGGGGGGCGGGATACGGCAGGTATTCGTACGCCCCAAATATGGGTGTTTTGCGTACCAGCTATAAAGACCAAGGGCTACCAGCTGGCGAACCATGCAAACAAGAAGTTCCATTCATAAGTGATTCCTGTTAGTTTCCTAAAGACAACGCCAGTTTCAGGCAAGAGAAAAAGAACAATATGCTAAAGTGGATTGCCTTTTGTGTGAGTACGATGAAGGAACAGTTAATCCTTTCCAAACTTGAAACTCAGTAAGCAGTGCAGCACCTTAGCAAATGTTAGGAGTTGTCTTTCTATGTCTGTTTTTACCCTAAGCTGATTATCTGTGCTCCAGGTTTTAATTCTGTGTTCCTAAGGTTTACAGAGGACAGAGAATCGGGTGTATTGATTAAAATTACAGCTCTTCAAATGCAATCCTGACTACAGGATTATGGCTGTCATTTACATATTCCTACAGTCCCATTCTGTAGCAGCTCCATTAGCGTTGTTTGAATGGCCATGTTTTCCAGCCACCTTAAAGATATGCCTCTTCACCACAATCAGTAGGTATGACTAGCTTGTGGTTTTGCCATGCCTTTCTGATGTTGGTTCTCAAGAAATAAAGTAGACTGATGAGTTACAGTGTGTCTCGAACGAATAGTACAGCAGCATCCTGGTGCCCATGAAGCATCTGCAAGCAAAAACCCATGAATTTATGTGGCTCTGCATGTAAACTTTGGGCATATGACTGCAGTAGTTGCTGCAGTGCTTTCAGGCACTCCCTAGCAATTCTGGATGCCACAGCATGGTGTGCTTATAAACATGGCTTTGTTTGGGAGATTAATTGAAATATGTATGCTTAGTGCTGTCTTGTCAGTGCATCCTCCGTTTCTGGTTGGATGGCACCCTCTCCTGCTGTTGTAATGCTGCCCTAAAAGGAGAGGATAGGTGCTGCTAGCATCAAAGATCAAAGAAATAGCTGGATGTGGGGATAAGGAAGGAATGGCACTGCTGTTCTAACGTTGAAAATTAACCAGGCAGATTAGCTTTCTATTCCTTCAGCTGAAAACATTGCAGAAACAACTGGTAGAGTGGTTAGCATTTGGGGATGATGAATGTGGGCTGTAATGGTGGAGAGGCCTTCAAAATGCGTTACTTGCCTTGGAGTATGTTCTTCAAGGTCAATGGATGAAGAAACCATCGTGTGGCAATCTAAAGTGTTTCCTCATACTTCCTCATCTTCAGGAGGTACGTGGCTGTAGCTGCGAGCCTGGTGGTGTTCTAGCAGTGGCAGGAAGCGTGAGCCTTTCTATTTGTACATCAGGTCCATAGGAGCCTTTGAATTGCCTCTGCTCATGGGATGCTTTGGATGATGTATGAATGGTTTGTTAACTGTATCAATGGTTGCATGTCCGATTCGTGATGAGCAGCATGCAAATAGAGATCAATGAGTATGTGGAAGCTCAGCAAGGTTTCAAATGTAATAGAAATTTCCTAAGATATTGTAGCATTTTCAAGATTATCTTAAAGCACATTCTGGCAATTAAGACCTTTTGTGTTTTTGTCATGGGACTCCTAAATCGCACAAAATCCTAGGAACTGCTTTCAGGTGACATTTCTACTACTATTTTTAGCCAATATAGCATATGTAACGCATGTAGCATTTTGGCACTTTCATGGCTAAGTGCAGTCGATATCTGAACACAGTGCTTAGGCTTCCACAAAGAAACACTGTTCTAAAGACTCTGCTGCTGACATTGTTGTTATTTTTCTGTCAGATGACTGATTTTTTTCCCTTAAGTAAACTTGCACTTCAAAGGGTCTCGACTACCCCTGTTCTTTCTTAGCGACTAAAGTACTCTCTCTGGTACCTATTTGTAATACTGGGGATATACAGGTGGCTAAAGTTACCTTCATATGTTGATGGCTGATTATTTAAGAACACAAAACCGTGGTACAGACTTCGTATTTTCGATACTTATGCAGCAGAGACAAAATAGCTGAGGACTTTGTCTTGCACTGTTGTGTTCTACATCTGTAAGTCTTAGAGTAATTTGTGACAAAGGAGAAATGGGTTTTTTGGGGTTTTTTTTAGTTGCACTGAATGTACAAAGAGAGAAGTATTTATGTATATGAATAAATTTCCACAGTCACTAGACTATCAGAACAGAATGTTTTGACGTTGAGGTTTTATAATCTGTTTTCACTGCTCCATGTTGGGTACAAGTACTTTAGTTTAAGTTCTGATCACCTTTATTTCTTCTTCTAGAAGTCGAACTGAGCCAGTGAGTGGAACACCAAAAGCGGTATGTAAAAACACAATCTCAGACTTTTTTCTACACGCTGCACTTAGATCTCAACAATGAAGCCTTGTATTAATTTTCCAAACATTAACTTAATGTATTTCCCAGTAAAACATAGTCTGTGTTGTAAATACCATGTAGTTGATTCAGCAAAGGAAAAACTGAGTCATGCCATTGCACAGTTGTAAAGTGAATCTTGGTGCTTGTGCCTAGTAATGCATTGTATTTCATATTGAATATGCCAGAATATTTCCTGAATGACTTTGTGCTCTACGGATAACGTATGATCGTTTGTAGATCACGTAGGCTCAAGGTTTGCACAACTGAACATGGCGCCACATTCTACAGCTGTCTGCCTACAGCTAGTAATATGGATGTTGGTCTAGGTGGTTGTGTGCTTTTTGTTTCCTGCAATAAAAATTGATTGGAGTGTATTTTTTGCCATTTTGACATTGTATCACTTAGCTTTTGTTTTTAAATACTTTTTTTGCCTAATGGTTTTTGAGAACGTTATCAAAACCCACTGAGAATCCATGATTGTTAAACTTGGTACTGTTTCTTACTTTTGGCTTGGGGGTTCAAAGAAATACCCAAACGAACATATCCCATACCTCTTGAGGGCAGTTCTGTGCAGCTAAATGATTCCTTCTGATGTCCTTAAATACTTGGGTCTTTGTTCCCAAGACTGTATCATTGAAGTGATATTGTTTGGGCCCCTCTGAGTACATAAATGCCTTTAATAGATTGCTGTGAATTTAAATATCGTTGCTACACAAAGTGGTATTCTGAAGGTCTGCCTTTGATCTTTCCACGTTACCTGACAAAGCAGTTTAGTAGTTTGCCTGCAAATGAAAATGTCTAAAACCTGGTATACAAATTCTGGCACAAGGTTGGAGCCTGGTGCATTTGTGGGTCAAATCCCTGCCATTTTTCTTAACTTCTGCCTGCAGTCCATGTTTGGATCTGGGTGACTCGAGGGTTGGATGCTGCTTTAATTTCCCAAAGGTTAAGCCTTTTTTAGTATACCACCACTCTGAATTTACATTTGGAAAAGGGTTAGCATTTTTCTTCAGGTTTTAAAACGCTCTCATTCTGCTCCTAAAATATGAATAAGTAACACAAGGAAATACTTGACTGGTAATGGTCTCGATCTTGATTTGACACTTGGCTCGAAAACAGTGTGTAACTACACATTTCAAAATAGTGCCGAGAGGATAAAAATTACCATGTAGCGGTTTTGACTTTTCATCTTTATTTTAAGGATCTAGAATTGATGCTAGGAATTTTTTACACTATTGAACATTTAGAACTTCATGCTCTGAATTCAAGACCATATTCACCCATTAATCATATACGTGTTTTTATGGTTGATTAGAACCCCCCAAATTTCCTTCGTTTGGCTAAAGAGTATTTTGATGATTCTAATGATTCACAGGTATTAGAACAGCATTACTGGAATCCGAGGAACATACATGCCCAGCGGGTAATCACACAGATGTTTCTCCTGATGCTTTAATCGCCAACCAGTTCCTATGCAAGGTAACACGATGACTTTTACGTCAACTGTAAGAAAAGGCTATTTGTAAAAAGCTGAAAGGGAAGAAAATATTAATATAAATCTCCTTCAGCAAGGCTGAGTTGAATAAGGCCAAATTCACTGTTCAAATACATTCTCTGTTGTTACAGAAGCTTACAGTTAGAGACAACCTGGCAAGTTCAGGTCACGCTTTTGTTTAACACGATTGCCTCACTTTCAAGTTCAGAGCTAACACTGAAGTACTTTAAATACAGATACTCTGAGTTACCCATCATTAATATCAGAGTTTAATGTGATGTATTCATAGATCCGTATGGTGATTTATTTTAGGCTTGATAGCATTTACAGGAATACACAAGGAATTTTACTCTGCAGGCTTTTTTTCATCTATCTACTGTGTTTCGTATCACATTTTGTCAATGTTTTCCTGGCTCTAGGCTGTGAACAACTTCAAAAATGGAACTGGCTACACAAAAAGGCTCCATAAGCTGATTCAGCAGCAAAAGCAGCAGCAGCCGCCACCGCCACCCCCTCCACCACCGGTCATGACTCTTACACCTCCTGCTGCTCTGGTGAGTGCCGCTGAACTTCCTAAATTTTCCTCTCTGTGAGTTAGCAGTTTGTTGGAAGAGAAGGTAAGTTTTATTTCCACATACGCAGTGCTTCATGTGTTTCAGCAGAGCTCATTGTCCCACTGTTTTCATTGGTTCACAGGGGAACAGGAAGGCCCGAGAGCGCTTTTCATGCGTCACTGGCCAAGAAGCACAGCGGAGCAACTTTTGGAAGGCAGAAAGTGTGCTTGTCATCGATACGTGTCAAGCTTTGGAAAATACCCCATGGTACGACACACCTCTTCTTCTGCTTCTGCTTCTTCATCTTTTCCTGCTTGTACTTGTACTGCTGCTTCTCCTTCTTCTTCCTCTGCTGCTGCTTCTTCTTCTTCTTCTTCTTCCTCTGCTTCTTCTTCCTCTGCTTCTGATTCTTCAGCTTCAGCTTCTTCTGAGTCTTCTGCTTCTTATTCTACTTCTTCTGCTTCTTCTTCTGCATCTTTAGCTGCTTCTGCTTCTTATTCTTTTTCTGCTTCTGCTGCTTCTCCCTCTTCTGCTGCTTCTGCTTCTGCTTCTCCTCCTTCTGCTTCTGCTTCTTCTTCTTCTCCTTCTTGTGCTTCATCTGCTTCTGCTTCTTCTGTTTCTTCTGCTTCTACTTCTGCTTCTTCTGCTGCTGCTCCTTCTGCTTCTACTTCTAGTTCTGCTTCTTATTGTACTTCTGCTTCTGTTTTTCCTTCTCCTTCTACCACTTCTCCTTCTGCTTCTTCTGCTTCTTCTTCATCTTCTTAATCTCTATCTTCTTCTTCTCTCTCTTCTTCTTCTTCTTCTCTCTCTTCTTCTTTTTCTTCTCTCTCTTCTTCTGCTTCTCTATCTTCTTCTTCTCCTTCCACTTCTCTATCTTCTTCTTCTTCTGCTTCTATATCTTCTCCTTCTTCTTCTTCTCCTTCTCCTTCTTCTTCTTCTTCTTCATCTTCATCTTGTTCTTCATCTTCTTCGTCTTCTTCTCTATCTTCTTCTTCTTCTTCTTCTGCTTCTTCTCCTTCTTATTCTTCTCCATCTTCTACTTCTTTATCTTCTTCTTCTTCAATTTCATCTTCTTCATCTTCATCTTTTTCATCTTCTCTATTTTCTTCTTCTTTTCTATCTTCTTCTTCGTCTTCTTCTTCTTCTCCTTCTTCTTCATCTTATCTTCTTCTTCTTCTTCTTCCGCTTCTTCTTCTTCTTCTTCCGCTTCTTCTCTATGCTCTTCATCTTCATCTTCTCCTTCTCGATCTTCTTCTTCTTCTTCTCTATCTTCCTTTTCTCTATCTTCTTCTAAATCTTCTCTATCCTCTTCTTCTCTGTCTTCTTCTCCTTCTTCTCTATCTTCTTCCACTTCTCTATCTTCTTCTTCTTCTTCTTCCGCTTCTCTATCTTCTACTTCTTCTTTAACAACTTCTTCTTCTTCATCTTCATCTTCATCTTCTTCTCTATCTTCTTCTTCTTCTTCTTCTTCTCTAACTTCTCCTTCTTCTTCTCTAACTTCTTCTTCTCTATCTTCTTCTTCCTCTTCTTCTTCCTCTTCTTCTCTATCTTTTCTAACTTCTTCATTTTCATCTTCTTCATCTTCATCTTCTCTAAGTTCTTCTCTATCTTCTTTTCTATCTTCATCATCATCTTCTCTTCTTATTTTCTATCTTCTTCTTCTCTTCTTCTCTTCTTCTCTATCTTATCTTCTCTATCATCTTCATTTTCATCTTCTTCGTCTTCATTTTCTTAATCTCTATCTTCATCTTCTTCATCTCTATCTTTTTCATCTTCTTCATCTCTGTCTTCTGTATCTTCTTCTTTTGCTTCTCTTCTTTTGCTTCTCTATCTTTCGCTTTTCTTCTGCTTCTCTATCTTCTTTCGCTTCTCTTCTTCTGCTTCTCTATCTTCTTATGTTTTTCTCTATCTTCTTCATCTTCTTCATCTTCTTCTTCATCTTCTTCTTCATCTTCTTCATCTTCTTCATCTCTATCTTCATCTTCTTCATCTCTATCTTCATCTTCTACATCTATCTTCATCTTCTCTATCTGCATCTTCATCTTCTCTATCTGTATCTTCTCTATCTTCTTCTTCTACTTCTTCTTTAACAACTTCTTCTTCATCTTCTTCATCTTCTTCATCTCCTTCATCTTCTTCATCTTCTCTATCTTCTTCTTCTCTATCTTTTCTATCTTCATCAACTTCATCTTCTTCTTCTCTTCTTATTTTCTATCTTCTTCTTCTTCTCTTCTTCTCTATCTTCTCTATCATCTTCATTTTCATCTTCTTCGTCTTCATCTTCTTCATCTCTATCTTCTTCATCTTCTTCATCTTCTTCATCTTCTTATCTTCTTCTTATCTTCTTCTTATCTTCTTCTTATCTTCTTCTTCTCTATCTTCTTCTTCTTCTCTATCTTCTTCTTCTTCTTCCGCTTCTCTATCTTCTTCTTCTACTTCTTCTTCTTTAACAACTTCTTCTTCTTCATCTTCTTCATCTTCTCTATCTTCTTCTTCTCTATCTTTTCTATCTTCATCATCAACTTCATCTTCTTCTTCTCTTCTTATTTTCTATCTTCTCTTCTTCTCTTCTTCTCTATCATATCTTCTCTATCATCTTCATTTTCATCTTCTTTGTCTTCATCTTCTTCATCTCTATCTTCTTCATCTTCTTCATCTCTGTCTTCTCTATCTTCTTCTTTTGCTTCTCTTCTGCTTCTCTATCTTCTTCTTTCGCTTCTCTTCTGCTTCTGTATCTTCTTCTTTCGCTTCTCTTCTTCTGCTTCTCTATCTTCTTATGTTTTTCTTCATCTTCTTCTCCATCTCTATCTCAATCTCTATCTCCATCTCTATCTCCATCTCTATCTCCATCCCTATCTCCATCCCTATCTTCATCTTCTTCTTTAACAACTTCTTCCTCTTCATCTTCTTCATCTTCTTCTTCTCTTTTCTATCTTCATCATCAACTTCTTCTTCTTCTTCTCTTCTTATTTTCTATCTTCTTCTTCTTCTTCTCTTCTTCTCTTCTTCTTCTCTATCTTCTTATCTTCTTCTCTATCTTCTTCATTTTCAACTTCGTCTTCATCGTCTTCATCTTCTTCATCTCTATATTCTTCTGTATCTTCTTCTTTCACTTCTCTTCTTCTGCTTCTCTCTCTTCTTATGTTCTTCTCTATCTTCTTCATCTCTGTCTTCTTCTCTATCTTCATCTTCTTCATCTCTGTCTTCTTCTTACTATTATTCTTCCGCTTCTCTATCTTCTTCTCTATCTTCTTATTATTCTCTATCTTCTTCTTCTTTTGTCTATCTTCTTCTTCTTCTTCTTCTTCTTCTTCTTCTCTATCTTCTTCTTCTCTATCTTCTTCTTCTCTAACTTCTTCTTCTCTAACTTCTTCTCTAACTTCTTCTCTAACTTCTTCTCTAACTTCTCCTTCTTCTTCTTCTTCTCTAACTTCTCCTTCTTCTTCTCTAACTTCTTCTTCCTCTTCTTCTTCTTCTTCTCTATCTTCTTCTTCTTCTCTTCTTCTTCTTCTTCTCTTCTTCTTCTTCTCTTCTTCTTCTTCTTCATAGTTGTCACCTTCATCTTCTCTATCTTCTTTTTCTTCTTCTTATCTTATTCTTTTTCTTCTTCTTCTCTCTCTTCTTCTTCTTGTTTTTCTTCTCTATCTTCCTCTTCGTTTTCTCTATCTTCTTCTTCTTCCGCTTCTCCTTCTTTTTACTCTGCTGCTTCTCCTTCTGCTACTTCTTCTGCTTCTTCCTCTTCTTCTTCTTCTTCTTCTCCTTCTTCTTCTTCATCTCTAACTTCTTCTTCTTCTCTAACTTCTTCTTCTTCTTCTCTATCTCCTTCTTCTTCTTCATGTTCTTCACCTTCATTTTCTTCTCTATCTTCTTCTTTTTATTCTTCTTCTCTATCTTCTTCTTTTTCTTCTTTCACTTCTCCTTCTTTGTCTTCTGCCGCTTCTCCTTCTTCTTCTTCTTCCACTTTTCCTTATTCTTCTTCTTCTTCCGCTGCTGCTGCTGCTTCTTCTTCTTCTTCATCTCCATCTTCTTCATCTCTTTCTTCTTCATCTCTATCTTCTTCTTCTTCTCCTTCCACTTTTCCTTATTCTTCTTCTTCTTCCGCTGCTGCTGCTGCTTCTTCTTCTTCTTCTTCATCTCCATCTTCTTCATCTCTTTCTTCTTCATCTCTATCTTCTTCTTCTTCTCCTTCTTCTTCTTCAGTATCTTCTTCTTATTCTCTATTTTCTTCTTCTTCTTCTTCTCTATGTTCTTCTCATTCTTGTTCTTGTTCTTCATCTTCTTCTTCTCTATCTTCTTCTTCTTCTCTATAAACTTCATCTTCTTCTTCGTATCTAACATCTTCTTCTCTAACTTCTTCTTCTTCTCCTCTATATTCTTCTTCTTCTTCATAGTCGTCACCTTCATCTTCTTCAGTTTCTTCTTCTTCTTCACTATCTTCTTCTTCTTCTGTTCTACCTTCTTATTATTCCGCTTCTTTATCTTCTTCTTCTTCTTCTCCTTCTTCTTCTTCTCTATGTTCTTCTTGTTCTTCTTCTTCTCTATCTTCTTCTTCTTCTTCTTCATAGTCGTCACCTTCATCTTCTCTATCTTCTTTTTCTTCTTCTCTATCTTCTTTTTATTCTTCTCTCTCTTCTTCTTGTTCTTCATCTTCTTCTTCGTTTTCTCTATCTTCTTCTTCTTCTTCCACTTCTCCTTCTTTTTATTCTGCCGCTTTTTTCTTCTGCTTTTTCTTCTGCTTCTTCTGCTGCTTCCTCTTCTTCTCCTTCTTCTTCTTCTTCTTCTTCTCTAAATTCTTCTCTATCTTCTTCTTATCTTCTTCATCTTCTTCTTCTCTATCTTCTTCTTCTTCCGCTTCTCTAACTTCTTCTTCTTATTCATATTCTTCTTCTTCTTCTTCTCCTCTATCTCTTCTTCTTCATCATCTTCTTCATTATCTTCTTCTAAATCGTCTCTGTGTTCTTCTTCATTATCTTCTTCTACTTCTCCTCTATCTTCTTCCGCTTCTCTATCTTCTCCTTCTTCTTCTCTATCTTCTTCTTCTCTATCTTCTCCTTCTTCTTTTTCAACTTCTTCTTCATCATCTTCTTCATATTCTTCATCTCTAACTTCTTCTTATCTACTTCTTCTTCTCTTCTTCTTCTTCTCTCTCTTCTTCTTCTTCTCTCTCTTCTTCTTCTTCATCATCTTCTTTTTCTTCATCTTCTTCATCTCTCTCTTCTTCTCGCTCTTCTTTGTCTCTATCTTCTTCTTTTTCTACTTCTTCACTTCTTCTTCATCTTAATCATCTTCTTCATCTCTATCTTCTTCTCTGTCTTCTTCTTCTCTATCTTCTTATCTTTCTTTTTCTTCTTCTCTATCTTCTTCCGCTTCTCTATCTTCCTCTTCTTCTTCTCTATCTTCTTCTTCTTCTTCTTCTTCTTCTTCCGCTTGTCTATCATCTTCTTCTGCTGCTTCTCTATCTTCTTCTTCTTCTTCTTCTTTTTCTTCTTCTCTATCTTATTGTTCTCTATCTTCTTCTTCTCTATCTTCTTCACCTTCTTACCTATCTTTTTCTTCTTCTTCTCTGTCTTCTTTATCTTGTTTCTCTTCTCTGTCATCATCTTCTTCTCTATCTTCTTCTCTATCTTGTTCTTCTCCTTCTACTTCTTCTTCTTCTCTATCTTCTTCTTCTTCTCCTTCTTCTTCCTCTTCCTCCTCTATTTCTTCCTTTTCCTCTTCTTCTTCTCTAACTTCTTATCTTCTTCATATTCTTCACCTTCATTTTCTTCTCTATCTTCTTCTTTTATTATTCTTCTCTATCTTCTACTTCTTCTTCTTCTTCTTCTCTATCTACTTCTTTTTCTTCTTTCGATTCTCCTTCTTTGTCTTCTGCCGCTTCTCCTTCTTCTTCTTCTTCCGCTTTTCCTTCTTCTTCTTGTTTTTCCGCTGCTGCTGCTGCTTCTTCTTCTTCTGCTTCATCCTCTTCTTCATCTCCATCTTCTTCATCTCCTTCTTCTTCTTCTCTGTCTTCTTTATCTTGTTTCTCTTCTCTGTCATCATCTTCTTCTCTATCTTCTTCTTCTTCTCTAACTTCTTCTTCTTCTTCTCTAAAACTTCTTCTTCTTCTCTAAAACTTCTTCTCCTTCTCTAAAACTTCTTCTTCTTCTTCTCTAACATCTTCTTCTTCTTATCTTCTTCTTCTTCTCTAACTTCTTCTGTAACTTCTTCTTCTTCTTCTCTAACATCTTCTTCTCTAACATCTTCTTCTTCTTCTTCATATTCTTCACCTTCATCTTCTTCTCTTTCTTATTCTTCTTCACTATCTTCTTCTTCTCTATCTTCTTCTTATTCTTCTTCTTCCGCTTCTTTATCTTCTTCTTCTTCTTCTCCTTCTTCTCTATGTTCTTCTTGTTCTTCTTCTTCTCTATGTTCTTCGCTATCTTCTTCTTCTTCTCTATCTTCTTCTTTTTCTCTTCTTCTTCTTCTTCATAGTCGTCACCTTCATCTTCTCTATCTTCTTTTTCTTCTTCTTCTCTATCTTCTTCTTTTTATTCTTCTTCTCTCTCTTCTTCTTCTTGTTCTTCTTCTCTATCTTCTTCTTCGTTTTCTCTATCTTCTTCTTCTTCTTCCGCTTCTCCTTCTTTTTATTCTGCCGCTTCTCCTCCTTCTCCTTCTCCATCTGCATCTTCTTCTTCATCTGCATCTTCTTCTTCATCTGCATCTTCTTCTCTATCTTCTTCTTCTCTACCTTCCTCTTCTTCTCTATCTTTCTCTTCTTCCCTATCTTCCTCTTCTTCTTCCCTATCTTCCTCTTCTTCTTCCCTATCTTCCTCTTCTTCTTCTCTATCTTAGTCATCTGCATCTTCATCTTCTTCTTCTTCTTATGTTTCTTTTTCTTCTTCTTTCTTTTTTCTTCTTCTTCCGCTTGTCTATCTTCCTCTTCTTCTTATCTTCTTCTTCTTCTTCTTCTTCTTCCGCTTGTCTATCTTCTTCTTCTTCTTCTTCTTCTTCCGCTTGTCTATCACCTTCTTCTTCTTCTTCTGCTTCTTCTTCCGCTTGTCTATCATCTTCTTCTTCTGCTGCTGCTTCTCTATCTTCTTCTTCTTCTTCTTCTTCTTCTTCTTCCGCTTGTCTATCATCTTCTTCTTCTTCTTCTTCTGCTTCTTCTTCCGCTTGTCTATCATCTTCTTCTTCTTCTGCTTCTCTATCTTCTTCTTCTTCTTCTTCTTCTTCCGCTTGTCTATCATCTTCTTCTTCTTCTTCTGCTTCTTCTTCCGCTTGTCTATCATCTTCTTCTTCTTCTTCTGCTTCTCTATCTTCTTCTTCTTCTTCTTCTTCTTCTTCCGCTTGTCTATCATCTTCTTCTTCTTCTTCCGCTTCTTCTTCCGCTTGTCTATCATCTTCTTCTTCTTCTTCTTCTGCTTCTCTATCTTCTTCTTCTTCTTCTTCTTCCGCTTGTCTATCTTCTTCTTCTTCTTCTTCTTCCGCTTGTCTATCATCTTCTTCTTCTTCTTCGTCTTCTTCTTCTTCCGCTTGTCTATCATCTTTTTCTTCTGCTTCTCTCTCTTCTTCTTCTTCTTCTTCTGCTTCTCTCTCTTCTTCTTCTTCTTCTTCTTCCGCTTGTCTATCATCTTCTTCTGCTGCTGCTTCTCTATCTTCTTCTTCTTCTTCTTTTTCTTCATCTTCTTCTTCATCTTCTTCTTCTCTATCTTCTTCATCTTTTTCTTCTCTATCTTTTTCTTCTTCTTTTCTGTCTTCATCTTCTTTTTCTTCTCTATCTTCTTCTTCTTCTCTATCTTCTTCTTCTCTATCTTGTTCTTCTTCTCCTGCTACTTATTCTTCTTCTCTATCTTCTTCTTCTCCTTCTTCTTCCTTTTCCTCTTCTTCTTCCTTTTCTTCTTCTTCTTCTTCACCTTCATTTTCTTCACCTTCATTTTCTTCTTTATCTTCTTCTTTTTATTCTTCTTCTCTATCTTCTACTTCTTCTTCTTTTCTATCTTCCTCTTTTTCTTCTTTCGCTTCTCCTTCTTTGTCTTCTGCCGCTTCTCCTTCTTCTTCTTCTTCTTCCGCTTTTACTTCTTCTTCTTCTTCTTCCGCTGCTGCTGCTTCTTCTTCTTCTTCTCCTTCATCTCGTTCTTCATCTCCATCTTCTTCATCTCTATGTTCTTCTTCTTCTCCTTCTTCTTCTTCAGTATCTTCTTCTTATTCTCTATCTTCTTTTCTATCTTCTACTTTTTCCTCTCCTTCTTCTTCTTCTTCTGCTTCTTCTTCTTCTTCTTCTTTTTCCGCTTCTCTATGTTCTTCTTCTCATTCTTGTTCTTGTTCTTCATCTTCTTCTCTATCTTCTTCTTCTGTAAAAACTTCATCTTCTTCTTCTTCTCTAAGATCTTCTTCTTTTTCTCTAAGTTCTTCTTCTTCTTCTCCTCTATCTTCTTCTTCTTTATATTCTTCACCTTCTTCTTCTCTATCTTCTGCTGCTTCTCTATCTTCCTCTTCTGCTTCTCTATCTTCCTCTTCTTCTGCTTCTCTATCTTCCTCTTCTTCTGCTTCTCTATCTTCCTCTTCTTCTTCTTCTGCTTCTTCCACTTCTTCTGCTTCTGCTTCTTCTGCTTCTCTATCTTCTTCATCTTCTTCTTCTCTATGTTCTTCTTCTTCTCTATGTTCTTCTTCTTCTCTATCTTTTTCTTCTTCTTCTCTGTCTTCTTTATCTTCTTTTTCTTCTATATCTTCTTCTTCTTCTCTATCCTCTCTATCTTGTTCTTCTTCTCCTGCTACTTATTCTTCTTCTCTATCTTCTTCTTCTTCTCCTTCTTCTTCTTCCTCCTTTTCTTCTTCTTCTTCTTCTTCACCTTCATTTTCTTCACCTTCATTTTCTTCTCTACCTTCTTCTTTTTATTCTTCTTCTCTATCTTCTACTTCTTCTTCTTCTTCTCTATCTTCCTCTTTTTCTTCTTTTGCTTCTCCTTCTTTGTCTTCTGCCGCTTCTCCTTCTTCTTCCGCTTTTACTTCTTCTTCTTCTTCCGCTGCTGCTGCTTTTTCTTCTTCTTCTCTTTCATCTCCTTCTTCATCTCCATCTTCTTCATCTCTATCTTCTTCTTCTTCTCCTTCTTCTTCTTCAGTATCATCATCTTATTCTCTATCTCCTTCTTCTCCTTCTTCTCCTTCTTCTCCTTCTTCTCCTTCTTCTCCTTCTTCCGCTTGTCTATCATCTTCTTCTGCTTTTCTATCTTCTTCTTCTTCTTCTTTTTCTTCTTCTCTATCTTATTCTTCTCTATCTTCTTCTTCTTCTCTATCTTCTTCATCTTCTTACCTATCTTTTTCTTCTTCTTCTCTGTCTTCTTTATCTTGTTTCTCTTCTGTGTCATCATCTTCTTCTTCTCTATCTTGTTCTTCTCCTTCTACTTCTTCTTCTTCTCTATATTCTTCTTCTCTTTCTTCTTCCTCTTCCTCTTCTTCTTCTTCCTTTTCTTCTTTTTGTTCTTTTTC